>NC_091509.1:8598326-8911864 GCF_947461875.1 Haliaeetus albicilla | reverse complement strand
AGAAATCACTTTGATGTCAGAATCCCCACTCATAATTTTTAACATGAGGAATATTACATAAAGAGTTGGGTAGTTAACATATAATATAATGACATTTTACTAATTCTGAGAAAAGGTTAATTAAGGTAATTCAGAGATAATGGAGAATTGTTTTAAGCTAAATGCCAAGTTTTGTTAAAACCTCTCAGAAGCAAATCTTAACTTGGCCAATTTTTCCTACAAAGAGAATACATGAGCAAATGTGTGGGTTTGACTATCTTAGAGGGTATTTTTCCACTTAATGTTGTTACGCTCTTGTGCTGTAAAGACACGTTTATGTAAAAGAACATTCAATTATAAGTTTAAAAAAAAAGCAGGGCTTGTACTCTATAAGGATACATGCAAGATTGCCATTTTATTATGCTAAATGTAACTTTAACAATAATGGAAAACGTGACACATTTAAAGGTTTAGTCCATCAAAAATATGCATTCAAATCTTATTCGAGTTTGCCATGTCTAACGTGACATACAGGCTAAATAAGGAAACAATCTTTATAGTCTGTTTAAAGCGTGACCATAAGCAACTTTTGGTATTCAGTTTACACAATTACACCTAGACCTGCTACAATTTCTGCAGTATGTTTAGCCAGTGTATACAAGTACTCTTCATTAGAAGGTCTAACGACTTAAAAATGAAAGTTCATTTTTAAGTAGATGTGTCTTTGAATCGGAAATTCTTTTTCCAGCACCTTTGTTATCAATACTGCTCCCCAAAATGGATTCAATTACATTACAGTGCCCTCACACATGATCTTGGCCGACTTCATATTTTAAGCAGGTTAAAAATAAATCAGCCAAATCTGCCTGCCTTTGATAACAGTGAAATTTTTCCTCTTGGTTGCAGTTGTATTGGTGACATAATTGGTTGGAAAGTTTTCAAGACCTAGAGAATCATGACACTGTATTATAAGTTTCATCGGTGGCGTCAATCTGAAACAAGGTTAGTATGCCCCAGCATACTGCTAGAGGCATCTACTGCCAGAAAACTTATGAGATTTGGACCTTATCTTTAGGCATTGTATTTTTTTATTTATCTGAGTCTTACCATATGCCCAGAAAACCCAGTTTCCCTGTGAATGTCTAAGCACATCAGCTAAAGAGAAGAACCCTACAGACAACGTCATTTTTCACAAAAGCCTTGTATTAACGCATTGCTCAAAGTTAGATACAGACATAATAGAAACACAATACTGAAGTTCAGTCTGGAACTATATTTTTAACTTTACCCAAAGAATCTTGGGGTCTGCCCACCACTGCCAGATTTCAAACAAGAAACACGGCCCTGAGGGATAAGCCAGTGATAAACTGCTGGGCAGGAAACATGTGCTCCCCTTACATTCTTCAGGTTGCAAGACTGGGAAGCTTTTGGACAGAGGACTCGTATGTAGCACTTCTTCACTTTTACAGCTTTTGCATCCCCAAGAGTGTTAATACTAAGGATATGCTTGCACTTCAGACTTCACCACAGTGTGAAATAGCTTCCAGCAGCTGTGCTGCCTGGCCCTGCCAGCATGGAGCCTGGTGTAGGCTATGTCTTGTGCTTTGAAATTGCACCACGGTCGCAGCCCACGGAAAGAGGGAGCTATGCCACTTCTAAACGACCATCACAAAATGGTGGCTGCAGCCGGCCTTTGTGGCAGCTTCTTGGCCATTTGGCCATTTCATATATGTATGTATGTATACAGTATGTCAATAGTGAATAGCATGGGTGATAGATGTTTCCTTGCCATAATAATGTTTTTCAGCCACAAAAAGTTGTTGCAAGAATTGCTGTTTTCCTTTGAGAGCACACGCACTTTTAGATTAATCTGGTTCTGAGTAACCTATCAGAAACATGAACTCCTGAACGTATAATTCCAGATCCATATACCACAAGGTTCAGCTTTACAGCGGTGTTTTCAGCTTTTCTAGAGGCAATGAGCCAGTCTTGTCAAGGAATAAGATCAAACAGACATCAGGTCCTTGTATTTTATCAAGGGCAGAGAGCTGACATTATTCCCTTCCTATTGAAATCTCATCCATATTATCTTCAGAACATAGTTCATCAACACCCTGAAGAAGCTTTCCAATCCATACAAGTTTTATATCTTGACGTACAAATCACAGGTATTTACAGTCAATAATATCATACTATCTATGAAGGGTTTTTTCCTTGAACTTGGGAGAAATACAGTAGTGACATGAAAAACCATGGCAAGAAAAACTAAGGTAAAAAAATGTTTGGTTGTTCTTTAGATGTAAACGTGCAAGGGAAAGGAATAGAAATGAAGGTTCATGTTTTCTATCAGTTCCTGTGCTTTAATCCTGCCTACTGACTTTATTGGCTGGATCTCATGAGATAGGATGTGAATGTCAGCACGTCTCCTGGTACTGATGGGAAGAATAAAAGAAGGGCTTTTTTTTTGTTTTAAGGCTCTTCTTGTTTTAAAAAAATACATATAGATTATAAAGAATCTGTTTTATAAACTCATGTGTTTACTTTTTTTTTTTTTACTGTTGCTTACTTATTTGGTCAGAAGCTGTGTTAGTAAAATGTAGACGCAGTATAATAATTTTACTGAAAAAAGTAAGGATTAATTTAATGCTGATGCTTGTTTTGTTTAGGGCTAGGAGGTATGATTGGACATTCTGGAGATACTGAAGAAAAATCAGGGTATTTTGAGTGCATGTGTTTTTATAGCTTTCTTAATAGTGTTCCTAAAAAAAAATTATAAAACCTGCAAAGCTGCTTCTAAAAGACATATACATTTTTTTCCTGGGAAGGTTAGTTATCTGTCTACTCATGCCTTGTGCTAGTCTTCTGAAGATTCTTGAAAGGGGCTTTGAAGTGGGAGCAAGACAAGTGCCAATATCCCAAGCAAGTCTATATACATTAATTCCTCTGAATTCCAACACAAAATTTTGGAAATACGCATAACAGGCCAAGAGACAGGAATGACACTTATAACTGCATTCATTAAGAGCAAGAGCATACCCATTCTCTGCCTAATGAGCATTCAAGATAAATAAAACTTACTGAGCTCCCTGAGCTTTGATTTAGGGAGATCCTTAATAGCCTAGGACATAAGATATAAATGCAACTATAGTTATGCTATCAAAACTAGACCAAGGATAAAATCTTAAGCCTTTGTAAATGGCTAAACATCAATTGTCATGATATGGCACTGAATTTCAGAAACCTTGATATACTTGCTGATTTTTGAGTAGCTTCTATTCTAAATAAACAACTGCAAGTTCTGAGTTGATGAAAAGCATCACAATATAAATAAATGTTTGGAATATTCAATTGCTTCTGTAATTCATCCATGGCATACAGTGACTACCCCTCTAGCCCTGTATAAGAAGCTATTTAACTAAATGTATTAATAGTTGAAGAATGGTGCCGGGAGATTAAGACTAGGAGTTGAGAATATAATGCATGTATTAAAAGTACATATTGTTAATGCTCTTTTAAAAGAGCAATTTCTGGAGAGGAATTTGACAGACATTATGCCTTACAAAAATGATGGATGCAAAGTTCAAGACCACACCTGTTAACAGTCCTGCAAATTTTTTCTAATACAAATTTGACAGTGTTTCATAGCTTGGACTTTCAATTCTCCATGTTTTGTTACAGCAAGATCCATAGGATGTTTTGCTGGTTAGATCTGTTCTCATCTTAGCTTAATTCAGAAGCACACGCATTATCCAAAAGTCTAACAAATGTGTATAAGGACCAGCATGTTATAGTTTAGTTCACAGCTACCCATATTTTCAAAGGAAGAATAGCTACATCAAGCCTGTATTTCACCTTGGTTCTCCTGCTGTGGTACTTATACCTCTGCTTATTCTTTTCCGTGCAAGCCTTGTCTTTCTTTTTCTTGGTACATTTTTCATTAAAAAATGTCTTTAACTTGGCAAGTTTGTGTCTCATGGTTGCACACTTTAAACATAAATGTGAATGCATGCACACTCTTGGCTGTCACAAGTTGTTTGCACAATCGTTATGACAAGCTCAAGGGTATAGAGTGCTGCTCCTCTGCTGAAGCAAAAACCCCTCTGCACAGGCCATGCTGGGACCAAGTCCTGTGGGTGCTGCCTGTTGGTGAGGCACGAGAAACTAAAATAAAACATCCTGTCAGAGATGGTAGGGCATAAAATCCCCCTTCATTCCCCCGATGAGAATAGAGACTGTTGTATGCTACACTAAAAAGTCTGACAGAACTTATCAAGGACTAGAGAATACATGTGTACACTATCCTTGAAGGTCAGAGATGGAAAGGGTGACAATTCACCCTTAAGAATCTTTTAGATTACTGTTTTCATTGGCTTATTATTTGAAAGATTACAGTTTTCAATGGCTTAAAATCTCTTCCTTCATGGCAGTAAACCTGTGTTAAGACAAGTTGAAGGGATTTTGCCTATTATGCCTTCCTATTAATTGCCTGTCCCCTGTCACTCTACCCGAAAAACTCTCTCATGTGGTTATAACAATGGAATAATCCAGCATATTTCCCAGCAAATTTAGAAAGCTTCAACATAAATTTAATTCAGTGTTTTGGGTTTGGAGGGTTTTTTTGCTAATTTTTATTGCAGGTAAGTACAGTTATCTGAAATACCTGTTCAGTTCTGGATCCTTACTACTGCTTAATAGCTTCTCTACCTACTGTAAAGCACAGCTTCCAAATTACTGCATAAAAAAACCCTTCCAAGTTATTTCTACTGTATGAGTGACATAAAAGCATCTGATGTTGATATTTAATTCTTACCATGATACCATCATTACTATCAAATAAGAATGTCTCACAGTAAATAAGTATTTGCTTGCTACTCATTATTGGGACAGCTCTGTCTGCATCTTTGCATTTTTATGTTAAATTCTGTAACAGATAATTCTGTGAGGATAGGACATTTTACAAACATATTTCACATTTCTCTACATTATCTTAAGACACTTCTCACTTGAATTTCAACTGCAATGGTTGCTATGTAATAGATGAACAGACACAGTTCTTATAAGGAATTCCTTGTTACATTGGCTGACTCTTGCCCTCTGAAAGCTTTAGCTTTCCAATTTCTTCCTCCTGTAAAAAACTAATGAGGTCCCTTCTGTACTGCTCCATATTGTCAGTCATTCTTCATTGCAGTGGTCCTTTAAATAGCTTTTCTGTCATAGAAGTTGCTCTAAAGGTGTTAACTTGGTATACTGAAATAAATGCATTCATTCACCCTAATTACAAAAATAATTTCTCTTTATAACTCTGTAAAATCTATTTGGGTGAATGGTACTCTAAGTTATAATCTAATTTTAGCACATAAATTTTTCCAGCCAGTATTTTTTTCTGTTCATTGTTGGGAGCAGTATTGTTCACTGTGTAACAGTAATTGTATTTAGTGTACATCCTTTTTCTATTTTTGTATAATATTTTGAATAACTCAAAACTTACAAAAGAAATAAAACAGGCTAACAGTTGTGAAGTTGCATAACCTGCATTTCTTCACTAAAAACACCTTAAAACCAAGCTTCTAATCTTGAGCTTTTGGCACATGCTGTTTCACACTGACTTTGCATTAGTAAATAAATTTGTATCTTAGTATACATACAATAAATATTCTAGAAGGTACAGTTGAAGAAATTTTATATATAAACCCTTTTCTGTCATATTACAAATGCCAACTTGAGTGTTGTGGCAATCAAAGACTGTTTTTCACTGAACATTTGCTTTGACTAAGTTTCAAATGTATGCACCTGCTCAAGTCCAAGAGTTGAAGAGGCATACCTTCTTTATAGCATCTAGCTCTATAAAATCTGTTTGAGGTCAAGAAACATTTTAGTGAAACGTTCTACTTCTAAACATTGTCATTATCAGATTATTTTCAGGAATAGGTCCTACTCCGACAATGACTTGTACATGTAGACAATTAATTTGCTGAGGAGTAAGCTATGTTCTTTTTCCCAGTTTGAATTATTTAAATAAGCTCAGTCATAGTATTTAAATGGCTACTGCTTGCTATATAAACATTGAAATATATAAATTACAATACAAACAAATGGCCTTCTCATTTTTTTCTTGTAGTAGTTGATTTTTTAGTGATTATTTACACAGTCAGAAAGGGAAATTATCTCACCATTGATATAAAGTTCTGCCAATGGATTTCCAGGGGGTGGGGAACCCTTACAGCACTATCCAACACAGAACATCTGAGGAATCCTTTTTCAAGTCCTAAACTTCTATTTAAAAAGGGACAGGCATATACAGTACACAGTCTCGATGAATTCCGTGGCACTGCTAACATGCTTAACAGCAGATATTTGCATAGCATTTGTAGACCAATGCTTAAGAGAGGTTTATTGTTAGGTGCTGAAGCTGTTGGGTGGTTTGTTTTGTTCCAAGAATCAAAGTATTTTCTTCATATTTCTAATGAGACAAATGGAAGACAAGGAAATCCAACCTTCCTCCCCCCCAACCCCCATCAGAACATGGGAAAACAGCTCACAGGGGGGTGGCATTCTAAGTCATGCAAATAAATCATTTAGTTACATAAATGGTTTTATAGAATCATGCAAATGTTAATAAAGCTAGGTAATTCTTTAGCTTTCCAAAATGGCTTTGTATTTTATTCCTGATAATGCTCTGTATTGTTCAAACTGTACATAAAGCTCTTTATTCTGCTGTCGAATATATGTCCCAATTCTCAGTACCTACTGACACAACTATAACAACTGGAGATACCAATTCTAGCTCTTTCTAGTCATACTACATGACTTCACATGATATTCTCCATAATCCTACTTTTACTTGGTCCTACTCCAATAGAGTAAACTGAAAGGTCTGTTTCAGAAGGGAAGTGGGAGTAAGATGCAGGATGGGTTACATTGGCTGTAAATTCCTTGACTTGCTAAAGAGGATGAACCAACAGTTCTGAGAATTTGACTTTGCTGGTTTAAATAATTATCAAGGCAGTCTGAGTTTGTAAAAGGTACTTTCTGTTATTTTAAAAATCAAAACCCAACAAATTAAAGGAGTCTTGCCGAACCTGCTCAACTGTACTTGCTCAATAAATCTGCATGACTGATGTCATTTTTCCTAATAATATACATAAAAATGCCAGCATACAGCATGGAAGGGAAAAATGAAACATACTAGGACCCCACTGAAAATCCTATACAGTTAATACGCTTAGGACAATGAACAAATCTGATGATGCAGACAACACTGACTATTCTACACATCCAAGGACCTATTCTTGCACGGGGCGGGGGGGGGGGGGGGGGGGGAAGAAAAAAGGGAGAGAGAGATCCATAGGATGCTGTTAGCAGGGAGGCAACATTCTAAATCAGGAAAACACATGGCTGGAATAACCATAACCAGGTATATGCAGATCCACCCCATAAAAGAATTTTGAGCGCTGGGGACATGGGTATTGGCATGCCTAATATCTACAATATCAGTAATGAATACACAGCAAAAGGTAAAATGAATTAATACAAAATAAAATTTATTATGAATATCTAATTATCATAGGCTGGCTTTGCATTATCAAGTACCACAAACCAGTAAATGGAGATATCTAAGGCAAAACAGCTGACACTGTATCGGCACCCAACCTTTATGCATTTTGAGAGGGTTACTTCCAGTCTGGCCCCATGAGCTGAATATCCATTAGCTACTGGAGCATATCAGATACACACCTAGAGACTATAATCTGATTTTATTTCATTTGTAATGATTTGAATTTCCATGTTCTGAGACTCCTCCCTAATGTGAGCCAAACTGCAGCAAATACAAATAGCCAGATTTGCTTCAAAATGCCACGCAATACAAATAAAACACTAGCATAAACGCATCTTTTAGATAACGAGTTGCTAAGTAAGGCTATCTTTGACTCAAGTGCTTTTCTACAGTGGACGTTGTTTACTATGAGTAAGTATTCATCAGGTCAGAAGCAGCAATCAAGAGTACAGCTGCTGCTTTAATTATTCCATTTATGAATCCCTAAGAAATCTAAGGAATTCCCAAATGGTGAATTCAGGATTAAGATGGTTCCTGGCATCTTCCCTTGGTAGATGTAACAGATTTTTCCCACAGTGCATGGACAATGTCGGCAGATGTGCATGAGCCACAGGGCCATGCACAGCTGGGAATACCCCCTCTGTGTTACCTTAAGCATGGTAGATATCTCACAGAATCAAGTCTTCAGGTTTGCTTTTGAAGTATATTCTTATTTTAATTATTTTTCAGCATTTTGTTTGCAAGAATTTCTAAAATATGTGCATTCCTGCTATGCTCCTAGAAAATAAAAACCTCTGAGCTTTAATGGGAAAATCAGAACTACAAACTGTTACCCACTCCTGTGTGCATCTACAATATATTTATGGAAAAGAACTTTTAGCATTAGACAGTAGAAATGATTATGCTTGATGAACATGTATTTCAAAACCAGGGAAAAATGCTTGAGTGGATTAGGTGACTGATAATTTTTTTCTATATTACTCAATTTCAAGAACAATGAAAAGTTAAAACGAGAGAAAGTTCATGGAAAAACTGTGGGGGGAAAATCATGAAGAATGCATATTCTGTTCTTTGAAGAAAAAATTGGTAGAAAACTATAAATTATTTACAGAATTATTTCCATAAGCACCTTTGGCTGATTCTCCTAAATGACACGAAACTTGCAGTTTTGACATACCTTACTTTGTACAGCAGACATTTTGTGCTAGTGAACTTTTTCCCTTCAGAAGACTTTCTTTACTTCTTCCTTCTGTTTTGCTTCTTTACAGGGAGTGAGGGGAAGTCCAAGGCTGAGCCCTTTCTAGTTGCTGTCTGCCAAGGATCTAGCATTAGGAGGTTTCAATAACTACAATTTTGTTGACTAACCAGTTGTATTTACAGCCACATGCTGCTTTGCTGTCCCACTTGTTTAATTTGTATCACTGCCTTCAGAAAAGGGCCTTCACTCTCTTTGTCATCCATGACAAAGCATACTTTGATATATGTTAGCTACTAGAGAAAATCACTACGTGTAATCAAAGAAAATACTAGCAGTTTTGCAATCATAGGGCCATTGGCATCCCTAACAGATGAGAGACATTCATGACACCACTACAAAGCGATTAAAGATTTTGCTGCAGACTATCGATAAGACAAATGTCACATGCCAATTACTTTATGACACAGACAAGCCATTTCAACATTCAGGCATCTCAAATTCTTGCTTGAATTATATATGTTAGTGAATAACACTGCTTTTAGTTTGCAGCGAGGAAAGTATTTTCACTCTTGACAAGTGATCTCATATACCAATATGGTTGGGGTTTTTGTCCTGAAAAAAATGGAGGATATCATCATGGCATCACACCTGACTCAGTATCAAAATACCATTGTGTTGCATATTTTCCTTGAACTCTCAATTGATCAGACACAATAAAAACCCGTAAAAAACCCCAACCCTCCAAGACTGCTACAAAACAGCAGCAATATTCTATGGGCATGACTTTACAATCCTTTATTACATTTATGTAACAGTTTTAGCTAAATGTTTATTAGTATGGTCTGGTAGAATGGAATATATCCCGATGAAAAAATGATTCATTCCATTTCAACAAGCTCTTAGAAAAAGTAAACTGAGTCATTTTATCACTCTGTTGATTACAAATGGTGTCTACATGAGAATTTAGGGATCTAATTAATTAGTCACAGCTGAAGATGGGTTAGATGAACCCTGCCTTTAATGACCTGCAGAGCAGAGTTTTACTTTCAAAATGAACAGCTGACTCCTTTACTTGCTACCTTACCACAAAATGAGAAAGTCAGACAACTTTCTTGTCAGTCCATGAAATATTGCTAATAATAACATTTCTTTGTTCCGAGCCTGTGCACTCTCATTCCCTTCGTAAAGGTAGACAGTGGTAATCGAGAAGGTGGTTCCACAACCATGCCACTGAGTTACTCTCAAAAATACAGAGCTCTTTTTCTGACAGCAGAACTAACACAAGTGAAAAAGTAGCTTCCCTCCCAGTCGCACCAGTGACTGTGAGCCTGAATACTGTTCTAATGTCAATTGCTTTGCTCTTGATTCGCAACAGTAAAAACGAGAAAAGACTCAATACTCCTTTTTACAGAACCACTACTAACTAAAGAGACACCGCTCCCACGTAGACGCATTTCCGAATTTTCGTAAGTCTGAGCTCTAAACCAAAAACAAATTAATGCCGGTACACGGAATCTCAAAAGAGGTAAAAGCGCACACCAATAGCCATGCTACAAAGATTAGACAAACATTAACCTTTTCATGAAAGCAGCAAGAGTATGAATGCTAAACACAGCTTCATAGTAAGTTGACTGCCTTTTCACATCTTACCTGAGCAAACCTAGCTGTTTACACTAATTACTTTGTTTACACAGGGTAGCAGGCACAGACCAGACCCACAGGTGCTGCAACAACCCAGCTGAACTCGGCACAGCTGTGCCAGTTCACATGTCCTGGGGTGTCAGTCCGGACACCTACCAAACTGTTTATGCTGTTCAACATTAAACGCTATTGGTTACATTCTAAAATATCACTTGGATCATCTTGGGTTAGCAGAGACCTTCAGAAATGGTATTGTTATAGCTCTCCCGTAGAATAAAGCACAGATTTAGATTATAATACTGTTTCAATTCTAACTAATAATTCTAATCTAACTAATATTCAATTCAATTCTAACTAATAATTCTTTCAATTCTAACCAATATTTACATTCATTGCTAATGTCCAGAAAATACTGATTTTTTAATTGTTTGGCCCAGCAATTATTTCAGCTGCTTTTGAATGAAAGCAATAATTTCCTAATATAATATAACCACATATGCAAACTATTGTAAATGCAGATTTCATGTTGCAAAGCTTGGCATATAACTGTGAGGTATATTTCTATGCATGAAATAGATGGAACAGGAAATGTAGTTGAATTAGTCTGTTATAACAAATAAGAAAAAATTAAAAGTTCATCAAACAGCTCTCTAGCCGCTATCAAAATTTCAGTTCTGCCTGACTAACACTGGGGGCTCTGCAAGGAAATTCAAAACATATAAATCAGGTTTTAATCTGGAAGAGTAAAAATAACCAACATAAACCACAGAATAAATCAGGAAGAACCCACCTTAGAATCCAAATGCCTTGGGCCAGAGGAAGGCTTGCATACAGCCTATCCTGCTCTTACCTTGCCTCTACATGTCTACCACTAACACCTGGACCTTCAATTATCCCAGCACAGCCCTTCTGGGAAAATTACACAGGTTTTGTCTGAGTAATTTTCAGTAGGTATAACACCAAACATAAATAATTTTAAAATGGAAGGACAATGCAGAAGAGTTGTGTTAGTGTCTTTTGTACAAGGACCTTAAAAGAGATGAGTGCAAAAGCTAAGCATAAAATCATACCATTGCAATGTCACTTTGTTAATGATTATCCTGGTATATTCCTCATCCATATTTGCTATGCCTGACTGCCCTTGGATTTTTAGCACTAAGCAGGTCACGCCAAAATTAAATTTGAAAAGCTGAATATCACTTAAATGTTTACGCTGCTGTTTGTACAGCAGACTTCAAACTCTAGAACAGGGCAGTGCATGCAAGAGTGCTTTGACAGTGTGCTGCAATTGAGCAAGTACATCTCCATGCAGTAACGTCAGCAGTCAGGAAGCATACGGTGTGTCCAACTGGAAGATAAAAGCGTCTGAAGAGCCCCCTTGTCACCATCTCCAAGAAGTGAGGAAGGGAGTGGAGTAGGAGGAATGGGTGAATCAGACACTGTGTGCTTCTAAATGACAGTGGGAACCAGCACCTGACAGGCTAATGCGTGTGTTACCTTTGCTTTACAAACTTTTCTGTGGCTTCTAAACAGTATTTGCAGGAAAGCTTCAGCTAAGCACTGCACTCACTGAAATCTACAGGAATTTTGGCTAATTGAACTTCACAGGTTGCAAGGTTCCAATTCTAGATAAAGGCACCAAGACAGGGAGAGAAATTAAACGTATCTAAGGTCACCTAAAAAGTCAGCAGGGTATTTGGCTTCCAAAGCAGCAAAGCAGCAAAATTCAGCCTAGCATGGCACGTGTAAGTTTAAGAATATTTGTGACCTGTGGCATTAAGTGGATTCGTAAGTGTTTGGCCAAATAGGGATGTATTTAAACACTTTTAAAGCATACCTCTGAATTCAGGCTGAGATATTCTGACTCGACACCTTTTAGTCCAATCAAAGGCAAATATTTACAGTAGGACAATGGTGAACTGAATTTTTCCCTACTGATTTTTTTTCTTATTTTTTTAAAAATGTATTTTATTGTTTCTTATCTCTCTAAGTATTTACTTTGCTCACTTTCTTTCTGTAGTCACTTCTTTTCCACAAATAATAAGTAACAAGGGCTTATTAATGCACTAAACTTTGTATTGTTATATAAATATTTAAAAGGAAAAAAAGTATCAACCTTCAGGAACTTTGAATAATCTAGAACTTCTGCTTACATAGATTTTTATCGTATCCAATTTTAGGAAAAATCATCATTATGGATCAATACTGTCGCTTAAAAATATATGAAATTACAGGTTACATCGTTGGTCCATAGGAATATGAACTATCATTAAGTATATCAAACTGCAAGTCGTAATTCTACGGTCTGAGTCCCAAACAAGTCTTTCCTTCCAAATGCAGAGCAGGAAGGACAGTGAGCCACAAAATTATTTTCTAGTTTTTGAAGGGTAACTGAATGACGGCCACACCAGGATGACCAGAGTACACTCCTCCCTTTTTGTGGGGAGAGCTTCCCAGCTGTAGAAGGTGTGCTGAATTTATACTAAAGGCACTATGAAAACTGCAGGAGGTTGTAGATTTCTAGTCAAGACTTCACCGCATCAGAAGCAGTGGGTTAGAGCATAGGACACAAACACATATGGTGTTTGTACTCCACTGTAAATAAATCCAGCTGTTGCGGGAAAAAGTGCCCCGAAAGAGATCTCGTCAACGATCTCCACTGGATTTACCAGGCTCTTGTAATCCCCACAAGCTCCCAACCGTGACCTTTGTTCTTTTTGGTTGTTTTCATTAATTCCACAATGTTTTTTTTAGAAAACAGATTATTATCCCATTCTTCCTTTCTGACATCAGACAAGAAATCCTATTATTATCTAGGAAAGAATCCTCCATTCCTGGCTTTACAGATTGAATTTCGTGTTGATGTTTGGCAACAGCGTGGCAAGCCATAATAAATTGTTGTCTCTGTGGATTAGAAATGCTGAGAAACTTGTAAATAATTGGGTTTTCTGTTTGAAATATTGTATTTGGAGACTTTAAAATTAAAGAGAGAGTCATCATCTCTAAGTTTCTGGGCATCAGCTATTTTACATCTTTATTCCATTTTTAATAGATAATGGGTTCAAAGAAGTGCCACTTTCAATTTTCAACACAGATCTAGAAAAGAACATTCATATGTCTTTAACGGGCATTGTATCTGAGACTGAGCCTTTGAAAATACTGCAACTTGTTTTCATGAAGATTCTCATTTGTATTTCCCTGGAAGTTCTTCTCTTTCTACTAATCTTTTGAAGAGGAAAGAGGCAATGAATAGAACCTTGCTGTAAAATGAAAGAGGCATAATAAGAGTGAACTTTTTTTGGCATCATCGCTTGCCTTTTATAAAAACAGTAGCTGACAATTATATGTTCTGTTTTCTTGACTGTGGCTGTAAATTAAAGGGGGGGGGGGGAAGTTAAGCAACTGAATTTCATTATGTCTACCAAAGGGTCAATATCTATTCTTCAATATATTTCTGAAGCACATTAAATTAGAGACCAAATTCAAATCATATATTTAACAAAATATTTCCATTTAATCACATGAGCAGGACTTGTAAATAACAAGAGTTCAAAGCTTTGGAGCAGATGGTCTTTCTGTTTTAATTCTTTATCTGATCTGCTGTATGCCAGTAAATCTCTGAGTTTCATTTGCTTTATTCAAATCCCTTGGCTATTCAGGACACATTGTGTCAAAGCATTCTGCTGTGGAATTTCAAATGTTTTATATATGCTCCTAAATGAAAACACATGTATATTTTGTACACACAAAGAACAACATGATAAAGAGCACAACACTGAAAAAAAAAAAATTCTTCCCTGGTGACCTATTTAAATACTCTGTGTGTATGTGATGTATATGTATACATATACAGAGACAGGATGCAGGCACTTAAGGAATAGGTCAGATTTCAAAAAGTGCTTACTAGAAATTCAAAAGCAAAAATAGTTCTAACTACTTTAAAAATCTTTCTCTATGTCAATTTTAATCCATCATTTAATAAATATATTTTACCAAAACAGGATTCGATTGGTTTAACTCCATTGCTACTAATCACTTGCGCTAACATCAAGGTTCAAAGCATTGCACATAATAGCTGTGCTAAGTTCGTTTTGGCTGTTTAGATTAAATAATATTGTTTTTAAAGGATTTAGCTCTACATTACCTTGTAACATGAATGACATAGCCTCTTTTTGAAAACTTTATGGAGTCATAAAGCTGGCTTGAAAAAAACATACGTCTTCTTGATATCTTCCTTTTCCAAATGTGACTGTAAAACCATGCAGTGAGATGCACATCACCTAACACTGAGTTACTTGGAGACATAACTTCAAATGCATCTTTCCTTTCTCATTTGAACAATTCATTCAAGAATGAAATCATATGACCCTAAGACTCACTGGTAATATACACGCTCCTATATATAGCTTGAGATTTTCAGAGACATCCTCTTAAGTTAGGTGCCTGAAACACACAGATGGACGTATCTGATAAATGCATTACCCTTAGTGGGGTTTGGATTACGTCAGTGGAATTTGGATGGGAAAGGGAAAAAATAAGAATTGCAAGACACATATCTCCCACTTAGCACTTGTTCTTCGAAAGAGCATTTCTGTTGGTAACAACAAACTATATTTGCTTTTATAGTTGGGGTTTTTTCCTTAAAAAAGTTATTTAGTTACCACAATCCATCATAAACCAGCCTATTTGTTTGATTACATCCAAATATTTTTAGCATTTACTATGGAATGACATGATAACTGTGATAACAGCCTTTGAAAAGAAAAGAGAAAATCTGGGTTACGTGTGAGCACTGATGGACAGGAATCTCAGCCATGGAGGAAAAATAGTTTTGTCCTACTTTCTGAGCAGATGAGAATTAGAGACAGAATGAGCAACTTCCAATTTTAGGTCAATATTTTCACCCAGGGAGAACTCAGAAAAACATATCATGCTTTGGCATGCAGCAATTGTGTCCACGGAGGCAAAACCATCCTGTGCAACCCTTGACACTTTACTAAAATAAAAAAACAGTTGCCATTGTTTATATACTAATTAAAATAAGTCAAGAAGAAAACTATAGGATGCAAGGTTATGTATCATGGGCTCTGAAACTACCTCAGCTGCCTACTTGCTCGGATTTTAGTGTACAGAGGTATGTGAACCTCCAGCCATTCGTTCATCCACTTTGCAGCCCGTCTGTCTGTCTAGCCACCTATCACAGACCCACGCATACAGCAGAAGTACTTACAATTTCTTTGTTCATGAGAAATGAAGGGGAGGATGAAATACTGGAGCTATGTTGAACATTTATTTATTTTTGCAAACATATGTTATTCATCTAGAAAAAATAGTTTAAGGTCATTGTAGATAATGTAATTAATGCCCTAGTAACAGGACAAGGAATCTCAGTGGTTTTACAGCCACACAATGTCCATGTACTTTAATAAAACTCCTTTGTGCTGTTTTTGTAAACTCAGCTGAGGACCTCAACTTACTTGTTGCTTAAGCAAAACTCTCTCATGCTTCAGTGCAAGAATAAAAACATAGTAAATTATGTTAGCTAAGAGCAAATGAAGGTGAAAACATTGCATATTAGGAAAATGCCTCTAGCCACTAAGAGCGTGTCTATGCGCTAGTGATTTGAAAAGTCACTACTTATAATTTCATTGGAAAGTCAGTTGGTTTTTCCATTCCTTACTCTTCTGTGCACTGCTAACAACCTCGAATCAAAATGAGATGAACTACATTGGAAACGTCAGGAAACTAAGCAAAAAGTCCATTGCAAGTCTTTAAAATAACCTGTGGCTATTTAATGCCGATCGTAGTGACTGGGTGAACTTGGTGCGCTAGGGGACTTGATAAACAAAACCTCTATTTTCCTTGTGCTTAGGGAAATGATTGCAGCGTTTCGACTGTTATAAGTCAAGCACTTATCCAAAATGACTGCCACCTCGGAAGTTATTGCCAGCCTTAGCTATGAATGTCATTGGTTTGTTGGGTCGCACCAAATCCTTCTCATGCTGTTACAAAGACAAACAGATCGTGTATTTTGTAAGGAGGCATAGAATGTGCAATATTCGATTTAAAAATCTGGATAGAGCTTGCAGCGGATAGTTTAACTGTAACATGGGATACCAATTCAGGTTATCTCTGACACAACCTATGGATTTCGGCCTCCCTTGCAGCAGCATCATAGGAGGGAACAGAAATTGGATGGGCGATGGCATTGAGAGGGGAAGAGGGCAGGTAGCCGGTATTTGAAACGCAGTAGATGCACACGATGCAGGGATTTTTTCCACCCCACGGATGCTGCTGGTGCTCTCTAAGTAGCAGACACCGTTGACCGAGGAGTTCATTTTATCTCTACACTAAGCAGAGCTACGACAGCTGACCATGCCGTGCTTGTGGCAGTTAGCAGCGTCTGACAGTTCTGCAGAAGGCTTGGCGCCGGTGAGAGGTGCCTTGAGCTAGAGCCCCGATAACCTGCGGCGGGCAGGTGAGCGGCTGCGTGACGCCCTCCCGCCACGGCCGACGCCTCTCCGGCCCCGCGGCGCCCAACTTTCTCCTTCTTTCTCCGCTGAAGTGTCCGCGCCCGCCGAGCTCGCCCCCGAGGAGAGGACGGTCGCCGGCCGGGGGTGAAACTGCCGTTAACTTCCCGCAGAACCGTGCCCCTCGGTGACCACAGGTGGGGGGGGGCCGGGCCACCGCGCATGTCCCGGGGGGGCGGCCGGGAGCGCCTCTCCCGCCGCGGGCAGCGAGCCAGGCGCGGCGGCCGCGGGCTCCGCCGGGGCGCGGACGGTCCGCCGCCTTCCGTCCCCCCCCGGCGGGGCAGAGCGGCGGCGGCGGCGGCGGGGCAGGGCAGTGCCGTGCCGGGCCGTGCCGCGCCGCCGCGGGTCCCCGGCCGCCCCCCGGGAGAGTGGCGCAGCGGGGGCGGGGGGGGGGGGGGGGCGGCCGGCAGCCCCCGGGCACGGCCCGCGGCGGGGGCCCTGCGGCCGCTCCGGGCGAACGGGGCACCTACCGATCCAAGGCGTGGGAAAGTGTGGGAGAGCCGCCGGCCGCGGGAGCGGGTTTCCTGCGGGTCTGGCCCCGAACGCCCGTTACCGGGCTTTAATTAGGATTGCACGGCGGCTCCGGCCCCGTCTGGCTACGTCCGCGGGCTGCCGCCGGCTCTCTGTACGTGTACACGGGCTACGGGCACACACGCGTAGTGCTGCATCCTCTACGTTCCTAGCGAGCCTCCATTCATATTTATGCCGCGATTAAGTATTCGATCAAAGGTTGAACGCGAACGCAGACCGGTTATATTTTTAATGTGCGACCCTTAAAATAGACTGTTCTGTAGGCTGCGAGTGTCTAAAGATTCTCAGCGCAGCCTCCCCCCGGCCGTACAGCTCCCCCCCCCCCCAATAATAATAATGCTGCAGATTGTAGAAGGATTTGAGTCTGCAGCCAGAGAGAAAGGGATTAGGGCGAGAGCACTGGAAGTTAAATTGTGCTGCATATAAAAAATGGGCGGATTGGTCTCCAGATGAGAGCTTGGTACCACCTTCCTTTCTAAAATAAAATCTCTCTGGCATGAAGTCACAGCCTATTTCACATCCGGTTTACCCTGGGACGTATTACTACTGTCTTGGTAAAGAGAAAGCTTTTGTTGTATCGCGGCGGTCGGAATATTGGGAAGCGAAATTTGGGTGCTAAGCCCGGAGGAGCGGAGCGGCGGCGGCGATGGCCGAGGCGGAGTGAGCGGCGGAGCCGGAGCCGCGCAGCCTCCGCGCGGCGCGGGCGGGAGGGCAGCCCCGGCAGGAGGGAGGGCAGCCCCGGCAGGAGGAGGGCAGCCCCGGCAGGAGGAGGGCAGCCCCGGCAGCAGGAGGGCAGCCCCGGCAGGAGGAGGGCAGCCCCGGCAGAGCCGGTCCCCGGCAGAGCCGGTCCGCGGCGCCCCGCGCGGACCCGCGCCCGAGGGGCTCCCGGTAAGGGCGGCCGCTCGCTCGCACACACACACGCACACGCACGGACGGACGGACGGAGGGACGCGCACGGACAGACAGGCAGACACACACCCGCACCCCTCCGGGCGCTCCCGGCTGCGGGCACCGCGTCCAGGCGCGCAGGCGGCTCCTCTCCCCTCTCTCCGCAGGTACCGCCGGGTCGGTGGGATTTTTTCCTATCCCTCCAGCTTGAAAATCCGCAGCGATCGATGGGCATTTTAATTTACCTTATTTATTTATTTTTATTTAGCGTGGACTCGTTTCCACCGGTCGCTTGGAAAAGGTTTTTTTGGTTTGGGGGCTTTTTTTTTTTTTTTTTTTTTTTTTTCCTGAGGGAGGCGGTGGGAGGGGTGGCTTTCTCAGGGTGAGGGGGAAATACAAAGTTGAAATGCCGGGAGGAAAACAAGTCTCGATTTGCGCCTCAGAGATGGGCATATCTCTCACCGGGAGTCAAAAATGCATCAAAATGCCCCCCCCCCCCTTTTTTTTTTCAGTGGGCACTGCTGAAATTCTCCCAGAAGCGTGGCTCTTCCTCCCATTTTGAATGGGAAACCCAGAGCTGGTTTCACAGGCGGTGCGGGCTGGGGGAGGCCAGGGGCTGGGGGCTGCCGGTGTTGAACGCTCCTTGAAAGTCTTTGTTAACATTTGCTTTTTCCAGCTGCAAGAAACTTTCCTTCTCCAGGATTTACAGTGCCTTATTGAAGCGGGGGGTGGTGTTGGGAGGGGGGGGGCGAGCGTAGAGCTCAACAGATCAAGATAGTTCAGAATAATTCACTTTCCGTCCTTTATCCCAAGGAGCCTTTTGCAAAGGCAGAAGTTGGCAGGACCGGGAGAAGGCGATTTTTGAAGTCACAGATGTTGCCTTTCCCTTTGTAAGGGGGCTGATCACAGGGCAAGTTAAGATGCAGTCTCGTCCCTGAAGATCTTTATCCACGCTTTCCTGCCACATCCAGCTCCTTCCTATCCAGTTAGATCAGCTCAGCCCCACTCACTGCTTATCTGCCGATCATTTGCCTATAAAGGCATTAATTATATCTCATTGCTTACATACCGCTTTGTAATGATATTTTATTGATTTAAATTGTCCCTGAGAGTGTGCAGCGAATTGGGGTAGCTTTATTTAAAGGTACAACACCATTTCCATGTACGGTGCTTAATTTTCTCAGGCATTTAAAAAAACTCCAATTCACTGTTGGGGGAAAATACAAGCTTCATATTTTGTTGCCCTTATTTAATGTAGTGAATACTAAAAATCAACTGGATTCCAGCACACAGTATAGAGATACGTAAAGGGACCTGCAGCATCTCCTGGGCAATCAGTTGAATCCGGAACACCGATTCCACAAATATCGGCTAACTTTGTATTTTATGGTTTATTAGAAAGCAAAAGAAACCTTCTGAGTTGTGTTACTTTCTACTCAAAGGTAAACTGAGAGTAACTCAGTGAAGTCTGGAGAGAGGACAGGAGACATTTGGAGAGGAGGAGAAGGCTGCTAATGCAAAAACATTCCCTAGCAGCAGTCAGAGACTGGTAGAGATTTGGGAAATGGTGTGTAGGTTGTCAGCACATGGTTTGATTATGAATTGTGCCCTTTAGCCCAACAAGAACATTAGTGTGCATGTGTAGCAGCAGATTACAGAGCCAGAACCTGATCATTTGACTCCTATGATGCTAATATTTCAGGGATGAGGAGAATAGTAATATCTGTAGAAGAAAGTTGCTTTTATCACATCAAAGCAAAGCAGTGGCTGTGGGGGAAGCACCACTCTTCCTCAGTCACGCTACCATACACTGACACCTTCCAAGGGGTTTGGAAGGACTCGGGCTGAGTTCAAGTCAAACAAAACCCAATTACACTTGGTTAGCTGGAAATGTGGAGGCGCCTTGTCACATTTTCAGCACAGGAGGAAACTGAGTAAGAATTGCCACAGAGTTTGGGGACAGCAGCTTTAACTCCTAATTGTTTTTGTTAATGCTCAAGAATAATGCAAAAAAGAATACACCCTTACCGCAAAATAAATGCCGCCCTAAGCCTCTGTGTCTAAAAGTAGAAGGGAAACAGGAGAACAGCCAAGGCCGTGCTCCCTTGTTCTGAATGACATGAGCTGTAGTATTGTGAGGTCATTGCCTGACATCAAATTATCCTGCAAAAGTTTCCAAAATCAGACATTTTTTTCCACAGTACCTGTTTTAATGTAAGGGACGTTGATGATTATTTTCCTTCTAGTTTCAGAGCCCACCATGAAGAGACTCCTGGTGCTTTGTGACTGCCTCTGGGCCTGGAGCCTCCTTCTGAATGCATTGACTGAAAGAAGGTGGGGAGATATTTTTTTAATGCACCAACATATTTTAGGAACTTGTAATTTAATATAGCAGCATAAGACAAATACTGCATGGGCTGCACTACTACTAAGTGTATTGGGGGAAGTTAATCCCTGTTCAAATCCCAGCTAAATCTAACCAAGGCAAGACTGAAAGAAAACTGCAATTTGTTCACATAACATCTTTTTTTCAATATTGTGAAGAAAAAAAAGCAAAAGCTTTCTGAAACAAATTGAAACTAAACTACCTCTTAAACACCTGTGCAATCCTTTCTACTTTTATATAATGACTGCTCAGAAATACAAGTTTCTTTAGAGGGGAAAAAAAAGTGTAATTAAGGGTTTTTTAATCTCATTTAAGTGCTATTTAGTAACTTTATTGTCCCTGCAAGCAGATGCAAAACTTTCAGTTCTTCGTTGGTCAGGATTGTGTCCTAACTTAGTAGCTGGTTTTGCAAATCCGAAGTAGACCTTCCTGGTGAAGGGAGACTGCTTGGATGAAGAAGAATTTGTAAGCTCAAACCCCATAACAGTTTATGTTTGAAAGATCATGCTGCACCAAGTGTTTATGGAATATGTATTGAAATCATAATCTAAAAATAACAGTAGTATTAAGCACAATTTTTAATCATACAACACCTTATCTAACAACTAGTAGGTTAACTAAGGACTATAAAAAAGCAGTTTGGAGTATACTTGAAGTACTCTCTGCAATTAAAAATTCAGTAAAGGTGTTTAAGAAGACTTATAGATATATTTCTGTATTTTAAAAATATTAATGTCCTGTCAGTAATGCTACCTAATGACCAAAAAGCAGTAGAAATTTCACATTGTCAACAGTGATCCGTAAAAGATGTATTTGTGCCTTGATCTCCATAGTGTCTCCTTATGTATTTGCAGCTGTAGATAAACTTACCTTCTGGCTACCTTGGAGATTTTAAATAGGGTAGAATGGGCAAAGGGCAAAGGTTCATCTGCATGAGCATTTTTGCTAAAAAAAAAAAAAAAGAGTGGGTGGCTCATGTAACAGTTGCTGTATTGAATAAACCTGACATTTTAGAAGCAATACTTTTATTTTGATAATATATTAAGATAGGTGAGATTTGAAGTGATCATGAAGTACTTCATCTGGCCTAGCTAGAGAATTTGGTGAAAACATGTTTATTATATAGATATGTGTACATATGTATGTGTACATATATTTATTATATCTGTAATATATGCATGTGCATTCTTAAAGTGAGAATTAAAACGCGTTGGACTAGTGTTTAAAAATTATATGGTGTGTCACTATTATAATGACCTGTAGATGGAGTTAGTGCACAGTTTTTTATTATACTGTGGTTTAATATGAAAACACCATCGCATACAGTGACTTTTTCCTCAAAATGTACACACCTTACATGAAATGTATCTGTTTCTAAAGCCGTTTTGTCACAGTAACTTCCATTGCCTTTTCTTCTGGAGTGCTGGTAATCCTTTATGATAAAAAAACAATTGATGAATTAGATGAAGTGTCTGTGATACAGAAAGACACAGTCTTTCCATATCATTCTTGTCATAAAAAAACAGCATTAGGACTATTTTAATATGTGTGTTTTGAATGAAAAATCACAATACCTCTGGAGTTACAGGTTAATATATATATACACAAATGTTCAGATTTTTCCTGTTGTGACCATATGTCAGTTAAAACCAGCCCTAATGGTGCTTTTTACCTCTGATAAAATGGTGGGAAGAACAGGTAAGGGTACTGACAGATGCGACACCCAGAATGGAAGCGGTGTATTGTATTGCATCCTTTCCGACTGCGCCTCCACTAGTCCATCTTTCTGATGCCTTTTCTGCAAACATACTCATTTATTTACCACTAAAATTTCTGAAGTGTTTTTATATCCTTTTGCCACCTTAACGCTGATGACCTTCTGCTATCCTTGAGATATGTATGTACAGCAGCTTGTTTACTGACAAAGAGTGTTAATATGAAATTAGTCCAGTGAAAAGTCCTGTGTTGCAATTCGCCATAAGTTGTATGAGGAATGATCCTTTGAAAGATAGTGCTCACTGGAGACAGCAAGAGAACTTGTTATTTGGTAACATATAGGAAGCATAAAGAAAAAAATATTAACGTCTGTAACTTAAAATTCAACTGTAGGTATGAAAAATAAATATAAATCAACCTATTTTTTAATTAAGTGAAATTATATGATATGGCTGGAGGAAATTCTTAGCGTTTTTTAAAACTCTTAGAGATTTTGTCTTCTTCATTAGAAAAAGTGATTTATATACAATAAAAAAACCCTGAAAAAGGGATGTGCGAAGTCGCATCCTATTGAAATAAAACAAAAGTTAGTAAAACTTCTACGAGTCTCAGTTCTGAAACTCATTTAAATTTGTAGTGTTATGTATTCAAATCTGTACTGCAAAATAACTTGGAAGCATTTCCAGAGTACCTATATCAGGGTATCTTTCCTCCTTCTCTCTGTATTTGATACAAGTAGAATATATGGGTGGGATACACTAAGGATGCTTGACTGATGCAGCTTACAGAAAGTCATTTCACATGTGTTTTAACAGAACCAGATCATTTCACGTAACAGTATATTCCTCATAAGACGATCTTTGCGGGTTAGAGCAGGAACAACTGGCAGAGCACCGAGACCCGCTTAACGCCACAGTCGTATGGATAACAAGCTGCCCAATGGAAGAATCGGTTTTGTGGCTAGACCTGATCCTAACAGGAGGTTTTGGCGCTGCACTGTTTATCCAGTTCAGTAGCAATGTGTGCAACAAAATGATGTTTTGGAAAGCAGTGTTTTTGCTTTTAGTCATGATGACTACACGTGTGTATAATGGAAGTTTTCCCAGCAATGAATGAAAAAACGATACTGGGTTTGGCTTTAAGACAACTGTAATCTATGATTAAGGGAATCATCTATAACAGGGTATTTGGTAAAGGTTTTAGATTTAAAGAAGAAGGCTGATTCTGATGTCATCTACAGGAGAGAGAAACCACCAAGCCCACAGATTTCATTCTGATTTGTATTGATGGAAGTAAGATTTTGGTAGCTGAGTTCAAAGAGCTTAATTTTATCCTTGTTCAAGCAAAATTTCAGGACCTTTGGCTGAGTTAGGGATATACTTTAGGGATCTGTAAGCGAAGCTTTATAGACATGAGAGATTTCCATATCAACAGATGGTTTTGTTACACATCTGTAAGGAAAAGTTGGAGGTATTCCTCCAAATCTTAATTGCTAAAGGAAAATGGGAAAGAACATAAAGCAAAATTATATATTGATCTGTGAAAGTGCACTCACTTGATTTACTTCTATATTCATAAAGAAGACATCTCTGTATTTTTGTTTTATCTTTGTTTTAGCATTTATTTTCAGTACTTAAGTGTCAGTGTTCTGAATTACTGTATCTTTGTATGCAAATGCTTCATGACTATTACGAATTAAACACATTATCTTTTGCTGACAAATGAGCCTTTTCCTGAGGAACACATGTCTAAGAACTTATAACCATTAATGAATAATGAGATAAACATTAAGGAACTGACATTCTATTTGCTCACCATTTATAGAGAGGCACTGATTTTCTATGATTTTACAAAAAATGTTCAATTTAAGAAGAAAATGTTCAAGTGAAAGAACCCTATAAAGCACTACAACCTTGTTATATGGGGATTTTGTGACCATAAACTGGTATAAGCAAGATTAAACAGATTTTGGAATTACTGTTTTGTAAGGTTCTTGGTAGATTACTGTTTTTCAGTGTTAACTGTTCTGTATTTCAGCTATGGGCAAACCTCATCACAAGATGAACTTAAAGACAACACCACAGTATTTACCAGAATATTGGATCGTCTGCTGGATGGTTATGATAACCGCTTGAGACCAGGACTGGGAGGTGTGTTGTATTATAATTTTCAAGGTTACATGTTAGAAAAAAAATCAGTTAAAACAATGTTATTTTTCCATGATATACTTGTTTTAATTCTGTTTATATATACACATAAAATAATGCTGATATGTAATATGCATTTTTTAAAAAATGCCACGCCTTCTGCATCTTTCACATACTTGGTATGCTCACGCTTATACCCAAAAGAAGAAGAAAATGGTTCACAATTCAAGAAGACTTTTGAATACATATTAAAACTTTAAATGTATGAAGAATAAACAATAATAAAATAAGACCTGTGACCTGACAAATGACAAGTTTATGAATCAGGCCTAAACAGCACATCTATCTATGACTATCTTTCTAAGAGGGTTTGGTTGTAAAAGTGAAAGCGTCAATCAACCTTAGTCATAAAAGTCTCAGAGAAGTCTGTAAGATTTTTTTCTACTTAGGTATGTCAGGATTTGTTTCTGTAACTTTGTGTCTTCACAGCTTGGTAAAAATGTCTTTCTTCTTCTGCTCTTGGTGCTGAATCCATAAAAAGGTATAAAAACACATAGCAATTACATCTTTATAAAAACATTGTTACAAAGCCTGGTCTTTATCAGCATCCCTATGTTCACTCTTTAAATTGTTCTACTGTCACACAATCCCAAAATTGGATCTTAAAAGCTCTTTGTTCACGAACGTGGAAGTTCTAAACATAAAAGCACAAATCTGTTCTTTCCAGTGCATGGAAAGGTTGTTTTAGTCTTCCAAATGTCTGTCTGTTTTTTGTTGTTTTTTATTTTTTTTTTCTTTTGGACTCTTCAGGTAAAATAAAGCAAAGCAGCCCACCCCACAAAGTATAGTTCAACCTGTTTTCATATAATAGCTCTCAGAAGAACTGCATTGTAAGAAGAACAGGGTATTACATTAAGAATTCTTATACCATCTCCTACAGGTGAAATGGAAGGTACTTAAGAGTAAGCTTATTCTGTGCTTTGAGGCTACCATCTTGCAACAGTTCTTGAATTGTGAGCCACCATCTTCAATGGTTTGACTTCACTGACTTCAAGGAATGGCTAAAGATAAAATTCCGTTTATAAAGTATTAATTGACACCTTTAAAAATGGGTTGGTCTGTAAATTTTTGTGTGCAATTTCAGATAATGCATAACAAAGTAAGAATCAGTTTTCACTTTTATCTACCAGTACTTTTGCCTGCTTACTTGTAAACCCTTGGACTAGTGTAGAAATAAATGCTCCTTCATCTTTGATTAATACAACTGTACAGTTCAGTCAGCTACTACATCACAGTAAATAAACATAGCAGAGAAGGCAATAAATAAATGAAACTCTGTAAACTGTGTAGTCTGGTACATGTCTACAAGAAAAATCT
The DNA here is from genome assembly GCF_947461875.1 of Haliaeetus albicilla. Taxonomy (NCBI): domain Eukaryota; kingdom Metazoa; phylum Chordata; class Aves; order Accipitriformes; family Accipitridae; genus Haliaeetus; species Haliaeetus albicilla. The sequence continues at coordinate 8,885,916 of NC_091509.1, read as the reverse complement.
GAGCATATGATGATTTCTTATATGAGTTTTCTAGCTATTATGGTTTGTTTAACAGTCACTAGAAGAGCAAACAAAGGAAGATGCAGGGAAAGGATTTTCTGTCACTCTCTGGATTGCAATTGAGAGAACTAAGCACATCAGTGTAGAGGCTTATGTATGTGTGTTTATGTGTAAGTTTCTGAAGCCAGACTTCAAGGGTGTAATGGGAGGACAAGTCTGCATACCTCATGAAAGGACCGTCCAGCGCAGTTAAAATTTACTCCTGACAGAAGGATTGTTTAATGTAACTGCTTCTATAGGAGGAAATGAGTCTCTTCACAAACGTTAATAGCCATTTGCATCACTATCAGTTAAACACAAAAATGAGTGGAGCACGGGTAATATGGGGTGGAGGGAAGGCAGGATTGGAGTAGTTTCTCTAACCAAGGGTTAGAGAAGTTTAAATAATCTTTGCATCCGTCCTTTTTTGAATTATGTTGCATGTTCCTGCCTGTAGCCAAGAACCTCAAATATCAGAAATTCCCTGTTGCTCAGTACGTTATAGTTTCACGGTGTCAGTACGGCAGAGTAAATTTAATTTATCTGTTGTGTTTGTCAGCTTTGAATACTAGAACTAAGAGTACCAGGACTTTTAAAAAATCCCAGATCTGATGAAATTGTGGGCAGTAAATTAAAGTTTAAAATAAAATATAGTAAGAAGTAGCTTTACTCTTTCGACTGTTGAATAATGCTTTATTCAAAAGACATAAATTATAGATTTCAAAAACTAGGGACAAACATCTAGGCCGATGTTTCCAATTCTGGTACCAATTTATAATAAAGGCTTTGCTCAGGAATTTTGAAATTCACCTTTGCTAAACCTTCTTGCTAAGATATCTAAATATTAGCTAAGAACCTCAAGAGTACTCAGTTTTGACACATTTGATTTAGACGCTTGGTATAATGGGGAAAAGTATTCCGAAATGTTCCATATGTAAAAATATATCAAATACAGCATGGTTTTTAGAGTTGGAAGTTCAATAGCTTTCCTTTATAGCATGGTCTGTTGCTGGAAATTCTAAAACGTATATGGAAGAGCAGTGGTTTCATTTTTCTTCCCAACATCAGTGATGGCTTCTTATTAAATATTTCAATCAGAACACAATTTTTATCTAGTCTAAAGAGAACGTTAAGAAAGCTACTAATATAACAGCATTTTTAGATATATAGAATTACGTTTAAACCTCATTCATTCCGTATTAGCTGTGATGTAGCTATCGGAGAATTTAAGAGACCAGAGACCCTCATGAATATGTTATGTGGATAAATTTTACGCTGTTAGGCACAGTGTGAATCTGTGTACCACTGATTACACTATACCACTCTTCCAGTTATCTCAAATTGCCTATCCTGTTCTTTCTATGCCTTTTGAGAAACACTAGATGAACTAAAACATTGTGTGGTACAGTTCATTTCTTCTATAGAAAGGGGCATATTGCAGAAAACTCTCTGCTTATATTTGTACAACCTCTCCTTGTGTAGTGCAGTTTTTCAAGTATATACACCAGCAGAAAACAGAATTTTGTGCAGGAACAGAAACAGAAAAGAGAACCAATTTCTCTCTTTCTCACCTATGGAAGAAAAGGTAGCTGATAGAGTTTCTTCAGTCAGTTTATTTGTTTCTCCTTCCTTGTGTTTATGTGTATGCATGAAAAATTCAGTGACAAAAAGGTGTGTTTACTGGAAAATTGTAATGAATTGTGAAAGGGGTTTGATCTTGATCTACTCACTTACAGGAGTAATTTCCTCCTTTTTGAAATAAACGCCATGATATTTCTCTATCCCAAGTTTGCAAACTTCCGATTAGTGTGGTGAACAGTTTCATTGCTTGGTAGAAATATCCTGGTGAGGCAGATGAGGCACCATGAAGCAAGGAACAAGCTCCTGGAGATACATTGTTGGAGCTATACTATATATTCATTGGAAAGCCAGGTTAAAATGTGGAGCATTAAGATAATGAAAAATTCAGAGGTGCTGAATTTTGAATCACTCCTTCAGCATGCACGGAATCAGTGCTAGATTATTAAGTCCTCCCTTTCCTTTTTTTAGATCTTTTGAGATAGCACTTCAAAAGGAAAATAAAAAACACGCATACTCCATAAAGAGTACAGGAATGAAAATTATTATTTGTCAGATAAACCAGTAAGGCCATATCTGAAATTAAGTGAGCAGCTCTGAGCATTTTGCCGTTAAACAAAGAAGGAATTATTTCTCATTAACAAGAGCATAAATAAATGGAGTAGGTGACCCATGGGGAAATATTACAGTCATTGAATATGCTCGTTATTTAAAAAATGGCATTGTGGCTACAATTAATCTGATTTTTCTTTAAAAGAAACACACAGCACTATATCATGCATTGGCACATTTGCACCTTTTATCAATAATTATTGATATGAATTATGTTATTTAGATGTTTGCATCCTTCATATGTGGGCATAGTCACTTAGTCAGACATTGCTAGGAAATAGCATCTGTTGTACCCATCCATAAACACGGAGAAATACCTACATTTACAGTTATTTATGCCTGGAAAATAGAATTTTCAAAATGAATGTAAAAACGTTCTGAATCACACTAAAGGACACCTATTAACTCTATGAGAGGATAATAATTTACAAAAAGCAAGGAGGAGGAATTGCAGAGTAACATACTGAATCTGAAAGAGAGGAAATCATGTTAGACATTAAGGGAAAAAATAAACAGCGAAGTCATTTAGGTAATAGCATAATTTTCTGTGGGAACTATCTGGATCCTAGAACTAGAGCTGATCAAAAATAGGCTATATAATAAAGATACTGTTCTCTTTTCCAGTACACAATCCTGAGCAAAATAAAGGCTCAGATAGTGCTAGGAAGGAGTCAAATAAGGAGGAAAATTCACCTCAATGTTTGGTGACCTCTCCTAGTAAACCACTATAGACCAGGAGTTTAAAAGACTTGACAAACAATGAAAAATGGTGGAAAAAAGAAGTTCCTCAGATAAATGGATACGCCATTGCCTTTTGTTCTGGGTTGTCTTCATGTGGGGAACAGAGAGCCGTGGGATGCCACCATGGCAGATTTGGAGTGCCACAGTGGAGAGAGGGCAGGCTTGCACAGTGCAGATTGGTTGTACTCGGTGCTGAGATTTGTTAACGTGAAACCAGGTGCAGCTACAGATTTTCTGAGACTATCACCTTTGCAGTGTACACATCCCTGTCTAAAACTAAACTATATCACATCATCTGTGACCTTTTAACTTAGAATAATTGTAAATGTGGTTTATCCCTTTGAGAGGGATTTTGTAGTAGAAAGGTTGTTTAATACAGAGCTAAGAAGAACAAGAGTGGGTTTGATTAGGCAGACCAGAATCTTCCTAAAGGAAATTTGCTCTTATAGTTGGGTCGAATGCCCATTAGATCATCCCAAGTAGATTGTCAACATTACTTCAGTGTCGAACAGAATTATACTTGGTTTATGCTATCAGTAAAAGCTATTTGTTGATCTCTCCCGTGTGATGTTTATCAAAATTGAGTGTGACTGTCCTTAAGTGGAACGTCGGTCCGTCTCAGGCAATTCATTACTTCCACTGAGTGCTTATATTTAAAGTGATGGAAAATAAACTTGACAGTATTATGTTAATTAGGTTTTAAAATTCAGTTTTATGAGAACATTATCTATAAATATATGATAAACTTACCTCTTGGTGCTTGAGGTCCCAATGAAAATTGTTCGATTTGAACTCGTATCTGAGCTAACTTAAAGTTTAGGGAAAATATGGTTTTGGTCTGTATGTGTAATAAAAATTTAGTTAAACCTAAATATTTCTACTCCAAATGAAAAGAGAGTCCTATACTGGACCCCTACGCATAATTCTGTAAGTAAAGAAGGACTAGATGCTATACTTTGTAAAAACTGAAAGGGCTGATTTTTGGTCTTTTTTCCACTCTGTAGACGCCACATTAATGTAAAGGCAACTGTAAAAAGCTATAGAAGACCCTAGGAAAATTGATTTAATACAACAGTAGGGAGGTATGAAGGACATGAGCAGCTCTGAGCTGTTAATTGCATGCAGAGAGCTGCCATGACACTGTACGGCCCTCAGTAAACCCTTCATAGCAGCACAGACTACAGTTGGGTAATCACAGGACAGCTCACTGTTCTCCCTTTTGGTCTCTACTTTTACAAAAGCAGCAGCACAAAATTCTTATGAGTGTATTTGTTGTGGTTCTTCAATCAAAATACTTCACAGGATGCAGCCAGGGTGATTAGTCTACATGACTTGTTTTAGTAATACTAGTGTACACTATACAGGCATCTAAATTCCTTTCATTCAAAACCATAGGAAAAGTACTCTCCGTTTTAATAATTATAGCACACACTTACACAAGACGTGCAGGAGGAACAAGTGCTTTGCCAAAAAAGATGAAATTAATTTAAACCACCAAAATATGCAATTCAAATAAGCCTTGTGCTCAAATACCAGCAGCTCAGAAAGGGAAATAGTTAATGTATAGTTTCCTATGATAAATAGGCTTATTTCCTGCTGTTTAAATAAATCTGTATTTCTTATTTTGTTCTCAATTTGTAATCCAATCACAATTCTAGCAATAGTGAGCTCCCTGGGAGTTTAAATCAAAATATTTATTGTTATTAATTTTGAGAGTTTACGTTAGTCTAGCATCATTAGCAAAACACAGTAGTTGTAAACAGTAAAATTACAGTAGTTGATGTTGACTGGTGCTTTCATAGCTATATGTGGATCAATTGCTTGAGGCTGTCTCCCAGAGTGTCTAGGTGTGGTTGCTGTTTTGCCGATTAGTAACTACTTGGACTTTATGGTTGCCTTATAGTAAAACTAGTAAGTTGTTAATAATTTCTTTGGGTTTTTTACTGGAATTGTTACCTGTTCTACAGATATCACTATATTACTTAGTCCTGGTTCCTGAGACAGATGTTATAGTGAAGAGACATGGCTAACGTGTCTTTACAACTGATGGATTTGTCCTCAGCAGTCCCATCAGCTCCTGACCTGAGCTTTTGTTCAATGACTTAGAACTTTCCCTCGTTCTTAGGGATGTTGTGAAGGTTTTGAATATAGCTCAGGATTTGAGGTTCCTGAAAAATGCATTCTGAGCATTTGAAGCACAGTTTAGGCCTTCCCATGGTAATCAAGCTGCAAACTGAACATGTTAACCTTGATTCTAAATATATATCCCAACTGTATGAGTAAACACATGTCCTGTGCAGGAGTGACTCACAACTTCTGAAGCTCTTAACAAAGCACAGTTGAATCATCTAATTAGTAAAACAGTAAACAAAAATTTCAAAACTTCCATATGGCTTTGGAGGGCCTAATCTTTTTCTGTGTGTTCATACACACTTCTTCCTTGCTCTTGGAAGTAAGGTGCATATCAAAGAAAAAAGATATAATTTGGTGGTGTGTAGTGGTTTTATCTGGATTTGAAGAGACCTGGGATTAGATGCTCTGCAAAAGTGTCATCAGTACAAAGATAACACAATCTCTTGTGAGTTCACAATCTGAATCTTCTATTATTACTTATGACTTACATGCCACTTAAATTATCTTCAGTGCTATACAGAAATGAAAGGCATCACTCATTTTTCCACTCCCTTGGAAATCTTCCATCTTACCGCCAAAGCCTTTAGTTTCCATTTTGTGTTCTTAAAGTGATTTCCTTAAGCCTCAACCTCTCTACTATGACCATATGTCTCCCAAAACTAGAATTCAGGATACCACTACATGATATGCCACTGATTCAAAGAGCATATTCTGTGTTTGTGCAAGGTAAATCAGTTAGCTATATTATATTAAATAGAGGCTCACTCAGAGCTGGGACTATGAGTTTACACCATTAAGGGATGAATGCATTGTCCCTGAAGAGCTTCTGGCATCTTCTGTCTCCTAATGACACCAGAGGAAGTGCCTCAATGGAAAGGAGATGGAGAGAGGGGAGTCAGGATGAAAGATCTTTTAAAGAATCATTTGAGTTTCACTTTTCAATATGTAAAAGGCTAATAGGTTTAATGATGATATTAGTTTCTCAGTCTTAAGAAAAGGCGATTCAGTAGCTGGAACTTAAAGAATCCATTCAAGCCATGTTTTACTGGACCTTGTGAAATCTCCATCTTCTTTTTTTGCCAGCTGTTTCATACAAGACCACAGCCTCTTGAACTTTTGTGAAAGTGATGGGCTGAGAGAGACAATACTTTTCTTCCCAGCCAAGCGATTTCTCATCAACCATATGCTTCTTCCAGTAACAGAAGGTTAAATTCTCACTGTGAACTTACTTTAAGTCCAGAGCCAATTAGATGTCAAGAGAATACTTAAATTTATTTAAGTCATTTGAAAAGCTTGTAAACAATGATGAGGTCACACATTAATTTCACTGGAAAGCCAAGGAGGAAATTTCACCTATCCAATGCTTTTGTCAATAGTCACTGTAGTTTGTACGCGTCTCAGTCACAGATATAAAGAACAAAAAGTACATTATTAGGCATTTCAGCCACATCATAATATTTTACTTTCTGTGATTATGTAAAATACATTGGAAATTTCATCCTTTAACTTTTTTTACGAGTCCTGAAGATTACTTCTGCTACCACCTAATTTTTGAATTAACTTGCTAAAGAATACAAATGTCATTCAATGCATTACTAGAATGACAGTAGAATCAGCTCTAATATTACATCTTGATTATTGCTGTGTCACAAAAGGAGATATTTTATTGTGTATATATTAAACATTTATATTAAACTGCTTACATTTATGTATATTTAGAAGTTGTAGGCTTTTTTGAATGAAAGTGAAAAACCTCTATGTGCATTGTAGAACACTGATTTTTGTTAGAACTTTTGCACCAGATACAGAAATGTATATTGTTACTGGCTGCTTAACCTTGATTCCTTATTTCACTTCTCTTCTGACAGAACTTTCTTGTCAGATGGAACAAAACATATTTAAATAGTCCAAAGTCTTCTGAAATCAGAAGGTTGTATTAAATTAGTTATTTAATTTAATTCTTTTACAATATTTAAATAACATTATACAGATAGCTACATATATACATTTCTTAGGTTTACGAAGATTTTTTGCCAGCTGCATGTCTTTTGTTTACTATACATGTACTCTTCTGTCAGCCTCTTTTCTTTAGGATTACTTTTAATATTTCAAATTTCTCAATTTATTTCTTTTTTCAAAGTTATTTGAGAAATGTATCACTCTTTCCACATTTGAAATTTCTACCCCAAACCACACGCTGGCTTGTATAGCACTACAGTAAATGTATTCAGACTTACATCACTGTAAATTCTGAAAGCTGATGGGGTTAGCTCCACTCAACACTGTTTGGATTTATGCCTCCAGGGGGTGTGACTCCTTGCAGCTGTATTTAAATCAGCAGAGTTATTTTGATATATGCCATCCTGGGTGAATATTTTGTGACGTGTGGCCTAGAAAATACCAGTATGTTCAGAAGTGACTGATACTCGGTGTGTGTGTAGAGGGGGAGGAGAGGAAAGGGGGAAGTTAAGCTTGTGTGTTTCTCAAAGGGACTTTTAAGAGTAGATCTGCGGAAGCCAGATGTTTGGCTCTTTCTGGAGATCAGCACCATTTTAGGTATCTCAGACTCAGCATTTGTGACCACTAAAATCATTAGATTCCTCTGAAGTGGCCGAGGGCGTTGTGCCATGGAGCAAATTTGCACCCTTGAAATCACAAAGAAATCTAGCTTTATGGTATAGCATATACATATAATCTGTGTTATGTACATGTTATAGGTTTCTGAATTATTATTTATACTAATCTATCATTGAGGCTTATAAAACAAATCTGGTAGCTTAAGGGAAATCTAATGTTAGTGCCCATATCAATTTAAAAAGAAATCTAAACCATTTACAAACCATAACATTTATACGTATGTAAAAAATTGTATTAGAGAAGTTTAGCTGATATCTATTTGGAAAAGTTTTAACTCCTTTTTGTTTATCGCAATTAAGGGTAACACAGCCATTTCTAACTCATGCCAATAAAACATCTTCATGTTTTTATACATGGTAATGTATTCTCTCTCTTTTTCTTCTATGTTCCTGTGTCTCAATAAAAAATACATAATTCATAAGCTCAGGGTTAATTATTAGAGACCTTCATTCAGCTTGCCCAGAAACATTGAGTACCCAATGAGACTTCTGAGTGCTGTGTAAAATATTCAGCACTGCTTATATTGTCGGACAAGAGGATATATTAGTCAAAGAGTGAAAAGATTTACACAACAGCGGAACTATGGCTGCTGTGCTGGGGCATCACAAGCCATGTCTCAAAAAGCTCTGTAGAAACACTAATATAAAAATTGTTGCTGACAATATCGACTGTGAAATTACATCTAGAAGCAATAAGTTATCAGGACTGTATTGTAGACCAATTTTAGAATGGCTAATCAAAGCCAATAATTTTTCTATTTATTGTGAGAATTGGTAGTGGTTAGATCTAATGAAGACTGTTGATAGACACTCACTGTCCTAATTTCCTGCTTCATCAGAGCGTGTAACTGAAGTGAAGACTGACATCTTCGTCACCAGTTTTGGGCCTGTTTCAGACCATGATATGGTAAGTGATGGCCTGTATTTCTACAGCATTCATTTTCTCTTGTCTTTTTAATTTGGAGGATGAAAGATCTATGCAATAACTTACTTACTTCTTTTAGGGCTGGGCTTTTTTTAAACCCTTGATTCCAAAATGCTGCCAGCTTTTATGTGCAACCATTCCTGCTAGCTGTGACTGCATTTAAGTGCCCTGAAATTAGCAGCCTCAGTGACTTTAATAATGTGTTTTAACAGACCTTATATTTGCTACATAATATGTTATGAAATGCATTAGGGTTTGGATCCATATTCTTCTGAGAATGATTGCTCAGGTCCTTGCTGGCAATCACTGATCCAATTTGCCAAGAAAGATCATCATCTTAAAATGCAATTAACACTTATGCATACAGTGTGACATCCGTACCGTCTAACCTGTATTTTTATATTAAAAGCTACTGATCAATGGGAAGTGACTTTCCTAGATCTTGGTTGCTGAAAGAGAAGAGAAGATTAATGAGAGAATTAGTGTCACTCCTTTATGGAATGAACATTAAAATCAAATTGCTAGGTAACTGCAGGGGATGGAGAAGTTCAGAAAACTGAATGAAGATGTTGTGAGCCCTGGTCTTAAGAGATATTTAAAATTGTGTAGGACTACGGATAAGGTACTTTAAATTTTGCATATAAATGAGGTCTTCACAAGTAGGTTGCTATTGACAGGGAAAGCCTAGTCTGCAGCTACTAGTATCTGCTGGATCCCGTGTTAGGATGAATGCTGGAAACATCCTCATTAATATAAACAAAGAAAACAGTTCAACCTTGTAGCTGGCTACACTTAGCTAAATACATTCACCAAAAGAAAGTTCCATTTCTTACCACAAAATTGTCAGTTGTTTAATTTGAACTAAAACTGTAGACAGGCCTTAAACACCAGGTTATTAGAAATTTCTGATTACACAAAACAATGTTAAGGGATGGAATAACAGAGAAGGTAACTTCTACAAGATAGTTTATTTTCCTAAATGAACTTTATGCAAAGACACCATTTTCCTGATTGCTGGGAAAACAGCATTTATAAAACTACAGTCAAATTTATGTTTGCAACTGATGCCGTGATATTTAAATGAGAAAGAATAGCTTGGGCAGCACAGACTTTTTGACCAGTCATTCTGCTGAGAAGACCTGCAATAGAAGGGTAATCCAAGGAAACAGCTAGACTGGTGACTTGTCTCCTCAGCACATATCTACAATACTGAGTACTATATATACAATACTATCTGAGTAATATACGTACCATGAAGAAGAATTTTAAAAAAATCATTCAATGACTTCTGCTTTTTCGTTCTGCAGTAATTTTGTGAAATCACAATGTTTACCTGCTACTCTAAATTATACATTAAAAGAGGGGAAATTCCTTGGAATAAAGATTGGTAGAAACCACTGACATCCACCATTTGTATTCTGGTAATTGGTTCAGCAAAACACTTCATCTTGCTTTCCCGTTTCTGTCTTGAAATAGGTAACCAATCACCACTGGACAAACGGAAAACTTCAAACACAGTCATGTGACTAACATTTTTCTTTTTTTTTTTCATTTAATAGCTTTTGAATTAAAACTAGCAGCTGCAGTTTGTAAGTGATCTGAGGCTGCTTCATTTTTGCAGAGACCTGTCTTCTGGGGACAGGTCTCTTATTAGTTTCCTGAAAATTAATGTAATTTAAAGTATTGGGCTGGACATACATGCTTGTGGGAAGTGAACAAAAAAAGAGTGAGAGAGATATATATGCGGGTAAATGTGTGCTTTGTATTAATATTTATTAGAGTTGTTTTCTATAAGTCAGCTGGCTAAGCTACTGTTTGCTCTGTTGAATCAGATTTACTAGAAAACTCCAACAGTGAATGGCAGTCTAATAAGCAAATGGACATGGATGCTTTCCTACATGTAGACATAAGTTTAGAGTAACTGATAGGCCTGATGAATTATATGGGACTATATAATGTTTGGACTTCAGCATCTACTTACACTTTGTAGTTTCAGGTGATTTAATTATGAAGTAGAAGGTAAAGCTAATTTAGCATTCCTAGGACAAACTGATATTTCTGTGGAATTAGGGTTTTAAGGAAGAATAAAATAGTGAAGCCAAAAATAACCTCCTTTCAGAATTAGGAATAGTTATATTTGAAAATAAATTATTGACTTCAGCTGTAAGTCAGTATAGCTGAATTACTATAGCATAAGTGATCACTACCTAAAAAAAAAAATCTCAAAAATAATTAAAAACCCATACCACATTGGCTCCTGATTTTCACTTAGTTAAACAGGAGAAAGAATTCATCAGTCTCTTAATAAAGCTTGTGACCAAGAAACACACAGACAGGTGTTCATATGTCTTGAAAACTAAGGAATTACAGCAAAGTATTTAGTGTAAAACTCCTACTCACCTCCCCTAAAAAGTAATGTGTGTGCAGCCTACTCATGCTAACTCTTTTGCTTAAGGAAGTGTGAAATCAGAGACAGAAAGATAAAATGAAGAGCTTACCAGAATATGAAGTTTATATTCATTTCAATGTACATTTAATGCAAAGTCCTCTGTGCATACTACAGTTTGGTTGTAGACACCATTATTTGAGGGCTACCCCAAATTTGCTCCAGTGAGCAGATTTACAGTAAGCGTAGACAGGAGCGTGAGATTTGGTCACAGGGAGGCCTCGCAAGCAGCTGTACTGGCACACTGAGGGAACGATGCGCTGCTCTCTGAGCCCAGGACTGATGGCTGGGAACTGGCAACGAGCTATTCCAGCTGATGCCATATGTTACGAAACTACAGTCACAGTGAGACATCAGCATACCTAGACCATCTGTTTGCAGGAATCCAATGAGGCAGTTATATAGATAGTAGGTTGATATATCAGGGAGTACATGGTGTTCCTACCCACTCTCAATACACTCTTTTAAGAGCAGCATAGATATAACCTGTTATTCTATAAAGAGAATGTCTTGGCTTGTTCTTAAACTTGTGAATAAAATTAAACAGGAAAAAAGCACTTTTTAAAATAAAAACATCTTTTTTTGGAATAATTTTGTAGGTTTTCAGGCATGTTCTCTCAGATGGTGGATTGAACTAATCAACAGATAACTGGCTATTCTTGTATGACTATCATTTTTGTGAAATTTTTGATGTATATTATTTGGAATAAGAAGCATTTTAAAATTAACTTTTTTCATAAAGACAGAATATTTTTTTCTAGTAAACCTTCATTCCCACTGCTTCTGTACTGTAAGCTCTTCAGGAACAAATTTCTATCTCGCTACCCTCCTGTACAGCACCTTGTCTGATGTAGACCAACCACAGTGTGGTCTACCCTGTGAATAAACAGTCTCCAGGGAGAGGTATCAGATGAGCAAATTAGAGAACATTTAAGTCAAAGTGTTAATAACTATTCAATACCATACAACTTATTGCCAAAGTGCAGATAGGACTCTTCTTTCTTTCACTGCACACTAAGGACTGGAGAGCCTCCAGTGTGGAGAATTTATTCCAAATTTCATCTCACTCATACGTTTGCGCATAGACCACTGCTGTAGTACCTGGTTTGGAGAAAATCTTTCTGTTCCTTTGTTCTGTATGGCACACTCCTGTAGAAGAAGCCCTAATCAGAGTATCTGATGATTTGATCTTAAAGATCAGCTGTCTGTCAGGATTCATTTGAGGAGAATTATTGTACATGTTAAAGTGGGTAGTGAAAGCTAAAGAGCTGAGACATCTCAGCCAAAATGAATTCATCTTATATGGTGCAACAGCCTGGGACAGAGAAAGATTCAGTCTGTGCCAGGCATGACCTGTCAGCTACTTTTTAATTGAATTTTATCTTATGCCGTCAGGTCCCTTATCAAATCTCTCAGAATTCTTGTTCCTTTCCAGCGTAAGAACCTTGTGTTCGCATAAAGTGAAGAACCAGACTCCCTTCTCTCAACCTGTACCACCTCCCACTCACCTCCTCCTTTGCAGTTGAAAGAGATAAAAAGGGAATGGCTTACATGCACACTGAACTGATGTCACCTTCTGGGCATGTCTTTTACCTTTCCCATGTGTGTAGGAGGAAATTTTCTTTGGAGTTAGTAAAACATGGAACAAATCCAATATTTTAATGCCATCTACTGCCTTTTAAATCTCTTTCTCTCGTGCTCTGCTGCACACCTGGGACAAGATTTTGCACACAGTTCAACCTAAGGCCCCAACCCAGCACAATTCTGAAGCAAGTACTTGGCTATAAGTGCAGAACTGCTGTCACTGGGACTGAACAAATCCACACTTCAGCAGCTCACTGAGCACATGATTAAAAAACCATGGAAATACAATTAAGTATGTACCAAAATGACTCACAGGTCTGGGATGTAAAAAACCAAACCAAACAAAAACCAAAACCAAGAAAAAAGCCCAAGCCCAAACAAACCCAAAGTAAGAACACCCCATGGAACTACAACATTTCCATGTCCACAAGAAATTTATTTAGGGATTTCATGCCCTAAAACCAGGAAAAACACACCACCAATAAGAATCACCATTCTTACTTGCTGATAGTTGCGCGAGGAATAAACAGCTCACACTTGCTTATGTTGTACGGAGTGTTGCCATTTGTTAAAAGAAGGTCTAAGGAAGTCTGCCCCAGAGAGATTTTGCACACTCGTTCCAGAATGTTTACTAACATATTCCTTGGGGCAGCTCTTTTCCTTATAGCTGTGTGTGCCTTCACACACAGGAATTCCCTTTATTTTAGGATTTGCCATCTCTATTGGCAGGAGACTTCAGCAAAGGTTCAGTTTCTCAGCCAAATGGTAATTTTGAACAGTGTTTGGATAGCTGCTTTTGATGTTTATCACAATATCATAGCCATGAATGATCGAAGGGACAGGATAATCCCATACTGAACTTTCATGCTGGAGTGGAGTTTTTCCCTGGGAAAATATTATACTATACTGCATCCACAGGAATTTTTCACACTTTCACTCCACATACATCTATATTTTACATATAATACTCAAACATATTTTTCCTAATTTCACCCTCTCCCTCTTAACTTTGTTCCTGTTGCTTTGTAACAAATAATTCTTTCATTTCGTAGTGAGTGTTGGTTATTTTGATTCTCCCCATGTACAATGAGTCAGCCACTGCATCTCTTCCCTATTGGCCCAGTCCTTGTATAACCAAGCTATAACTCATGGGTCAAAGCTGTCCTCTGCTTGTGCTCTCTGTAGGCCAATGATTTGGCCCAGTGAGCCATTCCTCGTCTTGTAAATCAGACCACGTAATTTTAGTGAACTGTGAACTTTTTGCAGGTTGGCTACATGTTTATGCTAATGAGACACTTAGAACAAAAGGCTCTAGTAAGACCCTGTCTCACTAGGCTTGTTTTATTCTGAGACATAATCTTCCTGTGCTACGCATACTGGCTACATATCCACAGCTTCAAATTACAGTTTTATGGAAGGTGAAGGAAAAGTGAGAAAAGGGTGAATTGTGTTGTTTCCACTACATTATATCTCAAATTCTTGTCTAACTTTTGATATACTATTCTCCCTAACATTTATTCTGTTGAACACAGTAACGATATTGTAACTGTTTAATAACCAGCTTCAGGTACATTGTAAGTAATATAGAGAATAAACGTTCTGATAATTACTATTTCATTAATAGTCATCTTGCTTCTAGGGAATGGTAAGAATATACTTTTCAAGTTCTCATATTGCAACATATGGCATCATAAGTGTTTCCCTTTTTTCTGAATTGATGTAGGAATACACTATAGATGTATTTTTCCGTCAAAGCTGGAAAGATGAGAGATTAAAATTCAAAGGACCTATGACTGTTCTCCGGTTAAATAATTTAATGGCCAGCAAAATTTGGACACCTGATACCTTTTTCCACAATGGAAAGAAGTCAGTGGCTCATAACATGACGATGCCAAATAAACTATTACGAATTACAGAGGATGGGACATTGCTATACACAATGAGGTGAGCCCTAAAATATTATATCCTTCATTTAGTTTGACAATTTAACTTGTTAAAGCATCATATTTTCCAAACAGAAACAGGTTCCTTTCTGAGCATAATTTGATTTCTGCTTAGTAATTATTTTCACAATAGGCCATGGAATGACGGACAAACTGAGGCATTTGCAGTGTTTATTTTTTTCCCCTCCTGCTGTGCTACCTTCACATTCCCCCTAGATGTGTCTTAATGCTTGATTTTAAAAAGGTCCCTATAGTGTTAGGAATCCATCAGTTTGCAGAGGACCTTAATTTGGAATTGCTTTCAAGGATTCCATCAGCAAAGTATAACAACGCATGAAAGTTTAATATATTCTAGACTACTAGATCGTGTACAAGGGATCTTTAATCTTTGGATCCTATAGAAAGCAGATTCTAAGAACTAGCAGATGCGCATGGAATTCATTGCCCATTCTTGATATTTCTTGACAGTCTAAAAATAGACATTTCTTATTCCATTCATAACAAGAAAAACAATTCACTAAAGCATTGGAAAGTTAGGAAAAAAAATATTTTTGTGCTGGCACCACTCTTACTGGAAATATATTATTCTCTTCATGGATAACTGAACTTTAGCTATCCAGTTGTCAGCAGAGGAGTTAAATCCTTTTGAAATAACTATGATACACAGTCATGGAAACATTCTGGATTAAAAGACTGCAAATTAAACAATGAAAAAAAATGGTATGTCATCTCTACAGAGCTACACATCTGCTGCTTATGTCTCCCATGGAATCAAACAAGGTATAAAGCGATTCTGTTGACTTAAAGTCAAGATGGATAGCTCAGTACATAGGCAAACACTGAGTTTTCTTTTAACAATTTTAAAGATGTTTTTAAAAGCAGTACAAGTATTTGGACAAAACCAAGTCTCCAGGCTTTTGGGAGCCTGTCAAATATGTTCAATTTATTCCGCAACATTTTTCAAGACTGCCTAGGCTAGGGTGGAATCTGCTTGGCTGGTAGTTACACAAGTCCAAGTCAATTTTTCTTGTCTTCCTAAATGCTTGGCTCTTAGGGATTTAATCCACAAGAACACTATCTTGGCAGCACATTGTTCACGTATGTCTTTTTTTTTGACCATAACCATTTCTATTTGCTCACCTTCGCAAGTGCCTTAATGCAATCTTCTGTCCAGTATTCAAGTATTATTGTTCATTCCTTGCTGATGTCTGGTATGTGAATGTTTCTAGTTTATTTAATCTCTTTTATTGAGAAACACGTTTGCACCCAAGCTGATAGCAATGAAATGATTTCAGCAAATGTCTGAGCATCCAGAGTGGGCCAATTTAACAATGGCACCAAGGAAGCAATTTCAGTTGCTAATAGATTTAACCCTCACTCCAAGTTAGAAGTCTGAGCATGTCTCTGCTGTACAGTGAAACACGGTCTAGGGGCAGAGCCAGTCACACTGCTGTGTCTACACAGGCCTGTCAGCACCCCCAGCCAGACAATTCAGGTCCAGTTCTAGCTGCTAATTAATCACATAACAGATATTATGCTATACTTATTCTATGTGTCTTAATAGAAGTCTATTTGCTATTTCTATGAAACTAGAATAAATGTGTCCTTTTGCTCATTAATCCATTATAGATTGACTGTGAGAGCAGAATGTCCAATGCATTTAGAAGACTTTCCTATGGATGCACATGCTTGCCCCTTGAAATTTGGAAGCTGTAAGTTTATTTTAAATTGAGGTTTCTCCCTTTTTAGGCCACTTTACAAAAGTATTTTGCAACTGAGAAAACCTCAAGGTTTTAATCTTGTGTATTTTTCACTTTTTTGGCAGGGTTGTATTTTTATTCTTATATATATTTATATTTAATATAATGAACCTCTTCGATGTGTCTTAAATACCCTCCAATGTCGTGCCTGGACATTCACAAAAGAGAAAAATGACAGTGCTCTGAACATCTAGAAAAGTAGTTTGTCACATAGAAAATGTTGTTAATCCTATAGTTGCTTTATTTTGTTAAGACCACAAATCAATGTTAGAGAAAAGTAATACAGACCACGGACGACTGAATTGGTTTTAGGTGAAAACAATTCCTCTACCATACTCTTGGCATGTTTAGAGCAAAATTTTGCCTAAAATTATAAAATATTCATATTACAATCATGCAACATTTCTAGAAGTGAAAAATCTCACGATGGAGTCCCACACGTTCAGCATTTGTAACCTTAGATTAGAGAACATACTGGACAAAATGTAATGTAATTGAAATCAGTGTAATAACTGACAAAGCTTTCTGTAAATTGAGACTTTCCCCCCAAAGTTTAATTTGAATAGCAACCAACCTGACACTGATATATTCAAACTTAGCTGAACGTAATATTTTAAAAAATTAAATATAGCTCCCCTTCAGCTCTTTAAGTAAAAAAAACCAGAAGAGCTATTTTACTCCAGTTGGTTCAACACAAATATGGAAGAAAAAATGCGTGGAAGATGTAATAGTGTACAAATTGTTTCCTCAATGGCTATTTTTTTCTAGTAGAAATGGGTCGTTTCACTGATAGTGGGTACTTAGTGGCTTGATCAATTTTAGAAGTCAACAAACAGAACACCCAATTCATTCTTCACATGGTAGCAGACAGAGTGATAATTTACTTTGGGCTGAATAGCTCTATGTTTACTATGAGAAGGGACTGTTGTTTTGTCTTTAAAGAGCTACTAGCCTCCTAGATAAGATTTAGAGAACACAAAGTTCATACAAACTTGGAATATAACTGACAAGAATAGTTTGCTCCTTGAATATTAAGTTTCCTTACAGGACTTCCAATAAATCTTTCCAAATCTCCTGTGAAACAGAAGGGGGTTGGGGGGAAGCCTTACTCCATCTAATAATAGGGCAAATAGCTGCAGTATATTCTTGATTAATAAAAGGAGACCTGTGCACCTGAGATCCCAGTTAGATCAGGAGTGGTCACAGGATTGAATTTCTTTTGAAATGCACATTAAAGTGTTTACACAGACTGCAGGCTGGATCTGGGAGGTAGGAAGATAGCTAATCGTGCATAAAAGCTGTTAATTCAAAGTTAAACCATCAACAGTTTCTGAACAAATGTGAACTACTACACTGAATTTTTATAGACCTGATAAGACACCTATCACCACATCTGTGCATCACTGAGCCACAGCCTAAACACCAGATATTCCCTAGTCAAAAAATTGTTCCTATTTTTTTCCCACATTGAGTTCTCTCTGGCCCACTGTGTCCCAGATTAGTGTACTCTTCGTTCACTAAGTGCACGGCTTTCCAGATTACTCAGGATCTTGCCTCAATTAAATGATTAAGAGATGCAGAAATTATGAATGAAAAGAGATAGATAATATGGATTTGAACTCCAGAACCACACCACAAGGTAAAAACAAGACAGCAAAAAGACATGCAAGTGTATCTGCATATCTTTTGTATCTAAATTGGTTTTCTTTTTATCCTGAAAAAAAAAAATCATAATATCCATAATTTTCTTAAATTAACAAAGAAAATAAATCAGTGATATTTCTGATTGAAACACCATTTCTTACACTAAAGTCAGAGGTGATAACTGGCATTCTAAGTTCAGAGTGCAGGCGTGGTCTGTCATCTTTTACAGGCTATTTTCATTATTTTTTTGTTTTGAACACTAACTGGCTATCATGCCAGTTGTCCTAAATGGGACCTAGCAAAACAAGTAACTCCAAATGCTGGGAAGGGCCGTGAGACAAAATCAAGGAGTTTTCAGGGAAACTTTGCATTTCCCTACCGAATTCAGATGAGCTTCTAATCTGGGATCCTCATGGGGAGGAGCTCCTTCTGTAACATGGTTTTACTGCAAACACTGCATGGGGAATATTCACTCTCCCCTCCTTCCCATCAGATTATATGTCATAATTATCAGATTATAGAATATTCATCTCAATATTTAGTTATTGATATAAATAGAAATATCTGCCGTGGGATAAATGGCTGGACCCAAGCAAGATATGAAAATGGGACTCACTGTTGTACGTAGAAAAGAAGTTATTATATTTAACTGCAACTTTTTCAGTGGGAATCACATTTAAATACATTGGGGACATTCTGTCAAACAACTAAAGCAATTCATTATAATCATCTTAATGGACTGAAAAAATTACTGAAAAAGACATTTAATTGTCATGAAAGCCATGCTTTAAGTGCAGACTACAATATTACACTTAGTAGCTCCCCAAGGTGGTGTTTGCCCAGCTCTGTTTGTTTTGGATTAAATTGGATAAGAGTTTCTCCATGTCCTCCACTGTCACTCATCACTTGTTGGAGCTGGATTCAGAAAAGCCTCATGCTGAAGGAGTTGCATGTCTCCTGTGGACTCTGCCCATCCTGTAGAGGCCAATAAATGTTTGACCCAGCTCCAAGGCTAAAGTGATTTGCCAAAATAGCAGCTTAAGCTAGAGGTTATTCCAATGCAAATTCAATGTGACAAATGCTAAAGAGATTCTGGAACAACAAAAAGCCATATGTTGGCAAAACAAAACCAGAAAGGCAGATGCTCTCCTCAACTCTTGCCACAAAAATCTGATTGTCGGTTTAAAACTAAGGCCACTCTGGAAAGCAGCAGTGATAGGAGCAAAAGGCTGTGTTGCTACTTAAGCAATATCTGAACTGGAAGCTGAGGATGGAAGCTGAACAGAGCACCGAATCTGGCAGTCAGAGGGCAGGGCAAGCTCCTTTCCAGCACTGATGAGTGTACTCCCTTCCCCCTGACCCAATCCAGTGGTTCTCAGCAGCTCAGAAAATCAGTCCTCTCTCTTCCAAACTACCCTCATGCTCCAGAACAAATTGAATGCTTGAAAATTAATATTATTATTGCCACTCTTTCTTTATGTGACTAGATTAGTAAGCCAATTCTTGTACTTACTGTGACCATTATTTTTAAGGTCAGAATTATTAAGATGTAGATTTCCATTTACCATTGATTCTCAAAAGCAATGTGTATGTTACAGTGCTTGGGGAATAAGAAGTCTGAGGGTAAAAGCACCCTTCTGCTTCAATAATGCAGGATCAAATGCCACGCGATTAATTTACCAGCATACTGCATCCGACACCACCTCTTCGATTGCTGTTACCTCTTACATTGATAAGATAAAATTACTAACTCACAAATGAGGTCAAGTGAATCACATTCCTCCTTTTCCTTTCCTGCTTGCCAGTCCTGAAAAAAGGGAAAATCTCATCCTGTAGGTAGGAGTCTAGTGCCGTTTTATATGCCCTAAGATGTCTCATCTGGCTTCCAGCTGCCTTTGGTGGGTGCAAGATTTATGTAGGTTCTGATCACACATGCAGTCCCATACATGTCTTGGATACTCAGGTGTGAAGAATGGCACTAGGTACCTCTATGTAAACAACTAATTCCCACCCTAACTTCTCAGAGCAAGAGCTGTCAGACTCCAGACTACGCAAAATGATGAAGAATTTTACTACGGGACTAAGATTAAAAATATTTATATATAGTTTGATTCCTGAAATAATATAAATAACATACTAATAACAGCACAAAACACCTGGATGACATATGTAGTATGCTACTGAATTATTTATATAACATACTAGACTACTTAGGTTTGGAGAGCCCACAGTGTTTTTCTTGCTTTGTTCAAGACTCAAATAAATGTGAATTGGAGTGTGAGCATTTCCCAGTAATAACCAAAGCAAAAAAATAGATAAGTTGTGATTTAAGCTCACTCAAGCCTAGGCAGCCTCAGAAATGTCTGCTATGCCTGTTATACAGCAAGGACAGTGTGAGGGGGGGATAACCAAATAGAGAGCTCTAGCCAGGCTGCTGCTGATAAGATCACTGAAGCCACTCTTAGGAGGACTTATTTTCTTACAGTGGCCCAGACAACACCACACTATGACAAATTGAAAGACTGCAACTCATCTTTCTTGATAGTAGTTGAAAGTTAGAAAAAGAGTTGGAGTTCTCGCATGACTATGTAATTCCACATGTCGCTCTCACTTCTGGTTACTCAGATTTTACACAGGTAGAAGCCATGTAGGGGAGAGAAAGATTTTCATGCCATTGAGGACCAACTTTAATCCAGCCCTGCAGCAGATATTTAGCTAATCATTGTGTGGATAGACCTATAAAATCAGTTGTATTTCCCATGGATAAAAAGTTCCAGTAAGCTAGTTGTGGGTTTCTGCAGATAATTAAGGAGAATTTAATATTCAAACTACTGCTCAAAACATTGTTCTGATAAAGCCATATGGCAATAGAAGGTGCAAAGCTGAAATGCGGTGTGTTTCTTTTAAATTAGATGCTTACACCAGAGCAGAGGTTGTGTATGAATGGACACGGGAACCAGCAAGGTCAGTGGTTGTGGCTGAAGATGGCTCTCGATTGAACCAGTACGATCTGCTTGGACAAACTGTGGACTCGGGAATTGTTCAGTCCAGTACAGGTCCGTGAAAAAGTTTTTTTGGGAAGGGTCATATTTAACTGCCAAGACATAATTTAGAGCAGGAAAAAAATACAAAGACGAAAGAGTGACAGAGGTAAATTGCAACATATCAGGTTCAGATTAGGAAAACATGACTCTGAAAAGAGAGTCATGGGATTATTATCCTGGGATTATTTTCCTACTTCAACTGGTGGGTAAAATATTTGAACAATTAAAAACCTTCTTATAGTGACAGATCTAGCCAGAAAAAAACGTAATTTACATTATAAAAAAGCACTCGTCATATCCTTATTAGTATACCTACTTAGTATATAAGCTTAAAAAAATAGTATAAGAATATGAATCCTCAAAGATCTTATTCCTGGAGGCAGTGAAACAAGTTGCTAAAAGCAAGCATATAGTCTCTCAATGAGGTATTTAGAAAGTGAAGAAAATATGTAATCAAAATAAAAACCATCTGGAACATCCAAACAGGATTTAGGTGTCTCAATGTTAGCACCAGCTCTAACTCCAAAACTATTAATGAGATACAGAAATATAGGTGACATTTATAGTATTATATACCTGCAACCTTGAAGCTGGCTAAAAACCTTTGCTTTTTCACTTTGCAGTGTTTGTTTCAACATGTAATTTTTTTTTTTTTTAAATAATTTGGAAGGGGCATGAAGACCTAAATACAGTAAGAAACTGAGCATTGGGCATGAACAAGAGCTCAAAGTGTTGACTAGATTGACTGTTCAATGGACCAAAAGAAGCACTGCATTAGAAGAAGTAGTTGTATTGCTTTGAATGTGCTCAAAGCTGTGACTGAACTAGAGAAGTATGCTTATACCTGCATAAACCAAACGTTCTACTATGCCATCTAATATGTCATTTGTAAAGTCAATGAACATTTAAGGAAAAGTGAGTCACTTTAAGGTGAACCCTAATTCATGTCTTTAGCTTGCCAAAATATATTCATATGCTCTATTAAGCCAACAAAATTTCTCACAGAAAAAGTTTCTAGTGGACTGATATTCAGGTTACTGCTTGGAAGCTTCTGTTTAGTTGATATAATCATAAAAGAAGTGCGATGGCAGTAATAAGGACTTTGCATAAGAACAATATCAACACAATTGCTCCCATAGATTCACTGCTTTCATTATTGAGCACAGAGGCATGCATCAGACAAGTAAAAAGAAAAGGGGAGAACTCTTGGCCTGGCCACAGCTAGAAATGTTGCCATTGACTTTTGTGGAGCCAATAATTCACCCCAGCTGCCCTTGTGCTGAAGAGTCAATAGGATTTGTGAGGCACTGCAAGGATCTCGAGCTCTTTGCTCTTTCTGTTCCAAAGCTACTCACTCAGAGAGACCTTGCCAACCTGTGTGCCTGCCCTTTTGCGCTCATTGCCAATTCTCTGCTTGCTGGATGCATTATAAGGGCAGCAGGATAATCAGAAGAGACTCATAAGCTTGGGAACATATCTAACCCAAATAGATAATACCAGATATAGCTCAGGGTTATTAGATAGCAATGTGAGAAGCACCCTATGAATTGTTAAGAAAGGCAGATAATATATTTTTAAACAGAACTGAAGGCAAACATAAGCAGCATAAAAATTCTTCATGCATTTACATGAAGAAACAAAAAAATATTTTGTTTTGCCCATGATATTTCATAGGTTTGAATTCTGCCTCATTTTTCTACCTGAAGAAACACTTTACCATGCCTGTCTATAAAGTTAAATACAGTAAGTATTTGCTGAAATAAAGATGCTATTGTCTAGATACAGAAAAACATTGCAAAGATGGTTAAATACAATGGTTAGCAAGACTAAAAATAAGCCCATTAAAGAATCTTTTCAGTACCAAACTTGCAATCCTCTTTAGTTACTACCTGATAAGAATATACAGTGGTGGAAGAAACACATCTGTTTCTTGCAAATTCAATGTCTCAAGGAAAAATTCTTCTTGATTTGCTTTGGAAAGGAAAATGCTTCGCCTTCCCCAAAATAATGGTGGGGGTCAGAATTGGTTAATAATCACTTTTCTACCCATTCAGGTAGGTGGGCAGCTAGTCTCAACAGAATCCTCCAGCATATCTTTGTCCTCTGATCATCTCTATTTTAAGATATGACATATGTAATGAAAATTATGAAATCCCTCCCTACTTTCAGAGTTGTGGATGATGACTCATCTGACAAAACGACAAAAGGAATTGAAGGCAATCCTCACTTAAGAGTTCCCAGCACCTTTATTAGGGAAGAAAATGAAGCTCTCGTGCAGCTGATTCTGTGGATCATTAGAGGAATCTACATCATCTTAGGCAATTTTAAGATGATATTTTTAGTTGTCTGGAATTCCAGAGATGTATTTTCCAAGAATTAGGGTGTAACTGGGTTACTCTAAACATTCTCAAAACTATTCAATTATTTGGTGAATCCATGAAGTCCTTTTTTTTTCCCCCCTTTCTTTCTTTGCCAGTAGGCCATCTGCTATCATTATTTCTGAATCTAGAACAAGATAACTACCAATATTGATTTTTTTTGTGACAAGAGAATATTGAAAGACTAAAACTTTTTTATAGTATAGTTATTCATCTATGCTGGCAATGGAATGTGCAGGTACTACAGCCTTAAAGATAGTATTCAGTAAATGAAATAATTATTGTTGCTGCTATTTTGCTTAAGCAGAGAGTCCAGTCATCCATTTTTTTACTTGTATGTAAAATTCCTGTCCCTCTCCAACAACTGACTCATATTGACTCAGAAAGAGTTTAAAATTATCTTTTTTGTAAGCACCTTTGTCCTGGTTTTGGCTGGGATAGAGTTAATTTTCTTCCTTAACAGATGCTTAAAAGGCTCCTGCAAGTTTCTATTTACATGGACTTATTTTGCCACCTTGAAAACATTGCTTTGCACTGAGAATCATCAGGATTTACACTCACAATACTATTATTTTTTTTCTGATGTTCTGTAAATGTGCTGAGAGGACGCTGTTTTTAAGTTTTTCTGTTAGGTTACGTGGCATAAGCAGTAAATGAGAAATACTTTGTTTTAAACTGATGGCAAGGAAAGCCTTACTTCCTACCTACAGTGAAAGAAAAAGTATTATTATAGCTAAAGGTTAGTCCCCACTCCTAACTTTATGTCTGATGTGATGCACATTAATTTTTGGTGCTCACCTGATACACTGGGTTTATTACAAATAGTTTACAGAACACTGAGTAATAGGTTTGATGTAACTT
The DNA here is from genome assembly GCF_947461875.1 of Haliaeetus albicilla. Taxonomy (NCBI): domain Eukaryota; kingdom Metazoa; phylum Chordata; class Aves; order Accipitriformes; family Accipitridae; genus Haliaeetus; species Haliaeetus albicilla. Next base: position 8,861,592 of record NC_091509.1, on the reverse strand, counting down.
TACTGAATTATCGCCTATTTTTTCTAGGGACACATGTTAGTTTATACCACCTGAGCATTTGGCTCCATTATTGTAATACACTGTAGAATTAAGGACTGGTTAAAAACTGTAGCTACAGAAGTGTTGAGCACAGGCACAAACTCTTCCAGAGCACTGGAAGTATTCAAATGTGGACAGTCATTTGAAACATTAATATCGATGAAGGAGTTGTGTGACCACTTTTAAATGCTTCATATTGTGTAATACATACAAACTAATTTAAAATTCATGGAATAAATAAAATTAAAAACAAATTTATCTGCTCAACACAGTTATTCATAGAAAACTTTAGGAACTCCAAGGAAGCTAAAAAGAAAGACCTTTCTTTCTAACTTCTTTGGATAAGAGAATAAAAGAATGTAAGATGCATGAGCTACAACTTGTGCCACAATTTGTGAAAGCCTAGCAATCAGACACTAAATACAGGAAATACTTTGCTCAAGAGCTATGTGAAAATTTAGCTTGTAGGGAATTTTATGGCTGAATTACAAACCTTCGAAAACAGAATTACAGAGGAATTGCTGGGAAGTTAGTGGTCAGCAGCTGTCATGAATGTGGCTATGCTTTTCTATTAAAGCAAGCCATAAAATGTGGGAAGCTAAAGATTCAGTAAATAACTGGAGTACTTTCATGTCTTGCAGTTATTTAAATAAATCTTGTCAAAGATCTGCTATCTTCTAATAAATAACTGCAGTCCGTTGGTACTTTGGAGACTTACAGACATGGTTTTGCCTTGTAACTGAACTGTAGGCCTTTTTTCTAGGCCTATGCTTTGCCCAATTCACTCCTCATGGCATTACCTTTAGCTGACTTCTAGCTCAGACCTGCTGCAATGCTTAACAGATGAGAGTAATCCCTGTCTTTTTAATTGCCTTTATGCTTTGAATCTTGTTCTCATTTTCCAGAGGTTAAAAATACTTTGATAATTTAAGCAGCTAAATAAAGCTTCAGAGTACAGTGGTGTGTTCACTCTGTATTCTTAGCTTGCCATCTACAATCACTGAATTAATTCTGACATACCGTTGTAAGTATTCTGTATCTGATTGCATTAAAATAGCTTCCCACATCATATTTTAGTAGATAAAATTAAATTATTGGCTTTTCTAGCCAAGGCTGACACCCTTCATAAGATCATAATCCCTGGTACAGAGGAAAAGAAGTTTGTTTCAGTGAAAGTTAAAGAAAGGTGGGCAAAATTTAAGTAATAATGCCCACTCTAATCCTTCTGCCAGTCCTATTTTCAAAAAAAACTTTCCTTGTGTATCCTTTACTTCACCTCTCAATTTAGAATTGATTCTCTTTTCCCCCTTTGCTACTGTCTTTTATATTGAAACATACCAGGAGTATTGTCACATCTTATTTATAAGCTTTCCTCAGGGTTATACATTGAGCAAGATTGTTCAAATGAATGTTCTTCTAGACTCTGAATTAAAGAAAAGGGCATTTGACGTGCTCGGTGCATAAGCAGTCAATGTCTAGACATAGTTTTTCAATCCAATTTAAGCTTTTCCTGTACAAGAGCAACTTTCTCTTTCTAGCTGCCTACATTTTAAAATAGAACAACAGTAATTTCGTGTCATCTCTAATCTAGACAGAGGTTTCCATTCAGTTACATGTCCACTTGTTTCTTTTCTAAGATAAAGTTTATTGCATAACAAGAAGAATCAATCTAATCCAAAAAAAAGTCACAACAATAGGTTTTCCAATCTTTTGAGAATCTACTGTTTTTCAAAATCCATTTTCAACGATGTAAGTAATGATCTGAAAACAAGGCATTATTTGCTGTGCTCTGGAAGGAAGGGTTTATAGAGTTATATAAATACATAAGATTCCTTTCAAGTGCAATTAGAATACCCAGCTCACATGTTTCTATAGCACCCAAAAAGTTAGTGCTAATGTAAGTGTTCTGTGTTATTCTTGCACTGTCCATTTACTTCAGGAGAGAATAATCATTTAGTAAAGTACTGAGTTAGTAGAACAGGAACACTTAATCTTCAGAGTACGTAAAGCACAGACAGTGGTAATGCAGACACAATCACATCAACAATTACATCTTGAGCCTGGCCCGACTGAAACAGTTCTGAGTGCCTGTCTTGATTTAGTCTTTGTATGATGTTTACGTGTGTATATTGTGGTGGTTTTCCATCTTCTAATGGAATAAGACCTTTCACAAGAGGCCTAAACAGCCACCAGTAAACATAGACATTCATTCACTACTCAGCAGAGATGAAAAGATATAAATTTAATTAGCATTTCCCAGAACTGTCTAGTTGTGTATTATTAGTGGAACTTCAGAACCTGCTTTATTAAATGTTTTCTTCAGAGCTGACCCAATTTGATCTGAGGACTCTTTTTTATAGTAGGGGTGAATATAATGAAAAAATACTTTCTATAAAGCTCTCTAATTTGTATATTGATAAAAGCTTTAATGTTCCTTTTCTTCTTGTTTTTAGGGGAATATGTTGTTATGACTACACATTTTCATTTGAAGAGAAAGATTGGTTACTTTGTCATCCAGACTTACCTGCCATGCATCATGACAGTGATACTGTCACAGGTGTCCTTCTGGCTTAACAGAGAATCTGTTCCAGCAAGAACTGTATTTGGTAAGCAAGACCTACAAACCACTTGGCAATCATAAGGCAAACAAGTTTAAGAAATTTTATGGTAAAACTAGTTATGCGTTAACACGATATTGGAGAACAACACGAGCTTGGACACAGTGCAGTACACAATAGTTAACACATTTCGTTGCAAAGATGTGGCAGAAACTGATTTAAGGTCCAAAGCTTCTAAACTGACTGTAAAAAGAGACCTGAACATTTCTTAAGCAATCTATTATGGTTCAACTTTTCCAAAACAATAAGTATATGAATAAAACATTTCTGACCACGGCAATGACATTCATGGTGGGGATTGTCAAAAAGGCTTTAATCAATGGGTGTTGGTCATTTGACATCCTTAGGCCCTTTGAAAATTCTTATCTTAAAAATCTCTTTCATCAGTCCCTTGGTAAGGCTGCTGCTAAAGGTCTCCTGTTCAAATCAGTGACAATTTATTGTGCTTACAGTGGTGAATGGATGCACTCAACGAATGTAGTAAGAAGGCAATCTAAAGGACTCTAAGTTTATACAGTTGGTCCCTAGTGTTTTAACCACAGCTTGCAAATGCTTATCTTAAAATTAGAAACAAACAACTAGCATATTCTTTGGAGATATTAATCCAAGTCAAGTACATAATTTAAAAAAAAAAAAAAGTAACAACTCTTCAGTTAAGGAAAATAGAACCTGAGATTTCTACTATGTGACCTAGTCTTTTTTGTGATGTTCCAATGAGACACCTGAACACCTTTGGCAGGAGGAGGTGGAAGAACACACAGCCAAGTTGGCTTTTACACTCATTTCCCTGCCTCAGGGCACAGCTGGGGCAGGACGCCATGGACCCTCCTGCTTTGCTGAAGAGAATTTAGCCATTTACACTGGACATAGCAAAGCCAGAGAGTCACAAGGCCTGATGCTGAGAAATGCAGACTCTGAAACTCTTGTTGAACAAGAGCTATTTTTATTGACCTTTTCTGGCACTCTTCACAGCTGTGCTTTAGTTTCCCAGTGCCTCTGGAAATGAATCACAACTTGCATAGCCTTAGACCTCACGAACCAAGTAGAGGCTTTCTGTTGCTGTACAGATGTGCATTTACAGAAGAATGGTTTAGACCACAGTATAATTAAATTTGATTTACATAATATTGTTTAGATTAACATCTAAAATTAGATCTGAATTTTTATCATCAACTTCACTGAGAATTAACCTGGGACTTTTATGAGCCTCTGTAGTCAAAGCTATTGAAATCGTAACTATTTTACCTCTTTTTACACATGCCATTTAAAAAGAAATGTCAGATCATCAGTTTGAAATGCTGTACTTCATTGTCCCTAGATGGAGAACAAAATTTCCTAGTCTCACAATGACTAATATATAATACCACACAATGTTCAAGCTGCTATCTTCACAGGCTTGAGAACCCACACATTTCTGAAAGTTTTCCTTTCAGAAGACACTTCTTTAGTAAATAGTCTTCTGTTGACTCCATCATTATGTATCAAGATAGCTTTTTCATTTCTTAATGGCAGTGAAACAACGTTTCAGAAAATTTTGCATGATGTAGGTGCATACAAAAGCACAACTTAAATCTTTTAGTCCACTTAGTGCCACAGATAATAAAAACTATAAATCCTGTTTTGCTACTGTGTAAGAGAAACATAAGCTCGCTCGTAATGAGTCAAAGACAAGATTAGGCTGTCTTAGGGAAGAGAAATTCCTTCCTCATTAGGCACTAATAATTCAAGCTCTTTACACCAGCACATAAATACATTGTTCGTTACTTGGCCTATTTTAGACCACTGCACATTTTCACTAACACTCAGTGCAGCGAAGATGAACTCGCAAGACACATTCAATACGTGACATTGCAGTTGTCAAGGTAACTTGTGGACGTGTGATTTGACGTAAATGTCTAAGCCTGCACTTGTAGATTTTTTTTCAAGCAGCTGCAAGCAGAGTGAGTTCAATACAGTCCTGCTTTCTCTCGATGGCCAGTTAAGGGACAAGGTTGATCAGCAGTGAGAAGCTCTGATATCAGAAATGCAAATTACATTATAGTGGTTCTTGCATAAATTCTTTGCTATTTTCAGGGCATTAGTGAATAAAGGGACAGAGATCTGTAAAATTATCAATTCAAATAAATGTAATATCACCTAAAGCTTAGTACATTTGAGTATACATTTGAAGGAGCAAATATTGATACAAATCAGCTGAATGAAAACAAGTTTTTTAGTTTTCCAGCTAAATATCTTAGAACTGTTGCAAGAAAGAACTAAAAATGTTAAGTTGTTACATCTGTAGGACAACTTGTAGGGCATGAATAAGGAACCGCAACAATGATTCTCCAAATACCAGGAAGCATAAAGTAGTATCCACAACTCAAAATATTATTACCATTCCAACTTTATTCGATTACAACAACGTCAAAGAATAAAGGTATAAAAGGTGTTTTGAAGATCCTGCAATTTCCACAGAACCTGAAAACTGATATCCTCAATTAGCAACTGAAGTGGAGAAGCTTATAGGAATTAAGGGTGAAGACAAGGCTTTCCCATCTATTGTAACAGTTAAGAAATGAAGTACAAAATACAGCCTCTGCTCTAAAGACACTAAATTTGTTTGCTTTGCAGGGGTGACAACTGTCCTGACAATGACTACTCTGAGCATCAGCGCAAGGAATTCGCTCCCCAAGGTGGCCTATGCCACTGCTATGGATTGGTTTATAGCAGTGTGCTATGCCTTTGTGTTTTCTGCACTCATCGAATTTGCAACAGTGAATTACTTCACAAAGAGAGGCTATGCATGGGATGGCAAAAGCGTCGTTCCTGAAAAGGTAATACCACTTAATATCCATCCCAACAGGTCATACTGTGTCGACCTTGGTCACTATATGGGTTTTTTTTAGCCTGTTAGAAATTCTTATTATTTAGAATAGTAAGTAATGATTCCAAAAGAGTTTCCTCATGTGCTCGCACACCAGCATTTCTACACATAAACAGTAATTACTTAGACATTGAGTACCTAAATACTACTTCTGACATGCTGGATGATATTTAATGCTATTAGTAATTAAAAACTTTACTGAAATTTTGACTTGTGCAACTAAGCAGAAAGAAGATATGTATTTTTTTTTAAGGGAAGGCAATTAATTTTCTAGTGTTTGAGCAAGAGAAAATGTGGATGCCTCAGTATAAATGTAGGAAAAAAAATCTTGTGGCTACTGTATCTGACACTTTCCAAAGTATATTGCTCCTCAACTTCAGGAGGACTGCTCTGTGATCATCACCAAATAAATCACTACAGGACTTTTTCTTTCCTTTCTTTTGCCTCCTATCATTTCCCTATTTTTTATAAATAGAAACATTATTTTTACTTCTTAGTCAATGGAAAAAATTGATTTGTTTTGGGGGAAGGATTGACAGTTGTGTTAGGAGTGTGCAATCCTGATCCGTGCCTCCCTGAATGCAATAGAGAGACATCACCCTGACTCCCCTTGGTCTGGGATCACACCTGGTCTGTAAATCACATGTGCATCAAGAAATTGTGGAGGACATTTAGAGGAAGAAAGTTTTCCGTTTCCTATGAGTTATCATGTCAGCTGCTTCTGTGAGGAAGCACATTTGGTTGGTTGGGGGTTTTTTGAGAGAGATCTTGAAAGAGACTTTTAAACTTGGCTAATTGTTTATTATGAACATTCACAGACTAGAGATTCAGCAGAATAAATATTGGAGGAGCAGATGTTACTCATTGGTACACGAATATATGTGTTTAATTCAGGAGTGTATGCTTATATAGAATATTTTAATTTTTTTTTGCTATTTTAGTTGCATAAATCAGTGAGAAAACAGATTAGGACATTTACACAACTAATACAAAAGTATTGTAGAACAAGTGACTGAAGTAACAAAACAAATGAGCTGCATGACTCCTGTTGGAATATTGAATTTTCAGTTACTGATGATACTTTCATTGAAAATAATTTGTCTGATTCTTTGTTGTGCTCCTATCTTCATGATATCTATTGTAAAAAATGGGCTGTATTAATAGAACAAAATCCTTAAATGTTAAATATTGCCTTGTTAATATAACCTACCTTGTAACATAGTTACTATAATCAGCCATTTCATTTGTTTCAAAGAAAATTACATTTTCAGAAAAAAAACCACCCGTATAAACACAATATTCAAACACTGTTTAAAACACTGGAAGATTTATGGCTTTGCATTCCTCAGCAGGTAAGGATCTTTATGTGTCTTTTGATATAAATCAGCAAAGACATACTGGTACCTGGCAGAATGCGTTATCTGCAGACGTAAGGAAAGACAAGCAAGGCAAACTAACAGCAAACAGAGCATCACAGCTTAATAAAATCTAGAGCTCTAATTAGCTGTCATATTACTTTTTCATAAAGTTGAATTTGACATGAAATATTAAGACCCTGAGTGGCGTCAGGGCTTTCTGTGGATCAGATTCCTCATGACATTTAAATCTATAGAAAGGGTCTCCTCTGAGACTTCTGTGAAGCGGTTCCTTGCCTGCTGGATTTATTGCTGCTCACTAGAGTATCTGGCTGAGAAGGAGACCGGACTGGCTTCATACTCAGCAAGCGTGTTAGCAGCCTTCCTGCTCAGGAGGAAAAGAACGGACAGACAACTAAAAAAATCTTTCTGATGTTGCCTTTTTATTTTTCTGAGTATTTTTTTTCAACCTGTTTGTTTCTGCTATTCAGCAGAAATAGTCTAAGACAATTTGAAGCTTTTTCTTAGCCTCAAGCTAAACTGAATATTATTGTCATGAAATAAAGAGCATCTACATCAGAGTCATTATCCGAATCCTTTTTCTTACTAAGTAGCAGGAATTTAACATTTCAGCCTTCATTTCCTTCCTGCGTGGGGCTCCAAGGCATGCTTCGACAAGCCTCTCCCCACTTGCCCTGATGCTTTTGCAGCTTCCCTTCACGTTCTCGGGTGTCCTGCAGCAGCCTATCTGCTCCCTGAAACGTTCACCTCTCGAACAAGAGCTTCTTACCAAAGCGCCCCTACTGGGTGGTCTATATAGCTATTAATCTATAGTTGATCTGTCATAAAAAGTACTGTGACTACTTCAAAAAATACTGCCTCTGTGGGACAGCTGCTTCTCGAAAACAGAATTATATTTGCCATCTTGTGAAATGACATAATAGATCACATTCTGCTGATATTTTCTCTTTAGCATATCTTTTTTCTTTTCCTTCTAAGAGGATAAAAGGGATAACATTTGCCTATTCTTTTTTGTGGGAAGTAGTGCCTAAAGATTTTCTAAGCTCTTGGGATTTTTTTGTTATCTGGTTTTTTTCTCATAATCAGAGGAACTTGGAGCAAAGTGATGCTTTTCTTTACACCTCCTTAATGACCCACTACATCTCTCTTCTATGTTTATCCTTGTGCAGTGGCTGGAGGAAGGGTTTGGACTGTCTGCAACAGGGACAGTTGAATTCCAACTGGTATCCCCAGATGTCAAAATTTAAATTTTTTCCTACAGGTAGATCCCAGAAGTAGAATTCTAGAAAACATAAGGACCCAGGGGAAAAATCTAGATATTCTTTCTGATCAATAAGTTCTTCTCCACTAAAAGATTTTCAATACATTCTTGCTTTAGCAATATAGGTAGGTGGATGAAAAAAATCATACAGCTATTTAAGTCCTTGTAAATGGAATGACATTTCAGCCATTATGATCCAATTGTAACATTCAAAAAAGAACATTAAGTTTCTATTCCATAATGCATATGCTTTTGGTGTAAACTGTTAGTGAACAGAATACTGGCAGCTTTGCATTGTATTAAATAATCCGCTCTTCTAGTGCATGGTCACATGGTATTTTTATGTATAAACTGTGTTAGAACGCATCATGTAACATTATTTGTCTTAATATTGGAAAGCTACATTAAGAAATTCAGTGTCTTTTAAAGTTTTTGTCTTGGTCAAGAAGCACAGTTGATTAAGGCAATATTGAATTATGAGTGGTTTGTCACTGTTGATTACCATTAAAGGTAATTTTGTCAGTCAGTAAGCCTAGCTATCAGTATAAGTCCTCATTATAGTTTATCCATCATCTAATTTGGTTTAATTAATACAAGTAACGCAGATGGATGATTTTGTCTTTGTCTTCACATAAATATTTTGCATGAGTCACATATCCAGACACTAACTTCTTTCTTACAGCTTATTACAATTTGTGGTATAAATTTAATTAATTGCAAAATTTTACGGTGCTTTTTCATAATCTTATCTGTTAAGAAAGTAGTAAGAATAAAACATTTTCTTCTTTCTTCAGCCAAAGAAAGTGAAGGATCCTCTCATTAAGAAAAATAACACATACACAGCTGCAGCTACGAGCTACACCCCTAATATTGCAAGGGACCCTGGGCTGGCAACCATTGCTAAAAGTGCAACGATTGAGCCCAAAGAAGTTAAGCCAGAAACAAAACCTGCAGAACCCAAGAAAACTTTTAACAGCGTCAGTAAAATTGATCGACTATCAAGAATAGCCTTCCCATTGCTTTTTGGAATCTTTAACTTAGTCTATTGGGCTACCTATTTAAACCGGGAGCCCCAGTTAAAAGCTCCAACTCCACATCAATAACCTCATTTATTCGTATAGTTCTGTTTTGTCTTTTGCTCTGGGAATTGCTTCCCGTTTTCACATACAGTAATTCCCATTTGCTTCATTGCCTCTGTCTTAAAGAAAATAAAGGTTTCTTTATTTAACAAAAGGTAAAATATATCTGTATATTTAAAAAAAACCTGTGTGTGTGAGGGAGAGAACAATGTAAGCGATGTACTTGGAAAAGTGATTCTGAAAATGGGAAAGAAAGAATTGTAGAGTAATGAAAAAAAAAAAAAAAAGGAAACCATTTGTAGATAGCTTAGTACTGAATGTCCCCAAAAGGTATTGTATACGTACATGAAAAAGATATTTTTATTCAAAGGATTGTTGGGAGTGGGAAAATATTCTTTATGATGTTCCTGATGCACATACTATACCGTACCATTTATTCAACCACTGTTTATAATCTTTTCAAGGATGTAAAGCTTTCCATTTGCTGAATCCCATAAGATATGTTATTTTCCTAATCCCTTTTCTCTCTATATTCCAAACCACCTGACTTATAATATTAAATGGTTTTAAAGAAGAAGGAAGTCTACTCACTCTAGGTACAGTTTGTCACTGTATAGCACATAAGATCTAATGGTAACAAATGCTTTAATCTGCTGTCTTACTGCAGTCTTGTTCTAAGCATTAAGTTGTCACTAGACTAGATTTAAAACCAATTGCACAATCAAGTGCAGATCCCAAGTTCCCTCTATCACCTCTGTAATCCAAACAATTCCTGGATGCTTTTACAGATAGCTTTTACTCATCACTATGTTTTAGAGAGTTAAAAACAAACAAACCAACCAACAATTTTTGCAAGCTCTAGATATGTTGAATGTATTCTTTTATAAAACAATACATTAAAAAGAAGCTTTAGACTGAGATTTATGGATAGCAGAAAGACAAAATATAGTATTTAAATAATATATGTAAATATGCAGCATGAGATTGTACATTTTTTTACTTTTTTAAAGTTGTGTTCTTAAAACATTGTGTAGGATTCACCTCTTAGCTCTTAATATGTTGTAAAATGCTCAATAAAACATATTTAGAGCCTGAATTAAAAAAAAAAATAAATCAGTGGTACTGGAAAGCCTAAAAAATTAAATATGCAGAAAGTGCTTGGAATTAATTCCATTTGTAAAGTGGTTAAGTGTACAGTAGCTTGCAATTTGACAATGTCATCCAATGTATACTATTAGATTAATGACTGGTCTGCTCAGGTCATGCATAAATACTAAAGTATGGGATTATATTTGGTAGGTAAAAATGGTGAAATATTTGTTAAGACAGAAGTTCATCTGTATATTACTGCTATATTTGCTGATACATAACTGTTACAATAAGTGATGTAATATATGTAGCATTAAATACAAAAAAGTCATACATAAAAGAATGTACAGGAAAATAGATTTTATTGAGTAAACTTACTACATTTCATTTTTACTGTAGCAATATATTTGTAGGAACAATATGTAAGGGCTTTAAAAACAAGATGTCCATTTTGCAGGTATTGTGCTCCCTTTAAAAAAATTCTAGTCAGTATCATTACTGTTGATTCTTAGAAATAAAATTTCAGATAAAGATTTTTCAAAGAGATGGGAAGGATGGTGGATATTTGCAAACATCAATTAAAAAAACGTAATATATGGTATTGAATGAATTTTAAAACAGCGCTACATGAGCCTCCAGGGAAACAGCTACTGAGACTCAAATTTCATAGGCAATGTTTTCTAAACTCTTTCTCAATAAATCAAAAAGTTGACGTTCTCTATCTACAAAAGGAAATAGTTAATGTTTTATTTAGAGAAGATTTTTTAAAATAATGCTTCATTGTCTAACATTTGGTCCTGTCTAAACTTGATAAGTTATCTGATTGGAGCTTATTAAAAGGGGATGTTTCATCTTCTGGTATCATGTGTAGATATATGTATAGAAAAAAATAAACTATGGCTCTTTAACTTCTGTGTACTTGTTTATCTTGTTATTTTTGGCGTTAAACTAGTGTGTTCATTTAGGGCATTTTATCTTTCTAGCAATTCATAGCTACCTTTTGGTCTGCATTTTGCACATTAGATGTGAATATTACTTAACTAGTCTGCTTTTTGCTATGCAATGATTGCATTATATCACCTCTTAGTTAGTCTATGCCAATAGTATTATACTGTATAAACTTGATTGCACAGTTTATCAAAGACAAGGTATTCTCTATGTAGCTTTTTTACAATGCTTTGCTAAACCATGTAATAATAGTAAGTCTTCCTTGAAAATAATGATACACTCTTATAGAGGACAGTTTCTGTTTACTCCTGGGATAATTTTAAAAAGATGACATTGAATGTTTATTGCACCTCAGTGCAGTGATGTGGCAATAAAACCTAAATCTAATAGAGGTTGTTTATGGCAGAAGCATGTATTGCTTTACAGAGTTTAGCAAAAGCTCTTTATTTTATGTCAGACTGTAATTCTATTATAATAATAAAGCTAAAAATGTTCAATAATGAAAGTGAATGTTTTACTTTCGTTTTCTTTAGTTACTGCCTTTTATGACACATTGCTTGATAAACTGCTATTCATTCAGAAACTTAGTTTCTTTGGATTTGGTAATGAATGCAGTTTTAATAGATGTAATCTTCTGTCCAGTGTTTTCCAGGGACAAATATAACAACAGGAATGTTTCCAAAATCCAATTTGACATTCAAAAAAAGATAGTTCAGTCTATACAATGTATATCCAGTAAAGCAATTAACTGAATCAGATGAACAATTGTTAAGGTTTAGTACCACAACAATGAATATGATATAGGGTAGGAAGAGAATAAAATGCAGTCTCCCAGATAACATGGCAGATAAACAGAGTGAGAGTACAAATGTGGGTATATATGTTGCAGATTTCACTGTTTAAATAAATGCACAGATCTAAGGAAGACTGTTAGAAGAGAACCTCAGGCTGTATAAAATATTATTTCACTTATTTAATAAATTGTGGGGATAGCATTCAAACAAGCATATGTATACCCTGAAAATTTTAATTCTCAAGTCTGCATTCTTTCCCACATAGAAAAACAGAGAGAGAGGAAAAGTCATTCCAGTCCATTCAGCCCTCAAATTTTCTTGGAAAAGTTCCTGGAAAGCAAGGCTCATGCTCTTATGTAGGGGGAGACAGTCAATTGCAGACATACAGTTTTAGAGGATCCAAAGCAGGAAAGGCAGATGTAAGTGTACATATATATACAACAATATTCATAGTGTTCTTAAGCATGAATCCTACAGAAGGATTCTTCAAAATGGACAGAAAGATTGTGTTAATATGGACCCAGATTCTATTAACTTATTATACTTTCCTCTGTTTTGAATGAGAATAATGCAGTCTGAATCCCTGTTCCTTGCTTCTTATTACTAACTCCACGGAGATAAATCCCTATGGAAACCCACAGAGGATTTTTCTGGAGGAGTATGGTAAAGAAAGTGGCAAGTGACACTGAACACCCACCTCCTATGTTCACATGCCAGATGCAGAGCATACTTGGGGATTCTCACATCTCCTTTGTCACTGCTCAGACATTTTTAGGCAGAATTTTACTTGAGTAAAATGAGTGAAAATGTCTAGATGCAACAGGATTTGACTCAGAAAAATATATAGCACTATTCAGCTTCACAGAGTGGAAGAACAGCCTTGTCAAGTGACAGATTCACAGTCACCAGTCAGTCCAGCATGACACCCTGATGTGGCATTGCTGTGTTTGCTCTGATACTACATCAGTAGGGGAAACTCCTCCAGTTTTTCTTGGACCATCCCTAGAAGCTACTGCAGGACTTTCTTAATGACCAAAACCATTTTCTACAACACCAATGACTTTCTTAATGATATTCTTTCTCTTGGACTGACTATGTGAGACCTGAAAAAACTGATCTCCTTTTCTCTCTATCTCCTTCTATTTTTCACCAACATGGTAAATAATAAAAGGGTGTTATGAAACACCCTAATGGCTAGAAAAAGGGGCACACATGCTTCAGGGAGCAAATAATAAAAGAACCTCTTTCAGCCTGTGCTTTGTATCTGAATGAATGTCCAGATAAATTAGTGTGACTGGGGAAAGTCAAACTTTTCCTTAGAGGCTGTCAAAAAGTCAGTCATACTTTAAAAGACAAAAACTCAAGATCTCCTCAGACTTTCTATAGCAGATCCACAAAAGAAAAAAATAATCCTCCTGCTATGCATAAACATGACATAGCTTAAATAAAAATGTGTTTGTAGTCTTAGCACATGAATTTTGCAAGGGAAGTGTGTTATCAGCTTGTCAAGCTGTTGCTGTCATGTTACATCTGATTACAAACTACGTCAAATACAACAAGAGAGGTAAAAGCCTTGAAACGACAAGTTTCTGTAGGCTCATTCACTCTGGCTATAGGCCCATCCAAACAGGCAGGATGATTCACAGCTGCTGATAAACTTATTTGATTAAACTGCTTCAGGGCATTTGAAGATGCTCTGAGTAGATTTTGCACTTGCAGCACAGCTGTAACATGCATTTCACCCGAAGACTACAGACATTTTCCCTCAAAAACCTGCAGACAGATCGACCAACAAAGGGGACTGCTTTTCTGAAAGTGCTGTCAAGGGAGGAAAGACGTATTTGCTGAACTCTTACTCCAATCAAGCACATTTGAATGCAAACAGATACGATGAATTTCTTTCTGAGCGTCCTCATATATGAGGTATTTAATTAACCTCAAGCTGTACAAGCCTAAGGATATGAACCAGGCCTAAGATGCTAAATTGGTTTAGAACTGGTTTGCTAATGGCTGCACGTAATGCCCTATCTTTGCTACATGATCGTTTTACATGTGTGCATCATCTGCTTAATACTAGGTGACTAAAGCACCTCATAGGAAAAAAATAATTTAGCTGCTATGAGATTAATGCAAATTTCTTTAAAACCCCCCCCACACTTAGAGATTGTATGCTATTACTGCCCATAGCCGCAGAACCGCACTTCTAAATAAGTGGTTTGTAAGCTTCTAGGATTGCTCTCCATTGTAGTGATACTTATCAGTGCAACAAATTTACTGCAAGAATATGAAAAATTCAGGAAAAAATTAAACAGAAGAATCTTTTCTGTATCTTTTCTCATCATCTAAAACAAAAAATAAAACCTAGTGAAGCTACAATAGAAAGATCTTTCTCTTAAATTACTTTTTTTATGAAATACCTTACAAAAACAGAAAAGTGGTTTTCAGCCAAGAATCTTTTAAATGAATGCACCTTTTGAATAAGAGAAAAAGCTGACAGAGGCCACAGCAAAAATCTCTGCCAATTGTTAGGACCTGCTGTAGGGACATAAATTTAAGAAAGAAAAATAACATTTTTTAATTAAACATAATCATCTAAATTAAGAGGTCATCTACTTTTTGGATGAAATTCTTAATTTCAATAGCTTCAAGAGGTGTTTTAGACAGGGTTTTTGCTTTGATTTTGTTTTTCTACAAAAAAACATGAAATTCAACTTCAGTGTTCATCTTTTTCCTGCCTGAGGGGCTATGGCAGGCATGAAGAGGTGAGGGATGCAGTTCTCAAAGCTAATGGTGCATATCTCAGGAAATAACAGCGTGGGAGTCTTAGGTCAAACATTAGGTTTAGTATGGCATTGTGAAAATTTTTGTAACTACACATAATGCTCAGCTAAGCCTCATGGACACGACAAAATAATATGCAGATGAATGTAAAACCTTGTGGGCTTGATAGGATTTTGTTTCTTCATTTATGTGAGACAGCTAAATCAAACTTTAAAGAAAACTGCTACATACAGCTATTCAGAAGACAATACCTACTGTCAATCAGCCTGCTGATTCCTGCACATTTCTATCATCTCCTCCCTAGCTTGCCTCACCAGTGCTTGATTTGTAAGGAACTGGGCTAATTTAGACCGAGCAAAATGGGGCCTTAGGTCCTTAGGGCCTTTACCAGCTTGTTTGTGACTATCCTCTTTCCTGCCTTGTCTGTGGGAAGGCAAAGAAAGCATAAATGAAGTAACTAGAGCAATGCATCCTGTTTCAACAGTTTAAAAGGACATAGTATTATGAGAGTAATATATGTACTGATAAAATGTTCAGCTGGCTGCACTTCTCTTACATCCATATGTAATCTCCTCCCCCAAAAGACAGCCAGATTCCCAAAAGAGGTGAATCTTTTTGCAGTTCCATGTGATACTTCCAGAGGATCCCAGCCATGATTTCCCTAGCAGCTTCCTGAGAATGCGTAGGAGTTGTGTTCCGGTCATTGAGTTAGTCAATCTCAATGGTTATGTTCATTTGTAATGACTATAACCTAGGCCTTCTTTTCCAACAAAGGTGGCAGGGCTGAAAACATCCACCTCCATTTAACAGTTTTTTGAATGGAAAGATTTTTTGCTTGCAACTCCCCAAAAGTATAAAAATTGAGAAAATTAATTTTAAGAACACTGAGACACAAGAGAAAGATCATTACGGATAATACGGAAAACTGGTAAACCAGAAGGTTCACTTTCAGATGTTTATCATAGCTTTAGTCCTCATGATTAACCATCCATCATCCACCCCCCACCCCCAGACAGCATTGGCCTTCTCCTAGCAAATGAGCTAATAAAACAACAAAAACCCTTTCAAGTGGATACAAGCAGAATTAAATGAGTGCTTGATGCTTTTGAAAACCTCACCCCATATTTCTAGCCATGCATAGAATAACTTTTAAAAGCATTCTGGTGATGTTAAAAAATAATTATAACAGAAAGCAAGAAAAAGATCATTAGATTTTTGCAGCAAGTTCTGCTAACAAAATTTTCCGAGTCTGGATTTTGCCAGAGCATAAGGCTAAAAATCTTATCCTTGCAGACACATGAACAGTGCCATAAAAACTTAAGTGGTAATCCACACAAACATGGGTTTCAAGTCTTTAAAAGAGAAAAAGAATTCATGGTTATATTTGCACTGCTGCAAAAGATTTTCTTAATTATATAACAGAGGTTGAAATTTATATTGAGGGTTGTCATAGATCTGCATGGAGCCATTGATCAGACAAATTCGAAACACAAATTAATTATTATCTTCCTGTATCAGGCCTTAGTAATAGCAGTAGAAATAACAGAAGTTCAAGTAACTCAATTTTGTGAAGAATTTCTGTCACATTACTCTAGAACTGACATCATTTATCTTTCAATGCAACTTTTTTCCTAAATATCATCCTCGGTTAATTGCAAAGTAAAAGATCTAAAAAGCAAGAATACTATTTTTGTTACAGCCTTAAGTTCTAAGGGAATAAGCAAGCTTCAAGAAATATGACCATATACCTAAAGAAAAGCAGCTTTATCTGGCTACTGCAAGAAGTAAATAGAAAGAAGTCTATAAATAAACATGATTCATTTATTTATAAATGTCTAGAGATAAGAAATAATAATAATTCTCTGGTGTAGCACAAGCTGACGTATTTATTACTAAACATAGTGTACTTAACAACAAGAGTTGTAAGACAACAGGCTGTTTTACTACTGCCTCTTAATGGGAATTACATGAATAATGAGTCTCAGGAGGCACTTACCAGTGATAAAGGTAAATATTGGCTCTAAAAAATGTCAGACAAGCTATTATACCGCTGTATTGCAAGAAAGCTATACAGATTATTAGCTATTACTTTGTTGTATTATATCTAGTATTTAATAGCTGGGAATGCATGCTTAAAAGATAAAAAGACTGATGATATCTGAAGGTATGGTCAGTGCAAATGGCAAATGATCATCCATTTCTCTTCACATCATAACTGTGGCTGGATGGTGTGCATCACTAAAGAAAACTTGCTTCAAGGTCACTGCAGTGAAGGATCTTGAACAGAAACCAGCACAGCAGAAACTGAATTGTAATGCATCATGTCTCCAGTCCCAGGTCAAAAATATATCTTGTTGCTACTATTAGTAGTTTCTGTGTAGTAACAAAGAAGAACTTGCCTGAGATTTCAGCTCTGCTCCTTGAGACGTTACGCAAAGAGTGCCAGCACTTTGCACAGTTAGAATGGACACACTGTTCTCCTCCGCATACATGGAGAAAAATAAGGACACAAAGAAACCTTGCCTATACAACACCAGAAGGAATTGAAGGCAAGAAGGCTGTAAAGTCAGAGGTGAAGCAGGTTAGCACAGGCTAGGGGAAGTTGTCAAGCAGTGAGCGTGTGCATCTGTATGATGGGAGAGGAGGCGATGCCACAGCTGCCACTTCATGACTCCTGGTCATCCCAGGGCCTTGGCAGGAGCCAGTGCCTGCGTGCCCAAGCAGCCTGGGCAACGTTCCCCTGCCTGCTGCACTGCCCGTCTTCCCCTGACCGGTCCTTGTCGTGGCCCAAACCCAACTGGTCCTCACAGAAATCATCATTCCCTATGACTGTGTCCTGGTTTTGGCTGGGATAGAGTCAATCTTCTTCTTAGTAGCTGGTACGGTGCTGTGTTTTGGATGTAGTGTGAGAATGATGTTGATGACACACTGATGTTTTAGTTGTTGCGAAGTAGTGCTTATCCGAAGTTAAGGACTTTTCAGTTTGCCATGCTCTGCCAGCAAGCAGGTGTACAAGAAGCTGGGAGGAGGCAGAGCCAGGACAGCTAGCCAAAGGGATATTCCATACCATAGAGACATCATGCTCAGTAAACTGGGGGGAGTTGGGCAGGAGGGGTGGACCACTGCTCAGGGACTGGCTGGACATCAGTCAGCAGGCAGTGAGCAATCGCATTGTGCGTTACTTGTCTTTTCTCAGATTTTATTTCTCTCTCTTTTTTTCTTTGTTATCTTCCTTTTCATTACAATTATTATATTTTATTAGTACTGTTATTATTATATTATATTTTATTTTTTGTTAGTTATTAAACTGTTCTTACCTCAACCCATGACTTTTTTTCACTTCTCCTCCCCATCCCACTGGGAGGGGGGAGGAGCGAGCAAGCGGCTGTGTGATTCTTGGTTGTTGGCTGGGGTTAAACCACGACAGACTGTAAAATTCTTATTAAATGTGCACTGTATTAATTTTATAATTTTCACAGTTAAACTAATGTCCTAATGTCCTTCAGAAAGGCCAAGAAACCATTAACATTGGATGTATGCTAAGATCACTTCTCCATCCAAGAAACTCAACAAACTTCCACAGGTGAAAAAAAGGCAGACCAGACCACAACCTGTTGGGAACAGTAACTGCTAACTCATGATGTCTGGGATTTAGGAAACTGCTCATCTAAATGTAACTTTCTGTCCACTTCCGCACAATCAAAAGAAAAATATTCACCATGGTCATACCACCGTAACTCAGGTGATATAATCTAATGGCTTAGGTATAGTTTAACTCTCCAAGGACCAAAAACTACTGAGTCTTTTTCTGGGTGAATGTGGATAAGTCGCTTTCTCTACAATTGCATTGCTTCATTAGTGAAATGGTGATAATGATGTTGATCTGCTTACAAATGCTTTGAATTCACATTTCCCCCTTTAAACAATGAAGTTCAAGAGGAAGAATTACCTTGCAGTTCACTAGGTTTGAAGAAATCAGGCAGGGATCCACTCGCTCTGCTCTCCCAGACTTCTTGTACGACCTTTAGGTTCTGCTGAGAAAAAATGTCATGTATCAGCTAGGTATTATTGCTATTAGTTATAACAGCAACTAAAATCTGCAGTGAGTGATTGGGACTTCTCAGCAGTGACTATTGTACAAAAAAGTAAGAGGCAGATAATTAGAAAAAAGGAAGAAAGGATGGAAATCTCACCACAGTAATGGTTATGTTTATGTATATTAGAAGTCTCAGCAGCAGAATGTGCTATTCATAGCCAAAAGTCTAGCCATACCAGAATCTAGTGTACAAGAATATTGTGGCTAAGGCAGTTAAAAGAGAATTTTAAATAAAACAAGAATACATTTTATGGAGACTTTTTTCATCCCAGAATGTTTCTAATAAAAAAAAAAAAAAATCTAAGATTTTTTAGATAAATGGTTCTCACACAGATTATGAAATTCTTAGCAGAAGTCTAAAATATGTTTGAAACAACTTCCAGTTGGGTACTTACAGGGTAGACACATTCCCTGTCTTGCAGGGGATTTCTGCATAAAGAAGAAAGTTTCCTAAGTTTGAATAGCCTCTGTGGTGACTGATTCCCAGCTGTAATATATTTCAAAAGAACTGTCTCAACTCTCTGTACTCATGAAGCTGTCACTTCTGATGTCCCAGAAATCACCAGTCTGACTTACATTTCTCCTGCCACTTATACCACTGCTGGCCAGTGCAGTGCAATAGGTCAAGGGGCATAGTTGTAAAGATATGCCAAGATGAGGAAAATCAATTGTGGAGCCCAAAAGGCAAAGCTACTGATGCAGAAGATTACTAAATACAACCAGTTGCCTTATGGCACTTGAGTCTTCCAAGGAGGACACTGTGAGGCTGCTGTTCAGTAAATATGAAATAAGGTCTTATGGCAAGTCAGAAAGAATAAGATTATTTTTTTTTCATTGCTCCTAATTACTATTTGCTTGGGGGGAAAATGGTAGAGTTTATATATGTATAAAATACATTAAAAGTATTTCTATGGCTAACATCACAGAAAGAGTGCAAAACCTGCTGACCCTTAGACAAATTTGCATCAGCTCTGGAACTCTACCAAAGGCAGAATGTCCTTGGGGAAAAATAACTATGTCTTAAATACATATATTTAGAGATAAATTGTGGGATAATGAGCGGGATCTCTCGATCCTAATGAAACAGCCCTAAACCTCTAATCAAATTATTAGAATGCTGTTAATGTATACTTTTTTTTAGTGCAGATATATTTATACACACATATATATGAATTTTCTCCCCAACTTCAAGTGCTGCTTCTTTCTGCCATAGCTTCAGTGTTAATTTGCACTTAAACTTTGTTGTCTAGTCACCTACTAACGCAACAGGATTCACAAAGAGGATGCCATATTACATAATTTCCTGAGAAGTGTGAACAGTGCCACAATTCCTCCTAAACTTTGTGGAAATCAATGGAAAGTTTGGGGTTTAGCACCCACTTAAAACTTATTTTCCTTTTTTCTCAAAGCAATCAAGTGTTTTGGAAGGTCAGGTACAACATCTCACTACTCAATGGCTGCACCTTCTACTAAGATGGTGAGTTTTCATTTATTAAATTTAGTTTAAGTCTATTTATTAAGTTCTTTTCATAGACTTCAATGGTGAACCAGATCACATAATCTGAAAAATTGCCTTATTTGTCTCACTGTAATTATTAGCATTTGGTAACAAAGTACAAGATCATCTAAAAGTAATTTTTCTGATACAGGGTTTATTCTTGCCTGGTACATTTAAATATCTTCAGTACCTGAAAACAGCGTGCTTGAGTATGACTGCTCAGTCTCACTGAGACACAGGCATGGCAACGGCTGTCACCAGTGTATCTTCCAACCTTATTTCATCTACCCAGCTGGAGTACACCTCTGATTTGCTGTGAATGCATTTGGCTGAGAGTAAGCTGTGAGCTTCAGCACAGCTGGGGTGAATCAATCTCTACATTTGGGGCCTGAGCTGTAACCACAATTATAAATGAGCCAGAATGAGCACCCCATGAGCGACGCACATGTCCATAACCCCCAAAACTTTGTTCCAATTGCCCACGGAGATAAATTGTGAGCTATTCAAATGTGTGAATGGCGATTAGGTACCTAACCTGGAAGCCTGATTCTAAGTGGATATTTCAACTTGATACACGTGGAGCTCTTCATTCTGCTTCGCTACACTCATTTGCCATCTTTTCTTCCTCCTTTCTCAACAAAGTAACTGTCATCTTATATGGGTGTACTTCTTTGACCATCTTGGGTTTTTCTATGAACTGTTTTTTCAAGCTGTGTTTACTTAGACAGAACTGTCACTTGAACTAGAAAAATTAAGGTGCCCAAATATGATGACTGGACACATGATAGCCAGATAGCTCTTCCTTAACTATGGCTAACCACTGAAATGTGGGTGCCTAAACAATTTCAGGTCTTAGACCACATAAGCTGAAATTTATTGATTTTTTTTTTTCATTCTTGACATACCTTATTAAAATAATAAATCATGGAAATACATTTCTGTGTCATATTAACAGGACATTTGAGCTAGAATTTCCTTGCGGATTCCCTCTATTTTGCTAAACCTTCAATTACCTGCTTTTGTTTCAGTCTTGCTTTTACCAAGACTTGTTAGGGCTCGATACAGGGAATAGACTAAGGACAAAAATGAGATGACAGATTGTTTCATGCCACAAGGGACCGTGGGATTAAAAAACACAAAGAGCTTGTGGAAAAATTTGGTGGCTGCAGGCAACCTATGTCAGGTTTAGAGAGCAATAGTCCTGGGACAGCAGTGCCCCAGAGCTGTGACTTGTAACAACTGTATATAGCCTAAATGCCCAAACCCCCTCCACTTAGTCATCTCTGATCCCGTCAAAGGAGACAGTAAAACATAGAAAGGAATAACCAAGTAGCTGCTGCCCTCCTGCCTATTCTGAGCACCTTATCCTGAACTAACACTCCTTTGGATCTGACAAAAAATTAGCTTTTAGAGAAAAAGTGTTTTGTTACTCTCTGTAAGATGTTGTGACACATCACCAAACTGGATCTTTGGCAGGAGTACCATGAGTGCTCCCCACACACTTTTTTTTTTTTTTTAATATAGTTTTCCTCCATATGATAAATTATACTTGGACTCAAGAAATGGAATAGAAGGGAGAGGAAGACCATAGCTTTTGCTTTGATTATACTGGGAAATTACCGCAGGTTTAACAGTTGATAGTCACCCCTGTAAATATTTCTTCTACAAGCATCCAGCAAGGGAAGCAGTAATTTGCAAAGATTAGGAGTGGGGATGGAGATAAGGGTGCTTTCAGTTTCACTAAGTGAAATCTCAGAAACACAATGTTTATTCATGTCTCATTTGAGATCTAGCAATGCTAACATCCCTCACTGTAAAGAAAGCAGTAATTGCATACCTCTCATTGATCATGATTTGCAATTGTTAGTGCTGTTTAAGGTCTTGAAGTGGTAAGCTATTTAGTATTATAACAAAGGATAACAGATATTTCTGACTAGATCTTTTAGACTGCTTTTTTCTTAGTGCATGAAATAAACTTGCCCCTAACGAGCATTGAACAAATATTGGAATTTATTTTTATTAGATCATACTTAATGAACAGGTACTTTGAACATCAAGCTTCTTGGAGTCCAAGTCTTTATGAGTCAATAATGTACAGTTTGAGAAACCTGAATTAGTAAAATCCATGTACCATTGCTCTAGTCTAAACCAAGTACAATTGCACCATATGATATGTAAGACTGAGCTATCAGTATAAAAACAGCCTGTTAAATACTGAAATATAAAATTTCACTGGCTGTGCTCATGAGGTTTTTTCTGCAGATTTTAAAAGATACAGATGCACTTTATTTTGAGCAATATATTCTTGCTCTAAAAGAATTGTGATAAGAAATTGTAGGAATTTTATTTCAAAGTGAATAGAAGAGATAAGATGCTATGAAAACAAGTGTGGAAGTATAATACAATGACTAAAATGCAAGGTTGATAATGCAGTAATATTATTAATGTGGTATCAAGTGATTCACAGGAAATAAATAGCTGACTGAAAAAAAAAAATCCTGCTCACCTTCCATGAATTAATAAAATTTATTATAAATGTTAGGTATATTCTGCTATATAAAACAAATTCTTACATCTGCCGTCTGTGTTTTATACTGAATAGTACAAAAAGTGTATTATGTACAAAAGACAAAAAGCTGAGCAGCGACGCCTGCAAGGGGGTGGTGGGGGGGGAAAGCCGCCCAGTATTGGATTTCAGTGATTTGGCTGGAAAGTACAGTACTAAGGAGGGAAAAAAGCCCTATATGCAAGAAAAGGAAGACTCAAAGAGGCTGCAGCAGAAAGAAAGAGGGAATGAACTCCCATCCCCCAACAAAGACATTTGAGGACATTCATGTACATTCCAGGACTTTACTATTTAGCTGTATCTGTACATCTTCATTTTTGATTCATGTTGAGAAACCAAGATCTAAGTAGTGATTTCACTGAGAAGTAAGGCTCCTCTCCAGCTACATAACAAAACTTTTGTTATTATAGTAAGTGAACCAACATACATTAAATTCAAATTGGATTTAATTCCTGATTTATTTGGAGGAAAGACATCTGGAAAAAAGAAAAACATTCCTGCACCTTAATCAAGGTAATTGCCACTATCATCTCCCACCTGGCCAAAAGATCTGATGAGAAACTGCAGCCCTAATTAGGAAAATCAGTTTGAACCATCCAACTTTAGACCTGCATTAAGAGTTGGAAGTTATGTGGGCTCTTTGCAGCTCAGCAATGAACAGAGATTTGGATAATTTGATACAGATTGCAGGTGTGAGTGTGATGCTGAGTCACATGTGAAAAAAGTGCATGCTGAAATCAGGTTGAGATACAAGTGAAAGGTTTTTAGTGAAGTAACATTTTCAACTGTAGAGAAATACAGGATTTCGAGGAGATTCAGTGGCCCTATTCATAACTTGGGCAGCAATTTTTAGGCAAAAAAATCTATCTTCGTAACCTTATGAGGTGATTAAAGACAAAGCTTCAGTTAATGAGGATTGTTATAATATGAGTTGAAGTGGATTATAGTATCATTTTACTTCCTGGGCTTAGATGATGGAAATAGCAGATGAGTGCAGATACAAGTAGGATCCTTTTATTTAGCAATAAAAGGAAAACCTACAAGCCCAAACTGGGAACATAAAACAGAACAGCAAGCAAGAAAATTACTGACATGAGGTCTAGGCTTATGCTGCTGCATACTGACCAGGGCAGGGATTTGGGAGCTACTGCTGAAAATTTACAAACTTCACTCCAATGCACTGCTGTCATGAAAGAGGAAAATGAAAAACAGAATCAAAGCTCCAAAGAGACAAAAGTGGAATATAAATAAGAAAAAGAATTGGTGGTGGTGTCTATTTTATTCTCACCTACAGCACTAGGTTGTAAATACAGAAATCCTGTTCATCTCTGAATGAGAAAATTGAGACAAGGAATGAGAAGAGGTGACCCAGCAGTGACTGAGTAGCATAACTAAATGTACATCACATTATGTAATAATAATCAGAATTAATTTTAAAAATTAAGTAAGTTAAAAAATGAAAAAGCGTCTCCAATAGAAAAGGAAAGATTAAAATATGTGGCAAGAACAAAGAAATCTGTGCAGTAGTTCAGACAACTCAACATAAAAATGATGTTACCTGTTTCATTATGAAGAAGTAATCAAGCAAGTTAACTAGACCAATTAATATTATGCAGGAAATTCAAATTAATTGGCCTACTGGGATATTTTCTGTAAAGGTAGAATTATTGTTTATCAGAGAAGTCACATTCCTAATCCAAAATGAAGGAAATTAATCTGCTTCATCACCAAATCTTGCTGACATACAAAGTGTAAACCTCTAAGGGCTAATTCTTGTTCATTTCGCAGCCTGCTGAGAAGCATACAAGCAAACTGATCTGGGAGTCCTCATTGTACATCATCTTGATTGATGACCAGTTAATTCCAGTTAAAAGAGATATTTGTAAATGCTTATTTAGATATAAATGCTTATTTGGTCTGCCTTGGGCGAAACATGAGTTTCAGTTGGCACAATATAGTCCAGAGCCCCAGACAATACTGTGGCTTAGTCGAAACAGACACTGTACAAACAAGAGGTGTTCAGGAAACTACCAGTAGCAAAGCAAGAGAAAGAAAGGTTGAAAAGAGAATCAGACACGCAGATGGGAGAGCAGAACAATATCAGAAAGAGAAGCAGATCATCTGAGTCTTGCCCACTGTCTCCTCTATACGATGATGTATCTCTGTTGTACTCAGAATATAAAATTTAAATCTTAGGTTCTCCTTTTTCTCTTTTCTCACTGTTCCTCTCATTGCTTTTTTCCTTGTCCTTTCAGACACTGGAAGATGGCTAGACAACAGACTGGAAGCTCACTTTCCAGCTTTGCTGGAACAATCGTCCAAATATTTGAAAGGGATGCATATAACCTCTCTATAAAATTAGTCTACCTTCCCCCAACAGACCCTTGTCACTCTGAAATACAAAATAAGTCTCTCCTGAATCCCCATAATAATGAAAATGCTATAGCCCTTGTTATAAATAGATTTACGTGATCTCTCCTCACTTGTTGCACCACTCTACCAGATAATCTCGCTATCACAAAGGGATTACCATAAATAGCCTGGAAAGTTATGTTAACCCACAACAGCTCCAGCATTGTTACAGAGCAAGACACTTTAAAGCAGTTATTCCTATTCTTAACACTTATTCATAAAAGGAAAATCTGTACCCAGGGGAGTGCCTTTTTCTGCTTTTCTTTCTCCAGATCTTATTTATCTTACAGAACAGGGACATTCCTAAAAAACAACAGATACTGTCCAAAAAAAAATTAAAAAAAAAAAATCATTAAACACTTCTTTCCTAATTTTGACTTTAAGATACCAGAAGTCAAGGTTAGTTTTAAGGCATTTTCTTCAACATATAACAGACTCCAAGTTCTTTGCACAGTCACACTCCAATTAGCTTGTGATTGACAGCTGTCAGACTGGTTCATAATCAGGATTCTATATAACAGATATTTAAAGAGACTAAAGAAGAAAAAAGCCATAGAAAACTGAATTTTGGTAAGTAATCAGGCTACTCTTAGTTCATTGAGAATTTTTTGCTGTTACATATGCTTCTTGATTGATTTCTAAGACAGGCATGCAAAGTAGTCAGCTTTTCCACACCAGAGACATCTAGTGAAGTCTATAGATAAATGAAATCATCCAGGAATGAAAAATTAAATGAGTTCACCTAACAGAATTACATACTTTGGAAGGAATCTGTGGAATAGCTTAAAATATCGAACACAGCATATGCAAAGAAAGCAAATATACACACAAATATGTAAAAGACATGTTATAATTTTACAAAAAATAGAAAGGGATCTTAATACCGGAAATGAACATTTCTAAAATTAAGAGTGCCTTGCTCTGCCAGACTTCTGACAATATAGTATTTTATTTGTTTATTCAGACAAAGGGGAGTTAGCAGGAACTGCCACCTGTTCTTCCCGAATGCCTCATAATTAATTCCTGAGATTTTTTGTTCTTCCTCCTTTTATTATTATTCATATCATAACGAAAGGCCATAGTACATTGTGCCAGGCACTGCATAAACATAGGCTGAAGAAAGGAGTGTGGTCTTACTGAGTTTTCAAGCCAAAGTTCAAAACTAGTGCCAGCTGTTTTGACACAAAAAAAGCACTATACATTTAAGGATCAGCGTAGCTGGAAATCACCAAATACATTTTCACACCTTCTCTAATTCCTTGCCTGCAACAACTGGTTCACTAGAACACATGGTAGTATTTAAATTGCTACATTTTAGAAATTCTGTGCTCTGAATTTGGCTACCACCATCTAGTCTACAAGAACCAGCTCAGTCCTCATAGGAAACAGAAAAGCTCTTGAGGAGTAACAGTTACAGTTAAGATCACCTCATTCTGGACTGAGAACAATGCCCCTAACTATCACTTTCTTTGCTTAAAAATTATGTCTGTTAGCCCCCTCTTCCATGTGTTCTCATGTGGAGAGAAAGAAAAAACTAAGTATTCTGGAAGGTGACAACTAGACAGTTCGGGAATGGCTTTGTCTTACTGTGCTGATTTCACTGTGCTCCTAATTGTAGCATCAATAGTCATAATTAAAATGTCACCAAGAAATTAAAAATGTTCCTACTCAGCAACACCAATAAGGCTCTGTTTATTCAACCAGGAGAAGGATTTTTGACACAAAATACCCTTCTCACACATATTTAATGAGCTCATTTTCTAGGGAGGATTAACCGATAAGAAGGTTGGATGGAACTTAATTATTCTTAGTGAGATAAAGTAACAAATTAGGGTAGACTGTGTGGATTAGTAAATAAGTAATTTATTTTTCTATAATTAAGACCTAACTTGGAGCACCAAGTAAGATGGGTTGTGTTATCAAGAGACTGTAACCTACATTTTTCCCAGCATTCCTGATTTCCAGCATGTTAGTTTATAATCCAGAGTTTAAGGGCATTTAAAAAAGAGAAGGAGATACAGTTAGAAAATGAGTGGGTAAAAAATGCTATAAGTTTTCATGATAAATATTTGCATATGAAGAAGGTTCTGTATTCAGATTTCAGAAGCCTTTGAGCTGAAGAGGCCTATTTTCAGAATCGCAAGAAGACAAAATGATAGTCTTTTATGTCTGTTCCAGTGTTTATGTTAGTTTTTTCTAAAAGATAAAGAGTAAGTATAAATTAGCTATATCTACATAATCACAGAATGATAGTTAATACAGATTGCGTAATTGTTCAAAAACACTAGTAATAGCCCAATATCATTGTGCGTGATCATTCACAGTATCCCATCACAAGGCTAGAAGCCATAGGCATAAATTCTGAGATTTTCTATGGTTTTCTTGCTGAGATTTTTAAGTCTGAAGCTTCATAAAACATTTCAGATCAATGAAAGCTCATTTTATCTAGATCACCTACATTCAGCTTGTTTTTAATCTGCATATCTATGGATGGAATACATAAAGCCTAGCACTATGGGATGAAACCAAACCATTTAAATGAAAATTAGGAATTTTTCAGTTCAGTTTCATTTGAACTGTAACAGGCCCATAGTTTAAAGCCTACTCCATAACATCGTTAGTAGTTATACACTTGGAACTATTGAGCAATTCTCCAGCCATACCTTGGTTCATTCAGGACTTAAAGCAAACAGGAAAGGCATCAGCATCCAGCTACCTTTTTGCTCCTGCCAGGGAGCCAGAGGGACCATGCAGAGCAGGCATGCCTATAGCCAGTCAATAACATGCATTCATATCCTCCTAAAACTCACTTTCTGCTACTGCGTTAGCATTTACATTTGTAATCAAGCTGGCAGTTGTCATTTCTGAAAACACTTACATAAATAATGATTGATCATGTAAATTAGAACATCTCAAAATTTGCACGCACTAATTACATCATAGGTTTAAGTCTACCCATGGCAGGAAGGCAGGGAAGGTTATACTGTTCCCAGTGCCTTGTACCATTAGAATTTGAGGAGCTGCAATACTGCCCACCCCACTCCCAACCCCTTTAATACCAACAATAACCACTGCAGAAAGGACATACCTACCACCTTTTGACATCAGGAAGACTGCAATTTTACTCCAAGTGTTTTCATTAATTCTCAGTTTTTTAACTTCAGATTCTTTCCCTTCTAGTATTTTTCTCAATAAACTCTATGTTGCTGACAACTACTCAACCAACTGGGTGCAATGATTAATCTACTGTGACACACAAATGGTCAAAAAACTTTAGCCATAAATGGTACAAAGACAGAAGATGTATTTGACTTTCACCTTTTCCACTGAAACCTTAATACCTAAATGACCACAATACCTAGATGCTTCTTCTCTCTCATTTTCATATCTTGTCTGTAATGCTTCTCTGGGTTTAATAATCCATATTTGTTTTGGTCCCTACAAGTGGATGGAATGTCCTGAAAACAATTACTCAAGTTGCCAGTCTGTTAGATTCTTTCCGGAGATGGCACAAAACTGGATGTCAGATATGTCATGTCTGTATTAGACAAACCACTGGGCAATCAGTCAACAGCACAGTGGCAGAGGAGGCGGCAAATGATTGACTCCAGCCTGGTTTCACATTGCTACTTTCCTTTCCACAGGCAAACATAAGTCAACCTTACATGTCATTAGTTATTTAGCTTAAATCAATTAGCATAGTCTAGTCACATTTCTCTGTATCCAATTGCAGCAATATTTTTTCTATGAATTTATTATTCCTTTTCTTCAAGAAAAAACCCATTTATCTTATGGTGAGCTACAGCTCCCCTACCACAAAATTTCATTTCAACAACCATTATTTTACAGTTGTCTACTGCTTCTTTGCCCTAAAGCTTCAGTACTCTTTTCTCAGTCAACTGCAGCTGCTCAAAAAAGCCTGATGTTTATACCCATACACCTTGTTATGTTACTAAGGCTTCATGCTTGCCAAAACCAATGACAAACAGAGAGGTAGAGTACAATCTAGTCACCATAGGGAAGATAAAGGGACCGTATTGGTTTTTGGCTACCATGTTACCCTATTCAGTTTATAATCTACCACAACCCTTAAGTCACCACTTCTCAGAGTACCCCATTACTCTAGAATGTGACATGTGTTATATTACTAGGTATCTAAAATAACTATAATAAAATGCTTATTGCTCTTTCGTAACCTTCATCTAAAGAATTCAGATAATTCTGTATTGGTGAACTTTCCTGTCTTGTCTTTACTACCTTCTTTCTTTGCCTCATATGCAAACCCTGCTAGATAACTACTTTATATTCCTTTCTTGGATCACAGAAATGCATAAGTCTGTAAGGAATTGCTGTGGGAACTCATCCTTTCCACGATCAATATTTTATTTCCTACTTTTGCTTTGGAATTATTAATTTGTAATTTTTCAAAATAACTTTCAAGTGTCCCATCTTGATTTTCTATTGTAACAACTTGCAATTAAAAATACAGTATGCTACCAAGCTAAATACCTTATACAAGCCAAGTAAGACATTGGAGTTCTGTGCAAATTTATTTACACTTTCTGTAGTTCTTTAGAAAATTGTATTAAATTCTTTATCTATTTGAAAGTCTTATTTTTGTTCTGAAGACAATCTCCCTAAACTGGAATATATTCTGGAAATTCTTTCCTTTGAAGTGTGCTCTGTGCTTTTGACAGGTATATCTTTCTGGACATCACAGACTATTTTGCTCTTTTGGTGGGGAAAACAGACAAAAAATCCAACTGATTTTAATTAGGATTTCCCCCAAACAGTTATAATATGCTACCTCATTTCAGAGAGAATATTTGTCTGCAAGACCTAGACTGCAGGTCTAGGTTTCTCCCATGGTACAGTTTATCTTGCATATACTGTGTATTCTTATTCTTTCATTAAGCTAAAGAAATTTTTCATAAAAAGCAAAGCTGGATATTACTGGGTGCATAATGATGACCTGCTCACATTATAGAATTGCTTAGCAGGTAACTATATGATGTCTTACCCTCCAGCGAAGTGAACCAGCAGAGGTAAGTTGCAATGCAGTTATTTAGATTGTACATGCCTATGAAACCCTCTGTGATTGTTTATATTAACTCCTTACTATAGGTATAAAATACCATCTCAAGCATAGAAAAGAAAATAAGCAAATATCAAACACAAAGGGAGTAACGACCATTGATTAACTGTGATCTTTTTGTTAAAACAAAATACTCTAATTGAATATTGGGCAGAGTTACAGAATCAAACAGATGTGTCATTATATAGCTATTGACCTAAAAATGATTAATCTAATTTCTCTGACATTTTCACTGTATATATGGGGGCATCTATTGACTTAGTATAGAAATTGTAATTTAGCAATTATTCCTTAGGCTGATCACGTGCAAATCTTTTTTTTGAGATTCATGACCAGGGTTGCTGTAAAATACACTAAATTCCTAAATTGCATTTTCTCCCTATATAATATGAATACACCTTTTTCTCTTACTGGAACTAGGCGATGCAGGTTCTAGGGTAAGATAAAATACATTAACCCTATGATATGAAAAGAGGTTGCTCATCTGACAGATTTGCAAGTGTATCAACTAATTTTCAATTTCCTTGGATGTTTGATTGCAAGCATGTCATTCAGAATCCCACTTGACTTGTCTTTTCCCCGTCACTGTTATAATATAGAAATAAATATAATCAACAAATTAAACAAAAGCAGTTTATATTCTCCTCATACACAAACTTTTCAACTGTTTTCATTCCTGCCTACCTTTTGCATTTTAACTTGGGTGCTATCATTTTGAAAAAAAACCCGCTCCTTTGGTTTACAAGAAAACACAATACGCAAAAGTTTCTGGTCAAAATACTTTAATTCAAATGATTTAAACAGGACTGGGAAAAATAAAAAAAACCTGCTCAGACTACTGTAATAGTTGGTGAGGAAAAGGCTTCCAGCATGTTGCATAGCCAGAAAGACAAGAAATTGGAGAGTTAGTAATGCATTAAAGTGACTATTTTTTGTAGACATTGAGTCTGATTTATAGTTCAATTTCACTCTGGACTATTGCTGTTCACACCAATACAAGTTGAATGCAAAGTTATTGTAAAAGACTATGAAATCAAAGTTGACAACACTTTATGTTTACTTGCACTGGTAAAAAGATTACAGAAAATAATGGACAACAATGAACCAGAGCCTGTGCCTTCTGTGCAGTCAACTTCTGAACAGTGTAACTCATTTAAACTATAATTTTCCCTATAGCAAAAAATTGGAGGTTTTAGCTCTTGTCTCTTACTGAGAGATTCACACAAGATAGATGCTCAGGTAGTTCAATCAGTGAGGCTAAAGAGGTCTTTACACAAATAGGTCAGGAACTTTACAAAACAAAATTATTACAGAAAGATTATCCTGAATCTGGCAATATCATTAATAAAATACGATTTGGAATAAACCTGTTATTAACCCGATAGATAATGTGTGCAATTTTCATTACAACATAAAAAAAAAGATTCTAAACTTTTTTCTTTTTTCCCCTCTTCAGTCATGGTTTTGTTTAATTTGAGACGGCGAGATCTGCACAGGAAGTGGCTTTAATTCCTCCTGGTATTACCATAATTCAAAGGGATAAAGAAGGCCTAGTCACCTGTCCTGCCAAACAAACAACGGAGGTGAAAATCATTAGAAAGGCTCCAGGTTGGAAACCTGCTATCATGAGGCTCAATAACATCAGCAGAAGGAACCTCTCTCTGAGGTCAAGAGCAGCCGCCTTGCAGGAGCACAGAAGGCTGCTGGCAAAACCTGCCGCAGCAGCTGGGCACGGACCTGGGGAGAGCCCGGGGGGACAGGGGGCCAAAGAGCTTCAATTCCTGCTGCCCGTGTGCAGGTCCAAACTACCTGCTCCTGCTTATTCCCAGCAATTCCATACACTCCTGCATTTTTAACTTGAATTTCCCATGTTTATTTAAAACAAAATCCGGGTAAAATACTAGGCAATTTGATGTGGCTGAAACAGAAGGAAAAGAATAAAATAAAAGAGACTGAAAGAAGAAATTTTCCCTGGGGAAAAGATTAACTGCTCTAATAAGAAATGCTCCAGGGAAAGGCCAGTATAGAAGAACTGTCCTGGTTTCACCTGGGATAGAGTTAATTTTCTTCCTAGTAGCTGGCATGGTGCTGCGTTTTGGATTTAGTATGAGAATGGTGTCGATAACACTGATGTTTTAGAATAAGTGCTACTTAGCAACAACTAAGTCAAGGACTTTTCAGTTTCCTTCCCATGCTCTGCCAGTGAGGAGGTGCCCAAGAAGCTGGGAGGGGGCAGAGCCAGGACCGCTGACCTGAACTAGGCAAAGGGATATTCCATGCCATAGGATGTCATGCCCAGTATATAAACTGGGGGGAGTTGGCAGGGCAGGGGGGGTGGATCACTGCTCGGGAACTAACTGGGCATTGGTCAGCAGGTGGTGAGCAACTGTATTGTGTGTCACTTGTCTTTTCTTGGGTTTTATTTCTCACTCTTTTTATCTCCCTTCTTATTATAATAATTATTATTTAATTTCAATTATTAAACTGTTCTTACCTCAACCCACGAGTTTTACTTTTTTCCGGTTCTCCTCCCCATCCCACTGCTGAGGGGAAAGGAGTGAGCGAGCAGTAGCATGCTGCTTAGTTGCCAGCTGGGGTTAAACCATGACAAGAACTCATGTAAAGTTGGGGAAGGTAATATAAGAATGTTGGCATGTAGCAGGGTTTTTTTAAAGTTTTGGTGAAATTGAGTTTCTTTGTATCTGTATAAACTTGAATATGAGGGTCTTTTCATGGATTGTAGCTCAGATATCATGAAGAATGGGTTTAGCAAAAAAAAAAAAAAATTCATAATGATACAGCCCTACCTCATATTAGTCAGAGGTAACAGTACTAGGCTCTCACAATACGTTTATGATTCCATTAATAACCAAACAGAACTTAAACTAGGGTAATTAGTGGTATAACACTGTCAGTGCAATAACATACTACTTAAAAAATTATACAGCTTCCCTCAGATAAAACTGAATGGAGAGATTTGAAAATCTAGGAATCATTGAACACACACTTGTTTTCCTTCCCAAAACAACAATTGTAGGATGCCAAGCTATGAGTATTTTCCGAATTTCTCCTCTTTCCAAAATTCATTGCATTAACTTTTAAAGAACACGATCTTTTCAGAACAAGTTGCATCATAGTAGTGGTCATAAGAACTACTTAGAAAAATCTATCTCTTGCTCCATTGGAAAAGGGGATACAGATGAGGGAAAGGAGATGTTTCAATCCAATTCATAAATAATCTGTCATCATCAATTCTGCTCAAGCCTAAACAGTGTCACCATGCCCCTCTTTTTATTTTGAACTTGTCACTTAGGGCAACCAGGCAGATTATTGATCTCTTCATCAAGCATCTCGGTCTCAACTTTGATTAATTGCTTATGTTTCTTTCTGGGAGTGAGGACACCCCTGAACTGCAGTGACGGAAGAGAGGAAGCTGTGAGAGGCTGTTCCCAAAGTCACAATTGTTCACCCGACTGCCTGGGCAGGCCCTCTGAGGGTCCAAACACCATGCTTTGGCACACTTGCACTTGTACCTCATTTGAAACATGAGCAACTGTTAAAGCATTCAGCTCAACGTTGACTCAATGTCATAAAAAAGTTAAGCTCTGAGAATCCTTACAAATTTAAGAAAAGAACTACAACTCTACAACTGAGGTAGAACTTCCCATATCTCATTAATTACTCACTGAATTAAAACTAGGGTGATCAAAAAGCTTCCACCAAACCAAGGTTTTGTGCAGAAAAAAAAATTCAGAAAGCATGCATAGAATTTTGTTGTTGCTGCTGCTGGTTTTAGAAAAGTTCTAGCTAATACACACAGGAATTTTCAGTGATACTTTTGTCCAACAAAAGTCATTATCCCTTTGGATGACTTACAAGACCAGGACCCATAAGGAAAAATGAGAACTCAACCTGATAGAAGAGGACACAAAGAACCAGCCTCCTCTTGGGAACCACTGGATCTTTGTGAAAAGGTGAGGATTTGGAAGCATCATCAAGGAATATCATCAGTTTCCCTTTTCCTATAATAGAAAGGCCTCCTCTTCTCTGGGAGATGCTATTAGATATTGTTTCTGGTCTTTCTCCTTTTTTGCCTGTTTTTGTTTTATTCTAGCCAGTTTATTTTGTCTAGGGAAGGAATTGCTTTCCTTCCACTTTTACTTAGCTGCATGTCATGAAACAAAGTTATCACTGGTAAGTGAATCAAAAGTAATGCAGTGCTTCAGTTTGCACTTCACTAAGGCTTTTGTGCCCAGGAGCCAACACTGTACCCACTGAACATTAAGTGGCTCAAAAGGTTCACAAAACCATGGCAGGCTCAGAAATGGAAGACTAAAAGGTCTGAGGCTGAGTGGGTGGAGGTCACAGTGACCAAAAGTATCAAATAGCTGCACAAGAAACAAATTGAAGAAAAATAAAGAACTGTAATACCTCTATTAGCTTGGCCATATTTTTTATGAGGACAGCACTGTATATACACAGGCCTAAATATATCTGTCTTTTTTACTGCTTGGATTCCAAAGACATATTATATATTATTTCAGTACTTCTGTCTTTGGTGAGGAGGGGAAATCAGAATTCAGAAAAATTAATTCAGTGTATTCAGAAAAGGTTGAGACATGTTCAAGGCTCTCTCTTGTGATCTTTCCCTGTCCAAAAGCCAAATATGTAGTTGATGCTCATAGTTCCATGAGTTTAACGTGTAATTTTTCTACTTATAGTCTGAAGTAGAATACATTAGACAAAGCTGACCAATCAGTGACCCTTTTCAAACTGCTGTCATTCTCTGCTGATACTGGGTCTGCTCCCTGCAATCCCAATGCAGGGGAAATTCCATTGACTTGACAACCTTTCTCAACCTTATCTCCTGAATTAATATAGCTGAACTCTGATTTTTCAACGAAAGGGACTTTTTGGAACCATGATTTACTGTCAGCTCTATTCATGATGGACGGACCTACTTGTGTCTCATTTCCAGCTTGCTCAAGCACACCAGCTTGCAAAGGTCATGTCAGACTTCACAATTACTATCCCCACACTCTCCTCTGATGAGGAAAAGAGGGGGAGAGAAGAGAATTAACACATAGTGGGGAAGATGAACTAGAAAACACAATGGGAAATGGTCTGTGAGAAGCTTATATAAGGAACTTTCAAAAGGGAGTACAGTACATCTTATAAATGGGAAGTTTATTTGTGCAGATCTACTTGAGGACAACTTACCTAACATTTTGATGTACAACTGTTTTACATTTGCCAACTACTTCCTTTGCAAAGAATTTTCTGAATTAAAAACAATCTTTCCAAATACCAGTGATCTTTTAAAGACAGAACTCACTGGTTTCATTATTTTAGCTGTTAACAGTGTTTGTCTGCTGTCCATTCCCCTCCACATTGTGAAAAGGTCATTTTGGGGTATGAAAGAAGGAAGGAAAAAATTATTTTACAAATGTGCTTGCCAATGGTCAGTAAGTCACTTGAGTGGGTGACCCTGTTAAATTTGAGCTCCCTCTCAGAAGTAGAGAAAAATTCTCTAGGATATGTCTGTGGATTTTGCTACTTTCACCACTCTCCAACCCGATATGGCCTTTTCCAAAATAGATCTTTTTTTCTTTTTAGCACTGATTTTATCTTGTGATACTGCAGATACAGAGCAGAAAGCAGGTCATTGTTCATTAATCCTAGCTCACTCTGCCACATCCCTTAAACAGCTATATACTAGAGAAGAGATCCACCACTTCAGGATGGCAATCCTAGGAAATTCAGCAGCTTATGAAAATCACCAGCAAAATGCCTTTTCAGTTTTAGTAATTTTGAAGAAATATAGCTAGTTCGTCATGTAACAACTCGACACTACAAAGAAACCAGAGCAACCAAGACCCCAAACCATGCTGGTCTTGTTTCTAATATTTAAATCATTACTAATTCAGTTTCTTTAGGAAAAAATATTACTTTTACTCCCACACACGTAATTGAGGTGGACTTTCCCTTACTCTCCCCATTTCACAGACTCTTTTCAAGTAGAAAATTCAGGAATAACACAACACATATATGCGTGTAATCATCTTGGAAGCTCGCAATCCTCTCAAAGTCAATGATAATTTGTAGCTGACTTCAGTAGAATCATAATTTTCTCCACTTCTTGAATTCCTATCTATAGGAATAGGAAGGAAGTATAAACAGGTAGACTGATCTTCACATTTCTCAGATGGTCCTTCTTCAAAGATTCTTCTATCTTTGAATTTTTAACTTTGAAGTGGTTAGATTCAAGGGAGAAAATATGATTATTCTCTGGGAGACTTCAACCATCTTAAGGTTTTTTTTTTTCGCAAGTGTTCTACTTATAGCAGTAAACTAATTATATGCAATTAGAGCACAGCAGAAGACACAGAAAAAGAGAAGCTGATAGAAAGCTAAAAAATCATAATAGAAAGAAAGCTTAACTATTTTTTAAATAGAGTTCCATCTTTCAGTCTTGATTTAAGCCCTGCATTGTATAAAACAATTAGATAATTTAACATTGCCAAATGAATATACATGTATGTTTTAAATTAATTTACAACTTTGTGTTTGCTTTTCATGAATATTCTAGCAAATAGCCTAATAGGAGAAAAATTGCAGAAGCTGCAATGCCAATATGAACATTACAGAATATCAATAAAAATGTGGTCATGAAAGCAAAGTCATATATATGAACATTTACTTAAAAAATTATTTGTATTTTCCCTGTCCAAAGAGAAGCACATCTATATCTAAGTATTTGGGGTTAGATCAGTTAGATTAGAAAGTAAGTAGAGCTCAAGTGACTTCAGCATGTTTAATATTATTTTTTAGAAACCCACTATTCCTTTTTTTTTTTTCTTTTAAAATAAATTCTACCACGGTTTTATCCGAGTCCAAGTGAGGTACTAGCAATGGGATACACACTGTGTGAGAGACCCAAACTACCAAGTTAAGTGGCCAATAGCAAGATCCTGAAAATCACATAAGTGTATTAATCCACAAGCCAAATTCCAGTCATTCACTTAAGCTCCAAAGCTTCATGATGTTTGCTGTGCAAACACACATATTATCTGCTTCTCTCAAAAAAATTATAAAATACTTTAACAACATTCACATAAGAGAAAAAATTCCCATTTGCGTAGTTTCACTGATTTCAAAGAAGCTAAACTCATTTACCCACTCAAGTCTCTACTGCACCACTGCATATCAAACAATGACAGGACTGGTACAAGAAAGGAAAAAATGGCATGGTAACATTCATTAGTTAGGCTGAACAGAACTGTTTTCAACATTGCATTTACAACTAATACTGTCCTTTAAAATTCCTACAATATATATAATTATAGAAACACATTTTTTTTCTTTTACCATTAAGGAAGAACCTTGGGAAACAAAACAAAGACCCTGCTGTCAGCAGAGAATGTCTCTGCCTCTCTTCACTCCTTGATGCAAAGGCTTGTATTGAAAAATAAAAACAGTAGCCTGGGGGCTGGGAACGTCATCTGTCTTCATTAACCACCATCTCCAGTGCTATGGACTCAGAGATAGCCTGAGGGGAAACAAAGTGCCACAGAAAAATCTCTTCCAAATAAATCACATTTTTAAAGAAACAAGTCAAGCACTCTAACAAATGGCAGCCAGCTGCTAGTGTTAAAAAAAGAAATCCAGCCTTTACTTTATATGTGTACTTTTCAAAGCTTTTCAGCTTGTAATGGGAAATTATTGCCATCTGGAAGGAAAAAGCAACCAACAATAACAACCCTATTTGGCACCATCACACATTATGTCACAAATCAGAGTTTCTGGGGACAGGTATATAGTTTACTATTCTCATCTTGGACCAGTCAAAAAGCTGTAGACATAGGTGTGTGTGATAAAAGGACTTTAGTACTGCACAGTTCAGTGGCTGCTTTCTGTTGATCTATGTTCCTAGTGAATTTAAACGATGATGCTTGGTTAGCAAATGATTCCTCTTAAAAATTCTTCATATTTTAATTGTAGGAAAGCTAAATGAATGAACACTTCTAGATGATTTCACGGAGTGCAATGGGACTACCATAACCCTCAAGTTTGACTACGTAAAATGTAAGCGAGAGGGCCTTACTGAGGTATTTTTGCCTCAAGCATATAATTTGGTTAGAAACACTGATTTCTCTTCAGAATCTTCAGGTATTGATTTCCAATTTTAAAAAAGCCAAGAAACTAACATGTGGAGAATCACCTTGTCTTCTCAGGTTAGGTTCTCTAGAGGTTAACTATCTAACCTATTAAAATGTTATCCCTGATTTGTATCCCAGGTTTATGCCGTTACATTTTCCACCCATTATAGTTCCAGTGGATTAGTGCCCTAGTATTCAGATTTCTTATACATATGCTTAATGTTTCTACCATGACTATTTCCATCTACCTTTTATTTTCAGAAGTGACTCATAGCTTTCCTAATTCCTTTTAATTCTCTCAAAAAAAATGAGATCGATTGAGCTATTTAGTGATAAAAAAAGAAAACCGTCAACAATTCTAATAAAGTGTGTTGAACAAGATTTAACAGAAGAATAAATACTGAAAAAATGTTTCAGGAAGCACTTTGTTGTGCACCTGTTTCCATAAAAAACACATAACTCCATTGTTTCTCTTAAATTCTCCCCACCCCCACTCCTCACCTCCCATTCTTTTTGGTAAAAACCCTCTTCTAGCCAATATGAATCTTGGTACAGTGACTGTATTTTTGCCAGCTCAACATTAGCTGTCTAACCCCATTTAGCTACCAAATCAAATGCCAAAAGCTTCTGCCTACTCATGACACTGAGTATATCTTTAGGAATCCTTTAGATCAGCTCACTGGTCTTTCAGTTTCCAGCTTCAAGTGACTGTGCTTTTTCCTCACTTTGAGGAAGTCACAGTAAAGACCAGAAAGGTATCTGAGCTGGAGCTCCTCTATTTAGAGAGAGGTGTTAGCATGTTGCTCGTGATGAAAAATCGTTATTCTTAGAACATGTTCTTCTCTGGCATCCACCAGAAACATGACTTGTCTCTAATAACAAACAGCTGTCATCTCAAGGACTGAGAAAAGAGTGAGCTGTGCTGGGGAAGAAAAAAAAAAAAAAAGACTAGTCCTCATTTTGTGGGGTTTAGCTGATATGATAGTCACCTCCGTATGACTGTGCTTCAGTGCTCTGCAGACACACCACCTGCTCCTGCGCCCAGAGCGTGGCTGTGGAAATGGTTGCCTACTAGCTTAAACACTGCTTGTTGCAGAGTTGTCCCTCAATGCTTTCTAGTCTTCCAAAGTACTCCACTGTGCTGCAATTGGGCTAGTAACTGTCACCATCTTCAGACGTTCAGTAAAGACATACCACCCTTGCTGTACTCCTAATTTCTCAGCTTAAAGTATTCGAAACACCAAAACCCAGCAATTTGTTTTGTTGAATGCAGTCTTGAACTTAATTTTTAAAATAAGACTGGCCAATCTTCCTTAGCTTAATGAAATGGAAGCAGGATCTAACAAAAATACAGAATTCAGCAGGAAAAAAGTTTTTACTTTATAAAAAAATTTATATTTTCTAACATTACGACAAACTGCCACCAAAGAACAGATGATCTTCTAAAACACCAGTCTTTTTGGATCATATTCCCCAAACCCCCCAGATTAAACCAGGAATCTTACAGTGTGGGACTCCAGAAGTAGCTATTGCTATAGTTTGCCAAAGGCTTTTCTGAGACAGTTCTCTGTGTGTATGCTTGGTTCTTTTGTAAACCTGTTGTTAATTTGACCATAGCTGCATTTATTTTACAAAAAGAAGTTATCTGCTAAATCATGTGTGAGCTGCTAACTGGCATCAACATCAGAAACAGGTTTGCAGTGGCCAGTGGCACTGCACAGAGCTGTTGGGAATGCCCAAGAATGGGGTCAAGACGCAAATGAGTATGACTTATTTCACAGTGACAACATTTCATATTTTAATCTAAGTTTCAGTCATACTTAATGTAAAATGTTGCTTCGCAATTTCTAGGTTTTCTTCCTAACTAGATATTTTTAAAAAATTCTTCCCAACATCTAAACAAACAATAAAACAGAATTTTTTATGAACTAGCCCCAAGCTTTGTGCATGGTGCTGAGGAGCCTACGTCTTGTGTTGCTTTGGCTGTATTTCAATCACAAATTCCTGCTGCATTTATGAAAAACTGGCAGCATCATAATTTCTGCTCCCAGCCAAGTTGTAGGATGGGTGCAGGACTGGCTTTATGTCAGCTAACTCCCTGATGCCCATTTGAGCTCTCAAGACTTAGAAAAAAGGCTCAGCATACAAAAACGCCCACAGTGTGCCCCAGAGAGAATAGAACAGGCACGCGGCCTGTCTTTAGATGGTTATAATTTCCCTGCAGACCCAAGAGGAGACTGACAGAACTTGCTTTAATCAAGAAGGCCACCAACTTAGCAGTCAGAATAAGTCTGAAGACGACATACTTAAAAGATATAATGGATGGATGTATGCAAAAAGATATGCCTTCTATATATTATATCTCAGTCTGTGTTCTCTGTTTCCAGAAGATTTATTCAGCACTCTAATAAGACTCAGTGTTGAAGCCTACACACCTTCTCGGTAACTCCAAGTTGCTTACTGCAAAAGATAAAGTCTAGGGACTCCCACTCAGAGCTCTGCCCAATTTGTCTTAGCGCAGACACTTTATCACTAAAACATGGCAAACTTGTAAAATTCAGCATTGGTAAGACTTTGTGCTGTGGGATAACTGAGGTATATGTCTGGAAATGTGAAGACAAGGCATGCTCATGAAAGCACACCACAAACATTTAGAGAATAAATCAGCTCCTAAAATCTACGGCAAACTAGAATGATGATGTACTACTTGCCAGACCAACGCACAGTTAAAGAGTTCCAGCTTTAGACTGTCTAAATAAGCAGAAGCAAAGGGTAGTGTGTGAATAGATGAACAGAAAACTGAGTGATCTGGACAGGTCTCAGTAGATCAAGTGAAAAGTGAGAATTCAGTGCATGGTGCCTTTATCCCCCATTCACTGCTCTTTAAACTATGTTGCCTTTTACACTATGGACAAAAACAAACACTAAAACCAAGAAGCCTGACAGGCTGACTCAAGCAACAAGTTCAGCAGCTTTCCAGTATGCTGTGTTTCTGGCACTATCTATAGACAGAAACAAAAACATTCAGCTGACAGTTATGTCAAAAATTTCTGTCCTGTACATCTCACATTTAGACATTTTGGGTGAAGCTGGACTCCTTTAAAGGGGAGTGGGGTGTGAGGAGAAGTCATCTGCAAAAGTGACAAAAGCAGGACAAAAATGATATGAAATAAAAGTGCAAATCTAATCACAGCAGGAGTACATGGTAAACTGCAGACTTGTGAAAAGAGTTGTTGATGCAGACTTGGAGTCTTTAAAAGGTTCACTGCTTTTGCCAAGCTAATGGCACAATTATTTTAAGTGAAAGTGTTTCTATAGATATGAAACTTGAAATTTCATTAATCAGCTTATGCTTTTTTGAGAATCAATCAGATAATATGATCTCTGTTCATATGTCTAAAACATAGTGTATTGCACTGCCCTTCACGAGCCAAGCCCAACTCATCTTATTCTTGCAGACATTTCTACTAAATTAAATGAGGAAGAAGAGAAGTTTGGTAGAAATCACACTGCACAAAACACTTTTTTGGCGAAAGGTCTTGTCTGAAATATTCAAAGTTCATAGCTTTATTTCCACCACATTGAAAACTGAAACAACAGCCAGTCTGATTCAGGCCACTATTTATAAAATGACACAGCAGTGACATTTAGACCTTAAATGTTGTTTATTGTCATGCAGGAAGTGATTATACAGCAAATACCTTGTCTTGACACTGCTTGTAGGAATTGGAAGATTTTGCTTGTCTCAGCTCCTTTCCAATTGAATTCTGTTCTTTATAGAAGAGAAAAGCCTAAAGCCAGTCTCTCTGCAGCCAGGATGCTAGTTGAGGAAAGACACCATTACCTACAGGGTATGCTGGAAAGGATAATATTTTATTTACAGAATGTTAACTGTTGTTGGAACAGTAATCGACGGCTATGTTTTTTCATGATTGTGCAGTTCTAAATGCAAAGTCTGGAGTGACATTTGTGGAAAATAAAACAGTTTTTTTCCCCAAACTATGCTGCAAGGTTCTAAAAATCAGTTGTACAAGTGCTTTGTAAATGGGGAGAAATAATTGATACTTGTTGAAGAAGAAGGTAACAAAGGGGGAACAAAGACAGACTATCAAGTCAAAAGGGCAGACTAGGAAAAGGTCCTTTGCCCAAATGGAGAATGGAAGAGCACAAAGGAAACTGTCCTAATAAGTTATAAAAAAAATACCCCTTACTTTTCATGCTGCTCAGTAGAAGATGCTAAGATTGTTGTAGGATGAACCAGCAAGTGAGAAGTACATGGTAATTAAGTATTGATGGAAGTTTGTAATTAGTAGATCCCACTCTATATGATTAGTTTGGAAATGAAAGTAAGTCATCTACTGCTTCACTCTAGAACTGAAGTGACCCATTTCAGTACTAGAATTGGACAAGTTAATTGTAGCAAATATTAGTTTAATTCAGTCTTTTAAATTAATTTAATAGATGAATTAATTGAACTTACATCTAAGCTATACAAATTTGCTCATTGTAAATTATTTAGCAAATGGTTTATGTACCATAATTACACTGAAGAAAAGGTAAATGTTTAAGTTCATCATCTAGACACCTTGGACATATTGACTCTCTAAACAGAATGACACAAATGTACCCTAATTCTGTTGGAAGTGGCCTTCTCCTAAAATGACTAGCAAGGAAGCTTATGTGCTTTTCAAATTAAGATGATTAAAATTAAACAAATGAATTCTGCTATAAGTCACTCCTTCCATGAACGGAGATTGAAGAATGGAGAGCCTTTCTCTTTGGGAGATCTAGCAATTTGTAAGGCCTAAAATTTGGTATGAATAAACATTAAGGAAGTGCATATTAGTTGTACCACACCCTTGTTCAATGCTAGAAAAATTATACTTCATGACTATCCTTTACTGCATTTCTGACTCAGATCATGAAGAATGTATTATCACTACTTCTCAAAGACTCAGAGCTGTGGTTGCTGAAAAGCTACATGCTGATGGAATAGTGTAATCTGCCTGGTCTGGATTTAGTCCTTCCTTCACCTTGACCTCCAATTTATTTATTTAAATATCAGACCATTAGACAGCCAACCAGACCCTTATATGCTGTTGTAGCTCAGTCAGTTCTCCGGATTTCAAAGAAAAGTGAAAATAGAATTGGGCCTACTGTGTCTTAGCTGAAAATCACCAGCTGTCTTCAAACTCTGACATTAGCAACATATGCCATTTTTATTTACCACAGCCACCCTTCTGGAATATGCAAGACCCAAACACACGTACACATTTTGGCCAGGGAGTGAAAAACACCCATGGAAAAAGTTAGTGAACAGAATTGGCTTGTGTTAAATCTGCTTTTTTACCTTGCACAGCTCTCTCACTATGCAAATTAGATAGCGATTATCTAAATAATAAGATGCATCACAGGATTCCAAAAGGGGTGGAGAATCTCAATATAAAGCCATACACACTTCTTTTGACAGCCTTCAGCACAGAGACATCAGGTATGACCAGCTTTGTGATGATGTCCATCTGTTAAAATAGCCCCTCAGAGATTATCACAGCTGGATGTGAAACAGCAGTCCCCAGGGAGCTCTTATTTACACCTGTGATTGAAGTGCCCAGCAGTAACATTGTGATGGAAAACTGCTTTTGCCATAACTGCCATCTGTTTCTTTGCCAAGGGTAGTTCCACTGAT
Source organism: Haliaeetus albicilla (assembly GCF_947461875.1). Classification (NCBI taxonomy): domain Eukaryota; kingdom Metazoa; phylum Chordata; class Aves; order Accipitriformes; family Accipitridae; genus Haliaeetus; species Haliaeetus albicilla. The sequence goes on along the minus strand of NC_091509.1, from coordinate 8,817,229 downwards.
TCAAATGGCCCCTAAAACTTACCATACTTCTTTTGTACAAAACATGCAAGTCTTTAGTCACAGCTTGTAGAAATCACTTAATGATAATTCATTAGATTCCAATAGCTATTTATTTTAACAAGCTGTGATTATTTCAAATTTGTTTCAAGGTGACTTTGCTCTATATTAAAAAGAAAGAAAACAAAGAAATACAATAAAAGCCTAACAGTCTCTGCCTATCAACCTGCTACAGGCTGCTGTACCCAGCCAGCCCATTCTTTTATTGGCGACAGCTCGAATTAAAACATGTTCATCTGTTTGTTGAGAACATTTTGTCAGCTTAGATTAAGATTCTGTTTTGTCATCCTTACCCAGGCCAGTAAGTATAGGCATGCATTCAGCTGAAGAGGTGAAATAGGACTGGGATCTGTAGGACTGGAATCCATAAGACTTTATTATAAGCCAAATATTTAATTTAGCCCAGCCATCTTTTCATTGTGTAAATGCTCACTGCATACAGATTTGACCTTGCAAAAAGAGTAACTTTGCACTTAAATTACTGCATGATAATGTAGTCAGAAAGAGGATGCACTTGTGATCAGCTTCATATGTCACACACTCAAAGGAAAATTGCACCAGCTTTTGCACACACCTGAAGAGCATTAGAACACTTTTTTCCAGGTATCCAAAGTATGGATTTCACTCTGTAAAATAATTTGCAGCAGCAATTTGTACTTTTCTCCAAAACAGAACTTTCCAAACAAAGTTCTTTCAGATAAATATGTACCAAAGCCTTTCAGTAACATGGTGAGACCATTCAAATTAGGAAACAAATGCAGGGAAAATTCTCTGTATCCCCTTACCACCTTTTTTTTTCCCCCTTCTTTTATTTATTTATTTTTTTCTTTTCTCTCTTTCTGTTAGCTCCATTAGGAGGAGCTCTTGCAGTATTTGGCCTAGATGGGATTCTGGTTTATCTAGTAATATTCAAACTAATCATTACCTAGTAGAAAGGGACATACGCAGCTGTCTAAGTCGGAGTGAATACATTTCAAGAAGTGTGACTTCAACCATACAGCTTTCATTAATATTAACCACAGACAATAGTTTGACCAATAAAAAGCAAAAATCCACCATAACAGTACTGCTAATATTTTTGAGTTTCAGGGCATATGCACACCCTCAGACATTCCCACAACATACCAGCCTTAAAGAAGTATCATATATATATATTCTGGGAACATAGAAGAATGCTAAATTATGAAATATAGGCAGAGTCACTCAAGCCATACACTTTGTGTGACCACAGTGAAAAATGTCTCTTCACAAAAAAAAAAAGTAATGACACACCCTGGCATTGCAACAAATACTATGATATTGCATCGTCCAGTTTCTGGTACGTTTGATAACTCTATCATATTCCTTGATGGCATTGAATTGGCAAAGTTCAATGGACAACAATATAAAGGTGGTTCTGAGAGTTGAAATGGAATTCATCCAATTCTTATCAAACAAAGCACAGGAACATATGCACAAACACTAATTCCTGCACACACTAACCATAGCACATGGGATCACTACACACTGGATGTAGTGATGGGACAACATTCAGTACCAGAACAAACTATTTCAGTACTACTGACTTCAGCAAATTATTATGTAATGGGTACTGCTACCCAGCATATCTTCTTATTTGACTGACAAAATCTGACACTTCATGAAGACACCCCCCTCCCCCCACCAAAATATTAAGGTTCTGAGCACCTACTGCAAGTTGCTTCAGATGCATAACTGTGTGTAAAGCAAAGGACAAAAAGCTGGAAGCCTAAGTTGCTTTAACAGTCAACTGAAAGATATGTAAATGTCAGAGCACATACTTTAATGCTATAAAATTACTTAAATTGGCTAAGGAAAGAAACGTGAACCTCCTCGAGTCCAAACTACAAAATTTCTAGATGCAGCAGAAGTTATTTAAAGATAAATTTGATTTAATGTTTTAAAAATAATTTTCATAAACATTTCAGCTTTCGCAGTGGTTATGTTCAATGGCGTACTTATCTCCATGGTGGTTCTTTTTATGTAAAATCTTTTAATATAAATTTTTATGACTTGAGTCATGCACCATTAGCTTTTTCAGTAAAAGAACATTTACTGTACTGTTTGGAGAAAAATAGGATACAGTGTATCATAAGCCTGTCCAGTCTCATGAAAATGTCTGGTAAGGTGACATTTCAGCTAGTACTCAACTTTTCAAAGCTTCTCATTTGAAGAAGCTTACATTTTAAGTTTGTCAGAATAAGGATCAACAGTAAGGAAGAATAGTGTGAAAAAACATTTTCAATGCTGGAAGCTGTTATATAAATCTAACTTCCTGAATTTTGGGGTTTTTTTGGTTGTTGTTTTTGGGTTTTGTTTGTTTGGTTTTGTTTTGTTTTTAAGCTGGTACTGTATCCAAGTCTACAGAAAATTTTCAAGGCAATAGTTTAATTTCAGTGTCAGGAACAGGGTTCTCTTTCCACATCAAATACTGAAACAGACCTGAGCTAGGTTAGGAGAATGCTGAATAAGTGTGGAAAATTGCAGGTGAAATTTTATTTAGCAGTTCAGTAGCCTTAATGTGTGTGCTTTCCCTAAATAATATCCAATTCATTCACACAACCTAAATTTTTTTCTTTGATAATTCTAGAAGAAGAATTTCTATTATTATTCTTACTTCTCCCTAATTGCAAATGTATAATTTGAAAAAGAAAGAACTCACAACTTATGAATGGACAAATACCTAAAAGCTACATGGTCTGGACATTTTCATCTTAGAAATTATTGGCTTGCACACTGTGCAACACCACCTTGGGACATTGAAATCCTTCTCAGTGTGCAAGGCAGCAAGGTCGGTCTGTTATTCTTGCCAACAGCCCTTCCACACCACCTCAAACAATGCCTCACACTGTTCCTGGGAAATATTTACAGGCTAAGATAGAAAAGGAAAAATTAGATCAAGTATCTCTCAGCACTTTTCACCCTCTTCAGCTCCTACCATCTGTTGTATTTTACTAAACCTCCACAGATTTCACAAATTTCAATGATTTCACTCTAGAAGGAATGTGATGGAGGGCAAAAATTGTGTCAACAGCTTGTGCCAATCTCTCATTTTGTTGTTCTTTTTTTCTGATAGATGTATGTGTACATGGTAAATAACTTGCGGGACTTTTAAAAATATGTATACTTTTTAAAAAAGACATTTTAAATACATATCTTAATCTTCTACAGACTAAAGAAGTGACTTTTACAGCAAGGAAATTCTAAAAACAAAGTCTGCACTACTGAAGGTCTACTTTCAAAGGCAAGAATGTTCATATTTTATCTGAAATATCTATAAACATTTCTGCAGAATACATATGAAAAGTTTTAAAAACAATAAAACTAAATCTTTTTTAAAGGGCTTCAGTTATTAGGCTACCAAGGACAAATAAAGAATGAGTTAAATTATAGCTCTCCTACTGAATTCATTTACTCTTGTTGGTTCATAGCAAATTTTTAATGAAGTTTTAACATAAGTTTTGTTGTCTAGTATATATAAAACCCAACAATATTAATTACTTTCAGATGCCCCATTCATTTTAAAAACTCCAAATACATTGGCTAGACATAAATTATTCATGTAATTCAATGATCTGAACATCATTTCTTGCATGACAAGTTATGAAGAATGGGAATTGCCTAGGTGCTATTTCTCTCCTTGACTCAGTACTATTCCTTTGAAAATCCAGGGTAATTTTATGCTTGATAATGTTTTTCAGAGCCACTATTTTCATTAATTAAATAAATGTTTCACAAAGACAAGTCTAATGAGAGATCATATCTTATGAGACAAGTTAAAAGAATAGCCCAGTCATTTCTGTAATCGGGACTCTTCCCTAATTAGATTTATATATAGTATATGTAGTGCCATTGTCAAACATCAAGTACTATGGAAGTAAAAGGTCCAGTTATAGGAGCAGTAGAATAATTGTAATGTTTTATCAAACCCCCTCCAAAATGAAGAGGACAGTGTTACACTGCTGCTTCTTGACAATTAAAAGCTTTTCACAGAGAACGATAAAGAATAGTATCCTGAGAACCTCCACAGAGGCTTAGAAGAAAACAGTTTAGCAACTTACTAGAAATGTTAGGACAATTCAATGATTGTCTCAAAGAGCAAAGGTGAAGACAGTTACACATGATCTTCCCAAACTTAATTCAAAATAAGTTTATATAACAATGCTTCATATTTCCTAGGTTCTGAGTCAGAAATGCTTGAAGACAAACTAACAGCAGCGTGATACTACCCTGCAAGTTCATCAGTAGTCATAGCATGTTAGGAAACCATCCTTGTGCTCTTGTTAACCATTTTGTGAAGTAAATTAAGGATATTTAGCCATGACATTTTTCCCTACAATAGTTTTCATACCTCAGAGTTGATTTGGTAAAATTTAAAAATGAACATTTGACAGATAAATCTGTCTCCAAGTATGAAAGAATTTGAAAAAAACATGCAAATATGAAAATATTAGACAGAGGCATGAGATCCCCAAGTGGTCTGCCTGAAGAAGTAATTGTGCAAATAAGATCACACCCAACAAAATACCAGGAAGGTGGCAGTAGAAAGGTAGGTGTCAGTGTTTTGTATTCAAATCATGATATTTATTGCTGAAAGATTCCCCCCCAAAGACATTGAGAGCCATATAATAGAGCATTTGTTTGTTCAAACATGCAGAGTAGAGGCTGACATCACAGTGCAGGATGTGATGACTGATCTCTTGGTCCCGATTGACAGATTATGTAAAAGATGACTGTAAAGTGGAAACAGAGACAAGTAGCTTGTATTTGGTGGAACAGGGAAGAAAAAGCAGATCAAGAAATGCACAAGGTAATGAAAGCAATTTGTGAGGCAAATTACTTTTTAGGGTGGGGGCCTGGATAACTCAACTGAGTGTTTTAGGTGAAAGAAAAAGTAGATTATAGCAACCAGATACCAGCAGAAGAGAGTGGAAAAGAGCCTTACTGATTGCATAGATAAGAAAAGCCTATCTTGCATATCTTTGTTCACAATAATCATCATGATAACCTAGATATGAAGGCCTAGATACAAGTCTGAGCAAAAAAAGTGATGCACAGGAGACAAATGAAAGAGCTGTAGTCTTTGAGAAAGGAGGTAGCAAAAGGGAAGGCATGTATGGTTTTACCTAAAGAGGAGATGGATTCATCTGTGAGGACAAGTCAGAAAAACATGTCTTGATTTTACATTGAGCAGGTGGAATCATGTCACACTGTCATTCTAGAGGTGGGTTGAAATGTTTGTGCTTGCAAATAAGAACCTCCAGAAATATGGCATGAAGCTAGAAAAATAAAATAGCAAAAGTTTGGGGAAATATGAAAAAGATCCTAAGGAAATGAGTGACAGCACATTAAAAGTCAAAAAACATGACAGTGACAAATAGCATGAAAAATTTTTATTACAAGGAAACATAGAAGTAAATAAAAGAAATGTTTTGCTCTGTCACATTCCTACACCAATCTACTAGGATGCTTACTTATGCTGACTATAAGAGAAGTTGCTTCCTACTAATCGGCTTAATTTTTTCACGCTCTTTTTATTATTACTGAAAGATATTAATTCCAAGCCAGATCATCTAGCTCCTGCAAAAATCTAATCAAAGGCTTTGACCTGAAGTTCTTTTGCGATATCAAGTGTTTTATGCTGTCGTTTTACGGTAAATAGCAATGTAAAATGTATCATCAGCCCCTGTGTGTACATTGGCAGTATGAGAATTTATTCCAGTAGATGTACGTATGAGCTACTTGCATCTATACAAGATGAGCAGACTTGCTCATGATAAACACACAGAAACCTTTGAACTGATTATTTTGAAACATTTCACTAATCCTAAACATTTATAAGAAATAAGTGCTTGATTATTCTATTGAGTGTTTTTCTTCAAGTGCAAGAGAAGGGACATTGCCTAAGGGACGTTCATGGCAAATTAAATGGTAAGGGCTTGCAGTGATAGGCCAGGCTTTCAAGAAAAAAACCCCAAACATGTTCACCCACATGGATATTCACAGAGGGTATTAATATATACTCGTATTTTGTGATTTCACATTCCTGAAAAAACAGCAAAGCCATCCTATATGACTACCTTAGCGTTTGATAGAAAGGTTTCCAGAACATTGTTAATGCTGTAGGTCAAAAATATCCCTGATAAAATTTCCTTCATTATTTCAATGGGATATTCCAGAAGGCCAAACTGGCATTAGTGGAAAGAGGTGATTAGTCACATGAAATGAGAACTGAAAAACTGAGTTTCATGAATGTCTGTTTGAACACTTGATCCCTTGAAAAATATTTTTACATCCTGAGAGTTCTTTTTTTACTATAAAAATCATGTCGATAAATTCAATTGCCAGGCTAAGTTAAAATAAAAGAGAAACTGATAATACTCCAAGAAAAGTTTATGAACAGCTGAATCCCATTATAGCAAAAATCTGGATAGGCTTAGATACAAATATCTAAAACCATGCAGAAACTTGAAATCTCTTAGAAGTCCCATTTGTTATAACCTTAAAGCTAGCCTATTTGAATTGGATTCCAAATGCTGAACTCAGTCTTGAAAATAAGTATAGACTTCAGACATTGAGATGTTTTTGTAAAAACAGTGTTAACTGTTCTAGTGACTAGACATAATACTTCATAAATCTAAAGGAGATGAATGGGATCAGATCGGATTCAGCTGATGAGTTGCTTCTTCAATGGCCACTATGATCACTGGACACGAGTGATGGATCAGTATGAATTCTCTGACCCTGGCTATATTACTTTTTATTTCCCTCATCCTAAACTTGACCCTGGTGACAACATGTAAAAGTTTTAGAAAGTGTAATTCTATGACACTGGCCAGCTTGTACACACACTAGATTTAAACTGCATGGTAGAAAATGGGTTGGTCTTTTATAAAAAAAAAAAATCTTACTGCAGAGTCTAGTAGTGACTATATGTATCCAGAGAAAGAAAGCAGTTACGGTACAACCACAGGCAGAAATAGTCAAAAAGGAAAATAGGCACAGCCCCATGCATTTTGAAGACAATCATGATTAAAACACATATAGGATCCAAGTTTTCAATATTTATTTTTTCCAATCCTACATATAGGGACATAATTTACAAATTTCAAAAAAGATTATTCATCTAAAGGTAAATTTTCGAAGTTTTCTTTTCTCTCAGACTCTCTTTAAAAGGGTGGTCATTTTGTGCTGTACAGCAAATTATTTTTAGTTTTCTATTAAAGTTATGATACAGAAGATATCATGTACTTTATAGAAATTATTTAAAAACAGACATTTTAATCTAAAATAGTTATTAGAAATAAGCCAATTTAACTATGTGAATGCATAAAAAGGCCTAATATTTAATCAAACATTCCTAAAACTGTTTATAATTGGAATATCCCTGTTCCAGTTGTTTTTAAATATCATTCCAATACATACATCATTAATTTTTGAAGTTTCTTCCTTCTACCTTGCACAGGTAAGCACTTGGCAAGCCACTTGGCTACAGAATTTCCTTCACATTGAATCTACTTAATTATTGCAGGATTGCTGGGTAATGCTACTGTTTACAGCCTTATAACAACTTTAAAGATTTAAATATTCTCTTTCATGAGGCCTCAGAACACCCTGCTAAGATGGATACTATCAAGTCCATTTTACAGATGACTAAACTAAAGCAGGGAGAGTTCACTGTTTTATTAAATCTAACCAATGAGTTTAAGTTGGAGCTAAACCTGAACTCAATGATCTTAATCCCACACCTCCACTGCCAACCACTCTTCCAGGAAATACATAACAGTAATGCAGCTCAGCATTTCTTGTAGTGCTATTACATATTTGAATACAATCACATACATTTCCTTCAAACATCCTACTTCAGAGCTTGTTGCAATGAAAAGCCTAGTCCATTAAACATATCTTGGCAAGATACCTACTCTCAATTAGGTTATACTTGAAAGCGAGTGCAAGAATACGAATGGGAGCAGAAAGGGTGTTGATTTAAATGGAAGTTTCATGCATGGTGTTTACATCAAGAGTGACAGCAAAATTACTGAGCGACTTCGACGTTCATACATTTGGATAGCTTCAGGGTAGTCAGTATAACAGAAACAGTGCTTGTGATAGACAGTTTGTATGCAGACATTAGAGTTCAAGTGATTCCTAAATCAACAGCAGACCTGCTTTTTTCTGTAATTAATTTTTTTTTTTTTGAGGAGAAAAACGGATTTATGATATAATACATTTTACAAAAGTCTTGAAAGGTTGATAAAACTACAAATCACTATTCTTATGGTCAGATCATAATATATTTCAAACAAAACATGGTAAATCAATCACCTAGGAAACTCAGAAGTAAAATTTCCTTTATTTTTTGTTAAATTGTGCTACTAAATCCTTAAAGCAATATCACAAGACCAATTTGTATTGATTTGCATGATATTTTTCCATTTCCCATGTCTTTAGCAAATATGTTTGGCTATTTTGTTTTCAAACCAGCAGCTACAGAGCTCTCCAAGATTATTTTTCTCTTTAAACATTCTTTGATTTACTATATTAATGCTAAAACTTCGCTATTTTACTTTTTAAAGATTTATAATCATAAGCTTAAAGAGAAAAATATTTTTAAAAAAATTACAGAGGGAGTTGTTATCCATTGTTACCCAACTGGATATTCCTTGCTGAGCACAGGACTTGGTATAGAAAAGTATCCTGAATTTAAGTATTGAGAATCACTTACCCTCTTGCCTGATCAAAAAAGGCTGTCTAATCTTCTTGTCTCAAGCTCACCTGCATTATATTGAAACCACGCAGGTGTCCCAGGTATAGATGTCAAGGGTTTGGCAGCAGGGGTGCCCTCTGGGAGAAGAGGCCAGGCCTGCCCTGTGCTGGATACAGCCAATCCAGCCAGTTCTGCCCGGCTCCAGCAGCCCGCTGTGGGACATGGCTGAGCCAATTGGCAGAGCTCCAGCAGGCCCTCCAGGTGTCAGAGCAGTGGCAGGAAGTCTTAATTTTTTTTCTTTCTCACTATCTAAATCTACTTTAATTGGCAATAAATTAATTTTCCCCAAGTGGAGTCTGCTTTGCCTGTGGTAGTAACAGGTAAGCAGTCTCTCTGTCTTTATCTGGACCTATGAACTTCTCTGTCCTATTTCACCCCCCTGTCCAGTTGATGATGGGGACTGAGTGAGCAGTTGGGTGGACACATAGCTGCTAGCCAAGGTCAACTCACCACAGCAAGTCAGACTTTCTACTGCTTGATTGCACACAAAGGCTGTGGCTAGACATCCTAGCATGGCCACGTGATGTGTTGTTATTCAGTCATTGCATCATTTTTATTTGGTCTTTTTTAATTCTGTCAGTGAGTATAAACTACTGGTCACAATGAGGAATGCTTTAACTGTTACTGTAAGTTTAACAAACAATAAAGAATGAGACTTTTTAGGAGGTCTAAATAATTCCACTTGCTTGCTATGGATCAAAGGAATAGCCTTCATTTGGCCCTCATCTCACAACTGCAAGTAACACAAAGCATTCAGATATACTCTCAGTGCCTCCATATGAAGTCTGAGGAGCAAGAGAAGTCATAGTAGATTAGATACAGTAGGAAAAACAAGGATATTGGAGACATTCAAAAGAGAGTATTTGGGGAAATTTTTCATGGATCTTCAACAGATGAAACAAAGCTGGTTTAGCTTTCATATCAGATTAGGTTTCACCATAAAAAATACATGCAACAAACCAAGATAACAAGCACAGAATTACCTCTGAAAATATGTAATGAAGTTTTTTCATTTTTAAAGTGTGAGAATGCACTTACAACTTCTACTAATTTAATCATTTTTTTCCTGTAATAGTAGCTTCAAGGAAACAATTTTGCCATAACATTGATCACACAGTCTTGCTTTTCAAAGTGGCAGGTATTAACTACTTTCTGCATACTATCTATATTTTTCCCCCAAAAAACCTTTTGCCACAAAGGATAGAGAGAAAGCAGTCATAAGACCTATCTTTTAGAGCTACAGTCAAACTTCTTATCTAACATAGAACTGATTGATTTCAACCATCTGCATAAGGTTTTTCAAGTAATACCTGAACTATAATGTCCATATATCTTCTGAATGCATGTGCTATCAGGCTTTTTAACATGCAAATCTACTGCTATGATAATAACCATGACTTCTGTTCAACAGGCTGGCTACTGCTGAAGTAGCCCTGGGTAGCCTCAGTACCACAGAAAAATGTTACTTGCTCACACTGTGCTAGTTTCTCAAAATAACAGTTTTAAAAGCTACCAACACCATACTTTGCAAACTAATGCCAAAGAAACAGTAATTCTGCTGCCAATTTTTTTCAGAGATATGCTACTACTGAACCTTCTTTCGTCAAGTCACAGTAAACTAGGTGCTTATCTTTAGAAAGAAAATTAAAGAGATTTTTGAGATATTAGTGAAGGTTGAAACATCACTTTCTAAATAAGCCAGTCCAGATCAAAAGTACTAGCTGCACTCTGTATGAAGGGAGAGAAGAGACCTGTATGCTACCTAAAGAGTAATAAACTACAAAGAAAACATGTCAAAAAAACCCTTTTTACTGTAGGCTCCTATAGTTTTTCCATCATACTACTACTAACAAACATCATAGAATGACAACCAAAATTTGAACACATGCTTCCTTTCAACAGCTTTTAGCCAAGTTCACCAAAGCCCCCCATTACATTCACAGCACTTACCCCTCCCTCTCTTTCTCCTCTTAGCAACTAAACCCACACATGCATTTACTAACCAGTTTGTTCTGGTTATAGACTCTGATGGTTCACCAAAGTGTCCACACCTGAGCATGCTCTATCTTTCACTGAGGATACAGTCAACAAATTGCAGACATGTTCTCCTGATTAGAGACTACTACTTAGAAGAGAGCCTCTGTGTTTCCCACAAGTATTTCTATAAATCAGAACTCTGCAGAAATTGGTTTCATTGCAGATTACCAGAGGCTGCATTTCAAAGGTATTTAGGAGCCTGAACATAGATAGATATTTAGTGCACTTTCTGAAGCACTTTCCCCACCTGCTGCATCATCAATTAAGTTATCAGCAAAATCAAGGACTGATGAGTAGCTAACTGCAAACAAGTGATACTAATGAAAGGTCCTTTTCAAGACCTTAGAAGCAAAGAGCTCATATTTATTTTATATTGACCATATAATTCAACAAGAAGGCACAGATCTTTCATGACCTGGGCAAATTTAATTTCTGAGACATTGAAAGGAAAGCAGTAGTTACAGCATAAGTGAGAAGATGTCAATTTCTCTACTTTTCCTTTTGGTAATTCTATTCATCTTCTTCATGTTTTGAATCTGAATATCCCTATCCCCTCTAATGATAGTTTGCCTAAGGATCTTTCCTTATTTTTCATCTTTAATCAAATCTACGTGCTAGAGATTAAAATGGATTTCAGTTGGTCAACTTCAAGATAGCCTTAAATGTAGAAAAAAGAACTCTACTGATTTCACCATAGTTTTCTTCACTTATAGTACCTCGGCATTTGGCTCAGAGTAATTTTTCAGGGTAAAACACACATAGAGAAAAGCCATATTACCACACCAAACTCAAAATCTCTGTTATCTCTGTTTGAAGAGAGAATAAGACGAGATGGCTGCTGTTAACTTTGATAGCATCAGCAGCCTCATGGCACATGACTGGAAACTTCCAGAGATAATCTAAGAAGTTAAACTTTCCACTGGTGAGAGAACATAAGGAGCAATCTGAGGACAGAGTTCATTCTGGTATTTAGTGAATACCACTACTGCTGTTTCTTTACTGTTTCCACATTAGCACCAAATAAATAAATAAATAAATGTAAATAGTGTGAAACCTATGTACTTCTGAAGTGAATTAAGAAATGACCTCCTGGGAAATGTGGTAAGGGCAAATCCTGATATATCTAAGAGCAAATATTCGAACTTGCCTTGGCATAGAATCTTCAATAAATTTTATTTCAGCAGGTAAGGGGCAAATTCAAAGTGGAAGGCTTAAAACTTATTTTCAGCACAGCGGATCCAGTGCTGTGTCTCCTCATTCATGGTATTTTTATTACAAGCCTGTCAATGGACTCAGATGCAGAAAAAAGTCCACTCTAAGAAGAAAGTTATGCCCAATGTATCTGTGTCCAGAATAAGGTTTCTCTCTTCCATGTGACTAGCATAGCAACAATAACTAAACAATGAATTTATCCCATACTGTTCATGACTGGAACTGACCATGAACTGAAATTGTAGACTTTAAAGAATAACTTTTCAAGGCAAAATATTTTCTTCCTCTAATACTTAATCATTTATCCCTCCTTAAAGTTCTTTATTATTAAACATTAATTCTTAAATCAAATCCTTAACAATAAAAATACATTTCTTGGATGTTTTTCAGTCTTATTGAACTTTTTCCTACCTTTGGATCATTTCCATGTTAAGTGGCAGATAAAAGTATTTTTTCCCCCAAGTCTTTTAAGTTCAGTGAATAATTTCATTCAAAGTATGCTAGAGGAGCACTTATGCAAGTTGTCTTATAAACATCTACTATTTAGTTATTAATACTTGTAACTTTTAGTCTTTATATTATAAGAAATATCTAGAAAAGGTAAGAAAAATTCCAAAGCACAAACAGTCAGTGGACAAAAACAATTCGTCAGGAAGTGACCTTTAATATTTAGCGATAATCCCCCCTCAAAGGAAGGTAAACTTCAATTTAAATGTTAAAGAAAAATGGATTAAAATTCCAGCAATTGTCTCATTGCATGCACGGCTTTATTCTATCAAGAACAAGTTTTGCCAAAGGAGTGAATGAATCAGGCAGACACAGAAATCAAAATAATCTTTTGGATGTCTATTATTTAATAGTGTGGAATGTTCTCTCGTCAAGGTCACCTAACTGTTGTATATTATTGCTGAAGGGGAACATTAATTAAAATCACTGATGATGAATACTGCATCTTTTGATGTTAATAACTGAAACTAAATGCTTGTTAGATTTTCCAGAAGTCAATCACAGCTTTAAATTAAATATCACACTAAATACCCCAAACTGGCACACAGTGCTTTACTAAGACTGGTACTAGAATACAAATTCAACAGAATGGTAGATTAACACATAATTCTGAGCAGAAATTTTTTACTTGTTTTTCTTTCTTCATTTGGATAACTATTTCTTTTTTTCTTTTCTTTTATATGACAGATTCATCATCATTATCAAAATTTGCCATTAATCACATATCTAATGAATGGTATGTCCCTGTTGCCCTCAGGCACAACACTGTCATGTGGGTTGTGATATTGTTGTGGAACACCATACAGTTTCCATTTATGCCCCCTGCCCTTAGAAAAATTAATTTTAGAGCCAGCACATTTTTTCCTCTTATCTCTTTTTATTAGAGTCAAAGTTGCAGGATTCTTCTTCTGGTTACTTGTATTTTTTTGCTAAGATATGAGACATTCAGTGGAGTTCCTCTAAACTCAACTATTCCACTTTACATTCAGTACTCTACTGTGATAAGTGCAGGATTTAATTTCCTAGAGCATAAGCAGGTTTCTTGCACTTACTGCCATATGTGGAAGCCCAACAAGAGTACCAGGGAATGACAACCTCACTGAACTAAGCAACATGCTCTAACATAAATAAAACCACCAGGCCTGAATACTACAAAGATTTAGAAGTTGTGTCTGTTCCCACTAGTAATATGTAGCATCTTTCTCTCATGCTAAGACTGCTTCACTCCAGTTTTGCTGTTTAGACTTCAGAGGAAAAGGCCAGCGGTTAGGTTATTAGTTTATGCCTTGAGGAGCCTGATTTCAATTACATTCTCTGCTGTTAACTTCCTGGTGACTGAAGGCAAGACAATGGCCCCAAATATCCAGTATTGGTCTGTTGACTAGCTCCTACTGATTTCAACAGATGAATATATTATTAGATGATAATATCTCTGTGAACATGGAGCTAAGCTTAAAAATGTCCTCTTTTTCCTCTGATAGACAGTACATCCCATCTGCACATACAATTGATTAGAGTAGTGGAGCCCCAGTGAATGTTGCAGGTAGTTACTTTCCCAGTTGTTTTTTTTTTTCCATGTTATGTTAGTACCTGGGACCTAAAGTAAAATCTTAATCCCAAGTCCAAAGCAGTGAAAGAACATAACAAAAGACAGATTCTGCTTTAACAGGGAGATATCATGCCCTGAAATGCTTTTACTAAGCTTAAAGAGCTTTATGCACTTCAAGTTCTTAGATTTCCTAAGTAACTTCCAATGTATCACTTTGTTCATCGAGGTTATTATGCAGTGAAATAAAACCAGGGTCTATTTCTAATTTCCTTTCCTCCCTGGTCCTAAATACTGGCTCTAAATCAGTCAGGCTCACCTTCTTCATTAATGTGCTTTATCTCTTAGCTATTCAGCCTCCCTTCTTATTTTGTTAGCTGCTATTTTTGTTTGGTTTATCCTGATAATACAATTTTAGTCTTTTACTTTTTTTCCCTCTCCTTCCTCTCAATAAGAAAAAAGAAGTGTCATTTACCCAGTGGTATCAAAGAGCAAACAGTTAAGAGAAATTACCTGCAATTTAAAGAACAGAGTAATTAATTACCTAACTCTACATTTGTCTTCCTTGAACATCCCCTCCCAAGTTCAAGCAAGATTGAAGATCATCTAAGTGCAGTGCAGCTGGGAAACTACTCAGGCAACAGGGGCATTGGTGAGAGAGAGAACAGCTATATAGAATATGACAAAATTGTACTTTCTGTGGGCTGGACTTGTTTCAGAGCATTTTGAAAATAATTTCTATTTCTGTTTCAAAACTCCTCGTTAAAGAAAATCTCAGCTAGGAAACCTCACTAATGTTCATTATTGTAGAGTGGGAGTTTTGAGAAAATACTCAGAACTAAACTCTGAAGCAAAGTTAATGAGTTTTCCAATGCCTTCCATAGCTGAGCTCAATTCTTAAAAGTTTATCCCTAGTCCGGGATTTCAATTTTCAGCTACATAGAATTTCCAAACTGCCACCTTTTACTACACCGTTGTATCAGACCTCTGGTGTCTGCGGCAATTAATAGTGCCAGTCCAATTCTTAGAAGTTAAAAAAACCTTTTTCAACAACAAGAGTTGAGAAATTAAAGAAAAAAGGGGGAAGCTGGGGGGAGGCAAAAATAAAGTCAGTTGTCAGACAGAGCCTCTTTGTTCCCTCCATCCTTCTCATGGTCACCTGGACCACTGTTTGGGATACTGTAATTGTCCTTGTACAGAAGCGTGTTTTCCTTATTGAACTGCAAACTGATCTTGTCAATGTCTGCTGAATGATATGCTATTGAATTTTGTACCAGCCAGGCCCAGCTCAACTGTTTTCCTTACTCTCAGCTAGAGGTCTCCTAATGACTCAGAAGACATTGTGCATTCAACCTGTCCTGTCTTGCCATCTACCAGAACTCAAACTACCCCCATGAATTCCTGCCCAAGGACAGGACAAAGCAACAAGGACTTGTCAAATCTCGTCATTTACTCGCTCACTCACAGGAAGAAAGATAGTAAGACAGGACGACATCAAATTGTTCATAAACAGAAATTTGACAGAAACAAATGAATAAGATTTTCAATAAATTATCTAAGCCCTCAGATAAGTCACTGACCATCTGGGCACTTGGCAACTCATGAAACTATTTGGTGAAGCTGTAGATTGAAATATTACATTCTCTCTCTCTCATTTGCTAACCAACAGCTTACAAATCCCGTCACAACAAATGTAATAATGACTCCTATCCTCTTCACCTTCTTAAATTCATTTTTTTAATAGTACTTTTCAGCAATCCACGACATGTTGTAGGTGGGCTAGTAGCTCAGAATAACTTTTACATACCTTCTGATTTCATGAAGCATTTGAAATAGAAGCCTGTAGGAGGGAAAACCCTTTGCTGATACATTATTTGCAGGTCATGCTGTATATGCCCCTATATAATTGCAAGATGACAATGTTAACAGTGCTAAAATTAGGGATAACATTTAAAAAAAAAATCTGCATAAGAGGTTTAGCACTTTCAGTTTTCCAGAATATCATGTGCTTGACAGTTGATACTAAGAATAGAGCAGATAATTTTAAACATAATCTAAAATTGAATTTGAGCTACAAAAAGAACAATCAAGTAACATACTGCTGTAGACATTTGAACAATAATACTATATTAGCAGCCAACAGAATAGAATTTTTAATATCTATCCATTTCTCTAATTTTTAAAAGAACTGATGACGTTAGATATTGACTAGTCAGTTCTGAAAAGATAGACTTAATAAAGCACTTGGAATTGATAGAAATTTTCTTTGATGAGTATGACAGCACTTGTAATTTTGGAAATTCCTTCTATCATTTTTGGAGTTTTCCAAAAGCTTGTGTTGAAACACATTATTAAAAATAAAATTAAATTGTCTTTAAGGAAAAAAGCAACAAAGGTTGAGTAAGCAACAGAAAAACAAATGTATTGTAATTGAGATGTATAAACGGGAGTAAAGATGTGCGGACTACTAGATAATTTAGGATTATGTGATGTAAAAGAAAAATCTCATTGATATGTAGAATACATCACTTGTTTTCTTAAATTCATGAAATTTTATGCATTTATAGCATTGTATACTTCTTTTCTTTCAATTCTTAATCAGGCTGGCTGAATTGCTCTCTTGTGTGCAAGCCTTTGACCTAGTAAAGCCGGAGTTCCTTCCTACTGTACTTCTGGGCGAGGAGAGCTCCACCCACAGACCGCTAGTCCTCTGCTTGCCTGCTTGACAGTCTGACTACTGCCTCCTAACAGCGAAGCATTTCACTCATCTTCCCTGAAGCACTCACAGTCTGATATGTGGTCAACTCTTTGGCCACCACCTGCAGATACTGGGAGTTAGTACTGCTGTCATGACCACGATTGTCTTTGTAACATGTGACTGGAATGTTAGATATCAAGAAAAGGGGCAACAAATGACGTTGAAGTCAAACTCCTGCTAGTTCAAACAAGGCCAGAATGTTACCCCACATGCTCCATTGTGGTCTGGGTTTTTTTTAATAGGAAGTACCTCACATAAGCCTGACTATTATTTTAATACAAATACTGAATGACAAACTCAATAAGGAAACAAACTTAAGTTTACGAATGTTGCAAATGTTATTGCTACAGGCATGAACATTTAGTATTTAGAGTTCTGAAACTCTATTACAAATAGCTTCCAAGTATTTTTGTAGGTAGGTTATCCTTATATGATAGCAATCAGTTCTCAAATTGACTTGAGAATTTGAAATAACTTCCTTGTATAAAACCAGAAATTCTAGCCTTTCCAGCAAGGAACAAAATAAACATCTAGAAAACAGGAATATAGTGTTCAAAGTTCATAAAATGGATACAGATAAGGCTGTGAATATGGTTCCCTGATAACAAAATATGTCTCTGGTTTCCTCTTCCATCTATGATGAAGTCTCACCTGTCAAACTAATAAAGAGAATCTATCACCGTAGCAGCTAAAGCCCTTTATGTGCAGAAAGTAAAATTCAACACTTGTGCATCAAAGGAAAACGAATAAATCCGTGCTTGAAAAGTCCTTCATAAACTGAGTTGCTGCCATTTCTTACACATACCTATCACTAAGGGGATTAAGAGACCATATATTTTGTGTTTAATGAAAATTAGTTATATAATGATTTATTAAAGATGTCATAATATCAAATACCTCTTATGTTTTCTCAATATCTTCAATCCTATTGAACAAGAAGGGTAACAAGATAAACTTTCCTAACATTGAATGGCATTTAGATATAGTGTGAATAACAATTGAGTGGGAGGCCTGCATGAAAAAAATGCTTCCACTTGCTGACATGAGGCTTATAGAATAAATTTTAAAAATTGAGATACTGCCTGATGTCACAGTGATGGTTGACAATTCCAAAAGAAACTGATAGTACCAATTGAATCAGCATATTCACCTTCCTTTCTTCCCATTTTACTAGCAAAAATAATTATTCACAGTTACTGTCAAGATTGCATCTGGGAGCAAAATAATTCCTCACTATCAAATAAAAACATGAAGAAAGATATACTACAATTTAAGAAGCAGGTAGAGAAGGAAGAAAACTCCAGATCAATTGTCTTACACCTGGTATAGATGCGCCAAGTACAGAACTTCTGTCATTATGTCTTGATTTGTATTCTTCATGGAAAACAGAAAATTATGTGCTTGTCGTGAAGAACAGCTCATTTAATCATCAAGATTACTTGTAAGTGTCACTTCATAATGCTACCAAACTGATAGAGGAAGTGATGATTTGATTATAAGTGGCAAATCTGCATACAGGATCTCCTGTTATGATGCCATAGTTTTATTAAGAGGATCCAGCTTGATTTTGAGCTAAAGAGAGAACCACTGTAATCCTATGCACAAGAGGGAAACACAAATGGTTGACGTAAGATTTGTCTAGCACTTAGAAGCCTAATCTGATTTAAATTCTTGCTAGATAATTTATCTGTATTACAATAGCGCTCACAGCTGAGAACAGAACTGACACATGTAGTTTGTGCATACAGTCTGTGGCAGAAGAGGTAGCACCCAAGTTATCTACCTACTTGTATATTATCTCCTTCATCTGTTAGTCTTGGATCAAGCCTAGAAGTAGAACATCTTTGTTCCTACTCATTAATGTAACAAACTGGTATTTACCTGATACTTTCACACAAGGTAGGTGATTCAAGTTCTATTAATTTTTCTATTTTTATCTGATTCAGGCTGGGAATTAGAAACAAAGAGACTGATGGCAACACTAAAGATCTGTTCTTCCTCAGTTTAGTAATTGTTTAAAAGAATACACAAAAATCAATAACATCACACAGGGGAAATGGTGAGTGAGGACCTTACTCCATGTTACCCCAAAACGCACTGGTTAGAAGGCCTTTGTAGGTGCTGTAGGTCAAGATCCCCTTATGTGGTGGAAGGAATTGAAGCCAGGTGTTACACAATGCTGGATAAATCACAGTTTTAAACTTTTTTTTTTCTTTTTTTTTTTTCTTTTTCCCTGAAAAGAGAGGAAGGGTCTTCTCTGGGCTTTTGGCAATTTGTGAATCTAACTCTTTGTTCCCTTTGCTATTGCTTCAAGTGTTTGATAATTTAAAAAAAAAAAAAAAAAAAAGAAACATTCAGGTTATATGAAGATGGTATTTGGACTAATTCTAATTTTCTTTTCTGTTAGATAGCTGAACTGAAACCATCACTGATTTATCTAGTTTTAGTAATAAAACCTGTATACAAAGCAGTTGTCCATTCATTGCTGAAAAAAAAAATGAACAAGTTTAAAAGAGTATAAGCATAATCTGAAAGTAGGATAGATGAACAGAAAAAAAATACTGTAAATGATTTAATAGATGAATGTTTTATATCGACTCCCATGTTCCTTTGTATTCATTGTGAATGTTTCATGTTAATATTGATTTAAGGTTGGCTCATGAAGTATTCTGATGCCTATAATTCCTACCAATAGTTTGTTTTTCTTCTTGAAGCATATTACTTGTCATGAAAATTGCTGTAGCCTATTTCTATTCCCAATGCACATAAACTACAAGTTTATATGTATTACCAAAATGTAATAACTGTGATTCATCTAGGGTACTTTGAAATGTTTTGAAACTTTCTATTCTTACCCTCCTGCATAATATCAGCCATTTGCATTACAATTTTTAATGGAACTCATGCAAGAATGGTAAGTAATCATGGGGAAAAATCGCCTTATTGCTAGGATCCATTATACTAGACCAAAATGAAAAATCCTTGTAGTTAATCCATGTCACCTTTGTTCTCATTATTGAACCTTATTTTCAAAACAGTGGAAAAGAACTTATTTCTAATGAAACTGAATTAATACCAAGGGAAAATAAAAAAGATGAGAGTGAAAATTAAGCTAAAAGGCAGGTAGGAATTTAAAAGCAACTAGAGAAGTAAAATGTTACCAGTGTTATGCTAACAATATCCAAGAATATACAGTCTAAGGACATTACTCTCACTTTTCTTGCTCATAGTAGACAGCCTAATCATCAACTAATACATACATAGCTATGCATACTTACTGTCATTGTGTTTACAAACCCTTTACCCTATGATAAATATATATACCGCTGTATGATTTACCTTGAGTCAGTGCAAGCCTACAGGAAAAGAAAAAACTAGTTGATTTGGCACCAGAGATATTCCTGATTCTAGCAGCTACTCGATGTCAGAGATATTCCTGACTCTAGCAGCTACTTGATGGATATGCACAGCAAAGACTTTGAAAAGTTTCCAGAAACATAGGAACAGAAAATACTCAGTACAGAAAACCTTCATGGTGTCCTTTTACCTACTTTTATTTCAACAGTTTAGTTGTAATGTCCGCTCAATCAAGGGGAATAAACTTAATTAAAATTAAAGAATAGAGTGTATGGTTCCTAAATTATAAGACAGTTTATAAAAGATCATTGGCTATTATTTTTGTATCATGATATGAATGGTCTACTACAACAAATCACTCTTCTCAAAAAGCAAGATACAGCTACAATAGCTAACACAATTTAAGCAGTTACTGTATGGATGATAACGGACCATTTAAAGGCCTTTTTCTACTCAGATCCACTTCTAGGTTCAGTAATATAACGGTAGACTCTTCACCTTGCCTTGAGGCTTGTTTATTGTATTTCCACAAGAGTTTCTCTCCCTCTGATAGGATTAACATACATTGCTGGTTCAGCAGAGCCTGAAAGGAGTTTACTGGAACATTTCTATCAAAACCAGTTATATTTAACAGATAGTGTTATTTACAGTTGGTTCAATTGCTATGGAAAAATTATCAGTTGACTCTTGACTTAATTTTTTCCTCTCTACCACTACACTAAATGAGAATTATTTTGCAACAAAATAAAATTGTCCTCCCTGGAAATGAGTCATTTACATTGTTGTGGCCTTCTAGGAGGTAAGCATCTGTACATAAAAGAATAGTTGAATATATATATTTGTCTTAATCATGATATATTTCTCCTTCTAATGTTATAAAACTTCATCAAGAATAAAATAAAATAAAATAAATATGGCACGAAGACTAATAAATCAGGTCAGATGTGAAAATACATTTAAGCCCTATACTAATTCATTATGGACAGATGTATTTATAGATTCATCTTGAATTTGATGAAATTTGATCACCCATTTGGTGGACATACTTCTGGAATTGATACAAGTATTTCTCAGCTAAGCTAAGACAAGTTAATAATCACATGGAAAAAAACCCATCACTTCCTTTAATCTACTCTGAGGCATCACTGATAAGAGATATTTTGATGCTGAAGAGCACAGTATTGTCCAAGAAATTGAGGGTGAGTAGAGAAAGAAAACTTCCCAAAAAGCTGCAGAGAGAAAAAAACCCTTTGGTTGAGTCTAGGCAGTGAGTTGTGTACTTTTAAAGGTTCATTTCCTGAGGTCTTTCTTCCTATTATGCCTCTGATGCAATATAAATCCCCTCAAAATTAATGGTGTGCTTGATTTTATCTGGGTAGCTATTTTTTACAATTCTTATCTGGTCTTCAAACAACAGAATATTCACAGCAAGATTTAGGAAGAAATTTAGAATTTATTGCAAGAATATAATCCAAGGCTAGAAAAGTCATTGAATGCTTGTGAAAGTATAGCTCTTAAATTGAATTTACCAGCAGTACTCTGTCAGTGAGTAGGCAAGTAGGCCAACAAAATGTCTACAGAAAGGTTATGGAGACTGTGAAAGACATCTAAAAACTGCTTGAAAATCTGATAAATCCTGCCATTACTGTGTTAAAGCTTACAAACACCAGAGGTTCACCTGAAGTGAGGATCTGATGATAGTCTGGTCTTCTGATCTGAGTATAGCTCAGCTCTATTTTATAATATACTTTATTTTAGTCCTTAATGTATCTATTAAGTGAACCAATGAACTATGCTTCATCTAGATAAATGCCTTTGTCTATGTTTTGTCTGAATCATGCTCTCATCAACATTTTCCTATGCTTTTAAACAAATATTGCTGGCATAAATGGAAGCAAATCCAGAGCAAACAATTTCTGATTTTTTTTTTTCCTGGTATAAACAAAGCTTCTAAAAGTAGAGAGACAGTTTCTTCAGGCAGCCAGATCTGTTAATGATAAGCCACATTCGGAGCACTCTTTAAAATTATGTTATCTTAGAGAAATTGTGTAATTTAATTATCCATTATCTATTTGAAAAGAATTCTTTGAAGATATACAATAAGAACATGATATTAAACTTAATTACAAAAACAAAATATAAAATGACATAAATAAATCATTTACACATTCATTCTCAATGCACAGATGAACATGACCCACCATAGTTGCTCACAGGAGAACTTTGATTCCCATGACATTTTGACTAGCATTTGTAAATGACAGATACTTTAAATGGCAAAGACATCAGAAGGTAAAGGAAAACAGCTGTCTATAATATAGGGCAGCATTACTTTCTTCAAAGCTATGAATATAATGAAACTATCTGATTTTTCCATATCAAATAGGCACAGTCAAAAAGAGGTTTATGGTTATATTCTGAACAGCTGCTCAGGTCTAATCTAATTGGAAAGATGCACTGTAGCCAAACTAAATGGCTCCATGAAATGTGTTTAATACTTGTATCAAAATTTGCTTTAGACAGGAATAGAGAGATAGCATGTCTTAAATGAATAAGTAAGAAAAGTTTCTTAGCTAATAATTAGTGAAGAACATCTGACTTCAATACTAAATTTTACCATCTAAAGATGTAACTCCTACTGTGCTTTGGGTCTTAATGGATTCACTAAAATGCTCAATCTTTGGTAGGTAAATGCATATATTAGAAATTCTTTTTCATTTTACCCTTTCTTCATCCTCTGTTCTTATTTATATCTTCAGTGTATTTGTCCAGACTCAGAAAAGGATTCAAGGACCTGAAGCGAACTTTCATTTTAGGAGTAGGCACCTACATTTTGATGTGTGACTCTTGACAGCAGTCATTCAGCTTCTGTGTGACCCTGATGGGGCCCAGATGCTGTCGGCGAGAGATTTCTGATGCTCCTGATTCTGCTTTTACCCCCACTACCTACTTTGACCATGCTGATCAGTTCTGTACCTAGTCTTCCTAAACATCACCAGAAGTAGTACATTTTATGTTCTGCTCCCAGTCTCATCCTAGCTAATCAGGCTGGTGAAGGTTTTTGGAGCATATATAATGAAAAGCGTTTTGACAAATTTCAGATATGGCTGATTTCTCTTTTAAACCAAGCAGACCTGCATTTTTCATTAAAAAACAGCTTTAAAACATGTATTTCTGTTGCAGGTTCAAGGCCCTCTTCTGCCTAAATAGATTCAAATCTATATTGCATACCTCCAAAGAGCATATCCTAACCAGCTGCCTAGAAGCTAACTACTTCAAAATACTTCAATGTTTTGGATTGCGACTTTCTCGGGCATGATACAATGATTAACCACTATCTCAGACTATTTTCAGAATCATTGCATCTCTGGTACTACTCTTTAAATTTTAAACATGACCTACATTCTTTAATCTTATATGTATAACTGTGTTTTAAGATAATGCCAGTGACAATTTAACAGTCACCTGAGGATATGTTCAGTTTCCATTTTACATAATGACACAAAAAACCTGCTTTTGTCTAGTCCCAGCCACTATGCTGAATAACCTTTCACTGTGCAGAATCTGCAAGTGAGTCTACTCTGTTTTTCTTTTCACACAAGAAAATAAGAAGTGTTGTCTGAATTCAGCTGGAAGTTTCTTGGCAGTGTTACAAAATTTTGGGTAGTAACTGAGCTCCAAAATAAAGAGTTAGATATCGGAGAAATCGAGCATGAAGTGTGGTAGACAGCTTCAAGCCAGAAACTAGAGACACTCCTCTTTCCCTTGGAGAAACATTGTGGCAGAGTGTCTCTGATGGATATTACCATGAATTTAATTTGAAAATGAATCGTGCAGATCTGATCATGTAAAATAATAAATATTTTCTTTTAAATAAATGCAAAAGTCTTAAAAAGCCACAAAGAACAGATACTCATAATTATTGTAGGTATCCTTGCAATTCCAATTTAACTAATTAACCAGTTTCATGTTGAAATTGGTACTATTTAGCAGTGTGATTTTCAGTTTTCATATCCATACAAGACAGAGAGAATAACTACCATTTATTAAGGCTATCTATTTACTTCATTACTGTAGATGAGCTTGGATAAGAGAGCATCAACAGACGTTTCTACTATTAAAAAGGTTGCTATTTACCTTTTTAGTTTCCCTCCTACCACTTTATGTAATATAATATCTAAAAATGCTAACTTGGGCCATCTGTTCTTATTCCTATTTCCAGCACACTTTTTTTTTTTTGCTGTTTCATTCCCCTGGTTTAACTCATTTTAGCAGTACTGGAGCTCATACTGTGACATTTTGCTACAGGGAAAATCCATGTTTATTTCCATACAATTTAATAGACCAAATCAAACAACGAATATGCAAATTCTGGAAATAGCAAGACTTTTGAAAAAGAGAGCTGTGGAGAAAAAAGAAAACTGTCTACTTATAAACACAGAAGCAAAATGTTAGAGAGCAGCTGTAATGAATGTTACGACGCAGAACAAGTATTATAATTAGCCTCTAGATACTACAAAGGAATATACAAGACGCTGCCCAGATCAACAAATAGAATAAAGAAAATGTGATTTAATTACACTAAAAAATTAATGGGGACAGAACTAGAACTCTGTGAAGTTTGACAGATTAATAGTTTATTCACTACCAAAGGGAGAAGTGACGAGAAATATTTATATATATGGATGGCCTTTCAAGCAAGAAAAGGGAGAATTTTCTATCTCAACATTTTGCTTTCTATGTTGGTGAGAAGGACAAGAATAAGTGGCAAAAAACATGGCCTAAGCTTGGCTGGCATTACTTTTGGGTCCTGATGCCAAGAATTTCCCAGCTGCTTAAGCAAATTTCTGTCTGTACTTTGAAGCAGTGTGAAAGAACCAGGATTGGGAACATGATCTGACAGGACACATCTGAAAATTCAGTTAAACCATCCATAAACAAAATGGAAGGAAGTAACTAAGCAAACATCTTGTTATGTATAAATAACTCTGGGTCCTTGTGCAGTCATTTGTCTGTTTTAAAAAGCCCAATTTATTTGTTTTCCCAGAATTTCCTTTCACAGATGCTGCAAAGAGGTTTTTTTCTCCTCTTTCTTTCTGCAGGATTGTGACTGCAATGTCCATTAGGGAGGATTATTTTGAGAAATAGTCTCCCCATCTGTTGTCTCTTTTAAACAGTGTTAAACAGTATTTTTCCTCTGTGGAAAAACTGTCCGCATATTACATTACTGCTGTGCCGGAGCAGCCTGGAATGAACACCTAGGAAATGCAACTGAGTGCAGCAGTCTCAAAGAACAATGTTTGTTTAACTGAAAGTAAGAATGGTTTTACATTCAAATAGAAAATTACACTTACAAAAACAAAGAGTGCACCTATTAATGCACTGTAACCTGTGGCTTAAATCCCTTCAGATCTCAACAATGCACTGTGCCTGCAAGAAATGCCACTTTTTGTTCTCTTGTCTGGTGAAGCCTGAGTGGAGAAGAGTAGGAGCTGGCAGTGTAGAGGCACAGCAGTGCTCTTTCTCACCCTTCAGAGAGAAAGTGTCCAAGAAGCACTGGAGTAGCTGCATGTTTCCCTGCCTGGGTACTTCAAAGCCAAACTCTGGGCAGTTGGGTGAGCTTATCTATTTCAAGAGTGGAAAGAAAGAAATTTCACATATAGAAAACTATTTCAGGGCCAGTAGGTTAATCAGCTTTAAAACAAGTTAAAATTTCTGAATTTTTGATTTCCCATATCTCCACTGTGGTCCGTGAAATTGCAGTTTTGAATCTAAACTTGTTAGCTTTGCCACATCTCTCCTTTTTCCTAGAAACATTTTCATAGACCCTGATGAATAATACATAAATAAGTAAATGTTTTGCTGGTGGTTATGCAAACACTCAACCTCAGAGACAGAGGCACCTCTGAAAAACCCAACAATTTCCTTTCCTTTTGAATTCTGGTTTAAATAATGGTGCAGGTGCCTACTGCTAAACATCCAGATGAAAAAGCAGCATGTTAGCCTTTATTCCTGGATTCACTCTGACATCACTGTTGTTGACATCATCTGACAAAGATGAAAGGGTACATTAGTTTCTTGGCTTGTTCTTTGGGAAAAGTATGAAAAATTAAATCAGTATTTGCTGAATGAAAAAGATCAAAAGCTTCAGGAAAATAAATCTTGGTTTATAGCTTCTGAGACACTATTCTAAAGAAAGAGGAGTGTGTAACATTTAACCAACAATTTAAAAGTCTCCTTGAAAGCCTCCTTCTACTGATTTCTTGCAGTATCAGTTCATTAGTGGATTCACTACTGTGTCAGAGAATGGTACACTTCAAGTGGATAAATTTTTGGATTCTCCCATTTTAATTTCTACCTAGTTCTATGTATCTGACTGTGACAGTAGATACAGGGATATTCAAAATGAAGCTTTCTCACAGTAGTTGGTTTAATTTCATTTTCCTTTTTCTTGCCTTTTTTTTTTATTAATATATACATTAATATTCATTTTAGTCCAAGCCCCTGGAATAATAGCACAGACATCTCAGGGCCTTCAGATTTCAAACTAGGCAATGCCGCCTAATCATGATTATCACATGATCAATTTTAATACTAGCACAATTGTTTAATAATTACAATTGCTAAGAATACTCAGTATCCTAACCTGACTAGACATTATAGTGTTTTGTATGTTTAAATTTATTTGAACTTACATATTTTTCTGTTATTTTTGCTTTAAAATGCAGCTTAATTTACTGAAGTTCTAATGGGATTGTGTTTAAACATGAACTCATTAGTTCATTAGCCTTTACTGTAAGAGAACTGGGGACCTAAACTAGCTTCCTTTGAAAATAAAGGCAGTTGGTAGTTTGGTGGGTTTTTTGTTTGTTTTTTTGTTTGTTTGGGGGTTTTTGGGGTTTTTTTGTTTTTTTTTTTTTTACTGTGAGAAGGTACACAAAGCACCTAGCACACAAAGCAGACACAAATAAATTTAAAAAAATAAAATATACCCTTGGGAAGCTGCCAGTGATGGTATTTTACAATTAATTTTTTTTTAATGTAAAAGAAATATTAATTATAGCTATTCTCAGTCTGGCTTAGCTAGCAGGTTTACATTTTTTTGTTAATAAAATTCTATACTAGAGGAGACTGGATGCACCACCATCAAGTTTGTGGACGACACTGAACTGGGACGTGCTGTCAATGTGCTTGAGGGCAGGGCTGCCATTCAGAGAGGCTTCAACAGGCTGAAGGAGTGGGCCAACAGGAATAGCACGAGATTCACCTAGAACAGATACAAAGTACTGCATATGGGGTGGACTAATCCCCCACCAAAGTAAGGGCTGGGGACTGACTGGCAGGGAAGCAGGAAGAAATGGGATTACCGTGTCCTGGCAGTGATGAAGGCAAACAGTCAGGCGATCATCATTCACCTTTACCTGGCCCTCATCAGACCACATCTGGAGCATTGTGTTCTTTTGGGGGGCCCCAATACAAGAAAGTTATTGATAAACTTGAGTGAGTCCCCAGAGGGCCATGAAAGTGGCTGCACACAGAGCAGCTCCCCAGGAACCCCAGGGAGGGGGCTCAGAGGCAGTGCCAGAGAAAAGGGTCATTAATCAAAGTGGGGTAAAAAAATAATTCACTATGAGCATCATTAAGGATTGGAATGAATTGCCCAGAGAGGTTGTGAAGGTTCTATCCTTGAAGCTGGCCAGGCCAGGCAAAATTTGGTTTAAATTCAGTCAGTGCTGACACCGCTTTTGAGTAGGAGGCTGGATGAGAGACCTCATGCAGTCCCTTTCTGCCTATTGTCTGATTCTATGAGTACACCCCAACAATGTACCCAGGCCTCAGGTTTCACCCTGACAATAGGTTACATTTTTCTCTGACAGATTTTTAGGGAGATTTTGTGTTCTCAGTCCTAGTTCTGAGAGCTTTATAGTGCTGAAAAGAGTCAAATACTAAATTCCTACAATTTCTGTACTTCCTGTCACTGTATGGCCTCAAAGCAGCTCCTGAAGCCTTATTTCATCTGAGAAAATAAACTGTGGTAGCCAGTTAAGGACAAAATGTGAGTATAAGCCTTCACAGCATGGGAAATATTTCCTTCAGTATACACTTGACTTACTAAGTGGTGTATATGGATGATACAGAACTACATCACTTTATTTTCTCTTGATGAGTCACTGTTTAAAATATATTAGGAAGTTCCTATTTTGGGGCACTAGGATTCCTGAAAACTTAAAACCATAGAGAAACATTGAAACAGAAATCTGTTAACATAGGTAAATGCTAGGATCTAGTCTGTAACAGATCATCACACAATTTACATTTCAGTGGAGAAGGGATGATTCAGATCTCATTTTTTGTTACTATATGGTCCATGTCATTTATAGATGCAAAAGAGGACACTATAAGAGAATGATGCTATTCTTCAATGTTTACAAAACAAACACATAAAAAAGACAAGCAGACAAACGGGAAAGAGGAATAAAAGCCTTACAGGTCTCTTGCAGTCCCAGCAATTTGAAGAGATTTTCAATGCAGTTACAGTTCTGAGTATGTTGTAAGCAATACAAGACCATATAACATGAAAAGTAATAAGGTTCAGGTTTTTCTTAGGAATATTTTCCAGAAAGTCATTACTTAGCAGTGGACTTCCATGTCAGAAAACTGAACTTGAGAGACAGAGGTGAAAAGAGGCTATAAACTTTATATAACATCCTCAGAAATCACCTTTTTTCCCTTCATTTTCTTTTGATATTTTAAGCAATACTCCTAATTTCCCATTACTTTTTCTCCATTTGCTTTTTAACTCATATGCCTGATTTCTCATTACCTTTAATAGGTGTGGTTTTCCTCATATTTTTTTCTCATCTAAATAATGAAAAATGGATGTCTTTATTTTTGTGGTATCAGATGTTTCCATTGCCCTTTAACCTATTAAATGAATGAATTTACATGAGTTGTTACAAATAAAAAGATATGTAGGAGACTGCCTTTTTACTTTTGTCTTCAAAAGCTTAACTGAACAGTTCTCTGTTGAATTCCAGCCCATTATTTAACTTATACATAGCACTTATCTATCACTCATAGAAAGCAACACTGAAGGGACGTCATATGCATATTTGACCACAGCAAACTTTTCCAGTGCTCTGGGATTCCTACCATAGGAATTTTTTTCCAAGTTATCCAAAAATAATTAATCTAGGAAGCCGTGATAAATCTTTCTCATTCTACAAAATGGAAATAGCAGCTATTCCCTGCCTCATTCCACCAGTACATGTTTGAAAACTTGGCATTATTGCTCTCAGACTAAACTGCATAAACTGCATTTTTTCACTTTTCCTTTGAAAACATTTTTCAAGACTACTGGTCAGTCTTTCTGAATGTTCTGAAATTCATCATATTTTTTCAACTCCAGTTCTATTTTTTTTAAGGTTTAACCCTACTCCCTAGCATGCCCAACTCCCTCCTGCCTTTTGCTTGGCATCCTTACTGAATATAGTAAGGATATTATTCATACTATCATCCAGATCATTAATTAATATGTTTAGTAATAAAAAGTCCAGAATAAACACCTCCTGAATCCTACTCAGTACCCACCTGCATTTTAAAAGCAAACCATTGAAAACAACTGAGAAAAATTTCTAGAACTAGATCATATATCCCTAGTTTGCTCATGAGAATATCATATACAATATCAAAAGCCCAGAGTCAAAATTGCCTGCTAGCACACACAGACTGTTATCAGGTATCATTTCCAATGTGTATTTGCATCCACTGTATGGAACGTGATCCTTTAAAATGCTGAAAGTTTGTTTATAGAGGTCAAAAGATCTCTTGCCCTGAACAGAAAACACGATCACACTTTGTGACTTCTTTTTCAGCATTATATAAAGGCAAAAACATGAACCAAAAATAAGCCAACCTTATAACTCAAATGTAGACAAGAAAATCAGATGTTGAATACTGTATTGATAATTATTTATACTGTTGTGTATCCTTACTCTTGCATAATCAATATAACACTTTATCATAGAATTTTTTCTGGTTTTTCTTCTTTTTTAAAAGGAGAGAATGGACTGCTTCCTTTCTGCAGGAAAAAAACCATTCTTTATGGC
Organism: Haliaeetus albicilla; assembly: GCF_947461875.1. Classification (NCBI taxonomy): domain Eukaryota; kingdom Metazoa; phylum Chordata; class Aves; order Accipitriformes; family Accipitridae; genus Haliaeetus; species Haliaeetus albicilla. The sequence goes on along the minus strand of NC_091509.1, from coordinate 8,786,861 downwards.
GTACTACTTCCATTAATGTTTTGAAGGAAGATATCAAAAATCATTTGTAATGATTATACAGAATGGACATAACAATCTCTTGGCAAGGCGGCCTGTAAGACTTTTACAGCACAGGCTGCACAGACTTCAGTACTCTGGATCCATTCTTGATGCAGGCATTCCCGCTCCACTCAACCTGCACAAAAACATATTTGTGCCCAAATGCGTTCTTACACAAATGGCAGGAAGTTTTTCCTCACATTTGCTTGGGGAGGAGATGCTGCCTTGCTGATGGAAATAGACGTCGAATATTGGAGTCACAGGAAATAACGATACATCAAAATAGATCTTAAGATTATGTAAACTGTCTAAAGGAAATACCGAATCTGGCATAGAAATGCAGAGCTTTTTGCTCTATGTTAGCGAACACTAAGTAAAATGTCAAACCTACATTGTATGTCAAATCAGATTTTCTATACAAAAGGGATGACAACCAACGAAAAAGTCAATGAGGCTGAGTCTGATAAAAACAGTGGCATGCTCTGAATGTTTGCAATAATACTGATATTGGAGACCTGTATTTTAAAATACTCACCGATGAACAAAGTCAGTTTTTTTGTTGCTAAATCTCAAGTTTTTACTTTTAGATCTCACTTTCCTGGTATGAGAGAAAATTAGAAACAGCAAAAATATCTTTATTGAGGGAATAGTGATTACAACTGTGCAAACTGACATTCTGAGGTTGAACCGTTTTCTGTCGAGTAGTGGCCTTTTCTTGCATTACTGAAAAAAAAGGCTGCACCTCCTTGTGCAAAGTAAGACCTGGACTTAGATAACCATGATGTCATAGACAGCAGTTAAACATGCTCTTAATTCTCATCATAGTTTGCGAGACTTGAGCTTGGGCTTTATTCTAAACATGTATTTCAAGCTGCTTCCTGTCAGGAATTTGCAGACTTTAATCTTCTGAAAAATATAGATATTTGTGGAAAAACTGGTAAAATACTTCCTTCTGAAAGAAGTGATCACTCTTAAGATAGCCAAGGTTGGGGTTTTTTTGTGCAGAATCCAGGTATCTGGTGTTGATGTTGTTCTTGTTGTGTTATAGATTGGGGAAAACTAATAAACGTGTGAACCGTGTTTTCACGGTCTATGAGAATTTTCATTCTTCAACTGGGAATAAAAATACTATTGTAGATGTCCACAGTTTAAATGAACAGATTTAGCATCCTCAAGAGTGCTTTTTTTTGGAAAGAGTAAACAAGAAAAATTCTAAAATTCTTAGTTTTTTAAATTTTAAATTAAAAATTCACACTCTCTAAAGAAAATGAAAAGATTTAATTGAACAACTAAAAAAAAATGCAGGACTATTTCTCACTTTATCCCTCACCTACAACTTAATAAAAAATAGCGTGGTAGTGAATGGTTTTAATATAATGGCAAACTGGCCATTAGCAGTCTGAAGTAACCTGGGTATTGGTAGGGCTCTGTTATATATACAGTGCTTTAGAACATTAACAAATCATTTATGAAACACATTAATCCTGCCCATTGTGAGTATACACAGATGCAAATATATTTGCAAGCATATTGATCCATCAAATATACTGTTTCTTAGATGATTTCAATAACACCTATTTGGTTTCATTCCAATACACATATATTCAAGTACCAGAACATAGTTATTGAAAAGTACCCTTTTAAAATTACTTCCTCAAATTTCTAATGTGTCTTTCCCTTTGGTATTCAGTGTTACTTCTGTACACATTGTATTTCTTCCTCTCTCATTGCTAAATAGAGAATATATGCAGTTACAAGTTTACTTAATGCCATGCAGGTACTGAAAGGGAAGTATGCAAGTAGGTTGAATGACCACTGATTAAAATCATACTTGAAACAATTGAACTAAACTCATCCCACTGAAAGTACATATTATGTGAATAGGGTTCCCTCGTTCCTCCGTGTAAAGGTTCTGGCCTGTCTGCTGTCCCTCACTCCTCACTCTCAGGAGTGAGAGGAGGACAACTCTAGCATTCTCCTTTCCCCTTCAGTTTGGGGCTTGACTACAGGAGGCAGAGAATGCCTTCCTGCGATGATTTCAGAAGCCGTTGGTCTTAAACTTAGAGACTTAGCACAAGGTATGGCGAGAAAGCTATAGTTTGAACACAGGCTTTTGACCTAAGCTCTTTATACAGTATAAACACACTCAAAATACTGTGTGCAAAAAACCCTGCTAAAGACTAATATATATGAACTTATATTAATATATGGCTCCTGAAAATCATGCTTTTTTGAAACTGTTGTGGAGCAGTGACTTTTCTTAGGCATTAAAAAACTATTTGGAAAACAACCATTATTGTGTTCCTCAGAAAGTATCTTAGTATGGTGATTTCTTCACTAAAGAATTTAGTGTAATGGAACTGGGTCCTCTAGGTTATATTACAGGATAAGAAAGCTTTCTCAGGTCAATGGCAGGGAGATGGGGAATGCAGTTTGCTGAAAGAGTTTTATGATAAGAGAATCTTAGATGTTTACAGCATGAAGTAGCATTTTCTAAGTCTGTTGCTGGCAGGAGCTTGTAAATCTAAGTACAGTGAGAGAGCTCTTAGCCAAAAACTTGTTTTCTTTACTGTTTTAGCACAAGATCAAAGCATATAAACAAACACAGTATTTTGGGTTTGTGGTTTGGTTGTATTTAGGCTACCAGCATGTTTTCTTGGAAGTCAAATACTCAGAAAGTGATTGCCTGGAATAAAAATCTGATGAAACAGTTTAAATAAAAATCTTTCTGGAAAAATGTTCACTTTGCATAAAACCCTGAAATACCACTGTATACATATTTTAGGAAGGAATATCCTTTTTTTTTTTATTGCCAAGCTCCAAAATAATTATTTAAAAAATAATTTCCCAAGCAGCACAAGATTTTGGCTTTTTAAAAAAATGCAGCATGTTTAATCCTCTAAGAAGTTGGCTTCAGCTTGATGGCTTTCTTGAAAGAATTATTATTTTCACCTTTTTAGTCTTATTTTTTCTTTTATTCTGACAGCTCAAGTGAATCATCTTAATTCCAATAAATAGCACTGAAACAATGTTTAAATGATACTTTTTCAGTTAAATAATAAAATCTGTCTGGAGTCCTACTTTGCTGATCTATAATATCCGTATTCTACACAATGATATGCAATCTGTATTTACCAGGGAAAAGTAGCGGTCATATTCAATATTAAGAAGTGATTATTTTTAGTTATAGAACAATAAATAATTAGATTTAAGTTACATTTGCCAAAATAGATAGATCTGGGTTTGGATGCATAATGCACTATAGGTTTGAGTTCATCTACTTACTACTGATATGAATGTATAAATTTGTGCAGTTGCAATAATATACAGTTAGACTTAATTAAAAAAACTCTTTGAAAGGCCCAGATTTCATGTCCATTAAGAAGTCAATAATCATCTCCAAACTATGATTTTAGTCTAGCGCTAACGAGTGTACTTTCTATTCAGTCCACATCCATACCACTCCTTCACAAAATATCTGTACTTTGTGCACATGAATTAAAAGATAACTAGGCATCTAGGTTTTCTAAATGAAATGTCCATCCACAGCCCCTTGACTTGGCAGTAAGTAGTCAGACCTGGCAGTTCCTGCTCTAGTACAGAATTTTCTTTATCAGTGAGATAATAACTAATAAGCTAATAGGAAAACACACACACCCTCCCATACACAACCACAAATACATATGTACTTCAATAAATATACAAAAACATGAGCTACCTTTCTTCTATGAATTTTGCAAGATTCATTTTTAGTTGTTTCCATTTTTTAATATACATTTATAAACCTATTGATGTGCAGAAAATGTATTAGAAGATAGGCCACGGGAAAAGTGAGAGATTGTATCAAATCCTAGTATTCCACCTAAGAAATGTTTTATATTGGATGCTGTTTTCCTCAGGAATTCAGTATTAATATATTTCCCCAGGGCTAGAATATGCTAGGAGGATCTTGGAGGAAACCAAAATGTTATCAATGTTATTGCTATTACTATAAAATATATATTTATATATAGGTTTAAACAAGCTGTTTTTAAAATATGTGGATTCATGCAGTTCAAAAGGCTTTTTTTTAATAACTAGGATATTTATTTCTGGATAAAAATAATTTGAAACATTTAATGTATTTTTCTAAGCATCAAAACATTACTTGATATGTAATTAACAGACTCCTAAATCTTCACTAGCCAATTTAGCTACCTAGATGTTTCCTTCTTTTGCCTTTAAGAAACCACCCTCAACATGACCCATAAAAACCAGTTAACTCTTACCCAAATCATATGCCATTTGAAAGATAGTGAAATGAGTGTTTTATTTTTGTGTTTTGGGTTTTTTTTTTGTCTAAAGCAACACAAGCAACTACAAGCTGAAACAGAAAGAACTTCCAGGTACAAACTTACGGTAAAAGAAAAAAAAAGTAATCTTTTTTGTGGATAACTTGGCAATATATTGACATTGACGACGTCCTTTTTTTTTACTTTATCCATCTTTTGTAATACTTCTTTTTTTGCATTTGCTTTTTCACATATACCTTTTGTCTTCTTTGTTAACGTATGATGTAGTATTTGATACACAGGAAAAAATAATTTTGGAGTAAGGAAGAGCCATGTTTTCTTTGGGCTTAAAGATATAGACACCTAGGGAAATCAATGGCAGCTGAGAACCTCCTTGTAAATGGACAAGCTGTCTGCCAAAGTATAGTAAGGTCCTCTTGTGAATATTATTCTGGTCTGATATAGAATGCATGATTTGGAACAATCACTTCTGTGTTTAGTTATTCTTCATAAGACATCTTTTCCATAAAAAAATACTTCAAGAAGTCATTTGTTGTGAAGATACCACATTTGTGCTTAGGGGCAGATTACTATGTGGGATTGGTTTATCACACAAAAGGTGTCAGGAAAACATTTCACACTAGGCAGTGTCCTCATGTAAATTTGGTCTTTTGTGATAATTTATTATGATGGAATTCTAAAACATCACTGTCTGATTTGAGCTTGAGGGCACAAAAAGCAGAACCCTGTGCTTCAAAGACAACATGTGTTCAAATAGAAAACAGCCTATTAGATTTTTGTTTTCGATAGCAGTTATATCTGCTACAAATAAACAATTTTTTTCCCAGCAAATGTTATCAGAGATTATAATATTGAAGTGCATTAAGGATAAAACCTGGTTTTGCTTTCTTTTCCTTCAGGCCAAGGTTGCAAAGAACTGCAAGGACAATTTTGCATTTGAAATTACTTACAGCCGAAATTGCTATTGCTTGATTATTGGTGGATAAGTTTTAGGTATCGTGGTCAAGTATTTTGATCTCTAAATGTTGTTGGCTCTGATATCTACTATCTAAGAGCACTGAAAAACCTGACTTGGCGTTTGTGTGCTCCAGTGACTGTATCAGAGGCCAAAGACCCTAAATCCCGCTACCTAAGTTGGTGCCTAAATGTCAATTGCACAGACCTGAAAATAAAATCAAAGCAGATGCATCTGAGATGAAAAATTGATCATAAAATGATGGTGCAAGTTTTAATATGCAGAACAATCTACACAATCTTCAGCGTATGCTTGTCCATCAAAACCCATTGATATCCAATTAACAAGGTGAATAGAAGGTACAGCTAATAAAATATCTCCAGGAGTAATATTATCAATGGGCTATGTCTCCATACATGTTAATGAAATCTAAGCAGTCAAGGATTAGTATTGCAGTATCTAACTCTTTTTGGCATACCCTCTATGTGTTGGGAAGCCTGGAAAAAAACTCTTAAGATTTGACACCAGCAGGTTTTTTTTCTGTTGCAGACCCCTTGCCTCTCTCAACAAGAATAATGAGCTGAACTGCTGGAGTGAAACTGCATAACAATTTTGTAGGAAGTCCAGGAATGATTTTCAGACAAGAAGGATGTGAAACATTTTGCTATGGGACAAATTTCAGTAAATAAAGTGCAGTGTAAATCTGGTATTTCCTATGTCACAGCAGACATAGTTGCTGTAGCTAAGACAATAACTCTTTGCACAGTTCAAATTCTTAGCTATCAACAATTTTGATTCCCTCATCAAAATATACAGAGCATTGTTAACCTTCAAAGGAATGTTTTGATAACTGACGAGAGAGATTACAGCAATAAAATCACAAAAGTGTCATGTTCACAGGTAATGAAGTGAACCACAAGCAAATGTCGATATTTGAATATGTATGCATACATACATACATGTATATATATACACACGCACTGAGAGAGAAGGAGGGGCGAGAACATTTGGAATATTTTATAGCTTTTTATCTCTGAAGTGGCTGTATTTCATAAGTTGGTGAATTGACTTAATTAAGAATAGGACCATTGACTGGAAATACTAATAACCAGGTCCATAACTTGTTATTTTGTTTGGAAACACTGATAAAAATACAGTGACAGTGTTAGATATGGGCTCAAATTATCACAGAACTATACAGGGTCCAAGATGTATTTCACTCAACTAGTAACATTGATCTATCGCTTATTGTTGCAGTTAAATATATAGTGTTTGGAAATGAAAAAAAAAATGGCTTGAAAGCTGAAGACTGGATCTATGTTTTTTTGAGAATATGGGACAGCAACTACTGTAACTATTTTTGATGGATAAATTTAATTCTGCATTGGACATTGGAAATTACCAAATTGGCCTGGGTATTGGCAGGTTTGAGCAGGGTCCAAGTGTCAAATTTGGTTCAGACTAGACTCAGTCCAGAGGGAAAATTTGATGCTTTTATTCTATTAGGAGCATTTCACTTTCTCTCCATTTAAATGTTCTTTAGAAGAATTGTTTCTTTATTTCTCCCTTGGGATTTATAAAGGTGGGCTTTGAACTGAAACAGTGTCAGGTCACATCTTCCACATGTCCCTGATGATTATGTTTGCACATCAGTCTCCCAGTTTATAAACAGCATTGGGGAGGCTTGATGCTGTCTATATTTACTTTGGTTTTAGGCAGAAAAAAATGGGGAGATAAAAAATTTGTTATTGTATGTCATGATCCAAGTAGCTATTTTAGGCTGAGGTGCTCTTACTCTGGGAAATCGTGAGATTGTCTCAATTTTTTACTTCACTAGTAGCTGCTAAATTGCATTTTTCGACAATGGAACTTGGGATTCTGGTTCCAAAATTTGGCAAGGTCCAGCTTTTATAGCCATCTAGTGTTTCCCCTCTGGCCAGGAAGCATTTCCTGTGTCTGTGTAGCTGGATTTTATTAGGGGGAGGGGAGGTAAAAAATCTTGCATATTTCCCCTAATCCTATCATACACTAAATCACCTCATTCATACTGACTCCACCAATGCTGCTTTCCCCATTTCCTGAGTAACTTAGCAACAACCATCCCTCCCTTTTCCACTCCCCCATCCATCCTTTCATTTTTTTTTCCCCTTTGCAATCACGATTTCCAGGCTGTTTAGAAAAATGAGGATGCTCAGCAGCATAGGGCAAGCTTTTCCTTCCAGGCTCCCTTTTTATGCCTGCCAAATTCTTCTCGCCTTCAAAATGAAAATCCAGGCTGCCTGCATATGTGTAATCAAAGGTTAAAAAGCACCCTGGCTGGCACCACGCATGTGTTAATCTGTGCTGCAGCAGAGTGCATCATTTCCACTTTGACCTCGGAGTTAATCTGCATTCAGGCAGAAGCTCCATTGCTTTATTCTTTCTTTTATTTTTTTCCCTTTCTCTCGTTTACTCTTTCTATTGCTTTATTGGATTTTGTTGCATGTGTGTGAGTGGTTCCATAAATGTGTGCATGTGTATGTGTTTCTTCTTTCCTTGACTGTTTTTAGTCTGTGAGTGTCTGTGGTTTTCATTTTTTTTTCCTTTTCCTCCCAATTATATTATTCCCCTAGATTTGGAAGCTGCTGCCTGCTGCCTGAGCTGACGTTTTCTGATTATATCTGCAAAGGGCTTGTGCAGATCTAATTTCTGTCCCCCTGCAAATTAATTCCCGCAGCTGGGTGCAATGTATCAACCCACTGACGGGACCTGGTAGGGAGGGGGGGAGAACCACTACCAAAAAAAAATTAAAGACGGGGACGGATCCATCTGCAACCAAGAGGAAAGGGGGAAAAAACTGGGGGGGGGGGGGGGGGGGAGAGAAAAAGAGATGATTCCTCCAAATCCAACAAGCCTGGGGAGCACTGCATTCTTGAATCCTGCATTTTCTCTCAAAATGATGGTGTGGGCACTTCTGTTCCTCTCTCTCATCCAGTGGTAAGATGTGCTTTCTGATTCTGTTGCGGGGGGGGGGGGAGGGCTGGGGGGTGAAGAATCTGTTTGCAAATTTGCAGAGCTGGGGTGAGAATGCCGGAGGTTTGGATAGTGACATTACATTCATCTATCTCCTAGCAGCAGAGCTCTTACAATGTTTTATTTCTCTTACAATTGTCGCTCGGAAATGGACAGGGAGGGTAAGCAGCGGGTGCGTGTGATGGTGGTACATGCCGGGTGTTTAACAGAATTTGATGCCATGTTACTGAAGCCTTTTATCTCGGAATTATTGTTTGCTACGGTGCATGGAGTTATAATACAGCTGTGTTTTGTGGGTAGAACGTGAGCGCGTTCGTGCTCGTTTTCCCCCAAGCAGCCCCATCATGGCTGTGCCTGGGCTGTGGGCTCCGAAGCCCCGGCCGCTCACTCCAGCCGCCAGGAGCCAGGGCGCGGGTCCAGGACCAAGGACAGAGACGCGGATCTCCGCGCAGCCCTCCCGAGGCAGGCAGCGAGGTGCTGCCGGCATTAACCAGCTCCTGAAAGGCTTTCCGCGCTGAAGGAACAAGCAGGGGGATGTAATAGCGGTCGCCGATCGTACGAGACGAATGTTTACAATAGCATTTACTGCCCCACACTGACATATGTACTGCTTGAAGCCAACCTGTGCACGCTGCATATGTGTAGCGTATACATAAATGTGAAGAGGTAAAAATCTTAGCAGCGGAGGAAGAAGGAGTTTCTACGTGGATGAGTAGAAAGTGGAGGGGGGGAGTGAGTATTGCTGCAGTGCCAAGCATTACGCTGAAGCAGGCATTCTTGCAAAAATTCGTGGACTATGCATTTAACAGGTTAGAGGAGAAAGTAGCACCGCATTGCAAAGCACCTGGCCTTTCAAGTGGTAATAGACTTTTCCTCGCAGCTGCATAAGCCATGTTGTCATTGATACACTAGAGAAGTTAGTGCCCAGTCTCTTTTCTACTATTAATGCTGTATTCATACAGGCTCCTCATTCAAAGTTACCTTCTTTCTTCTCCCCTCCTTTTACCTGGACACTACCACACTAAAAACTGGGCTCTTTCTTTTTGCTTTTTTATTTTTTTTTAAGAAAAATCACACTCTGTAGCTGCTGTGGTAGGATTTTAGTTCCAAGCAAAATAAAAGGCCAAAATTATTGGCCAGGGAAATTAAAAGTTGCTGAGTTTTAGAGTAACTTCCTTCACACAAAAAGGACTTTGTGAGGAATTCCTGTGAAAAGAAACTTAAAATGGTTGAAAATGGAGTAGGAAGCGAAATAAAACTTGTGAGCCTACCATGAGGGATACTTTGTTATTGGGGGTAAGACAGGTGTAATGTATCTCTGTTTCTTACAGAATCGTTTATGGCTAGTATGTGAATACAGCAATAGAAAATGAGCTTTTACAGGATTTCATGAACACAGGGTCTCAGATTATTTTGACATAAAACTTCCACTAAAATAATCCCAGATATTTAACACACTTCCTTCTTTTCACTCATCTTTCAGAATAACACAGCGTGAGAGGAATTTTGCCAAAATTATTTCATAAGCTTTACAAGAAACTCTTCATAATGCAAATTAAAGTTTTATCTCAGCAAAAGGTTCTGTTTTCTGTTCATAGCCATCTGACAGCCAAGATGGTTTCCTCTGACAGCTTCCTGACCTCATAATTGTAAAGAATAAATAGTAGACAGAGAAACAATATTTAAAAGCTACAAGTAAAGGGGAAAACTATCATTAGTACTTTAGAAAAATATTTTAAATGAGTCAACATGCAAATATGATTTTAATTCTAATAATCAGGACGCTTTTCTCCTTCTGTTGTGGAAGAAACCTTACTATTAGTTTTGAAAACTCATGGACCAAGACAGAGTTACAAAAGTTGAACTTAGATACCGTTTATTTATAGCCAGGATGAAAGTTTTTCTTTGTTAAAAACACATCAAACACTTCAGAAGGAGGGGAATATCATTGTATTATGTGTTGCTTGTCTAGGACACTGAAATTCTGAAAGGCCAATGCAACTGAACACTAATGTATGTGCTCCATGTTACGCATGTGAATAAATGTCTTGACATCAGTCAGAATACGTGCAAAAGTAGTTGCAGAATCTGATCAAAGTAATTGAAAACATAAAAATCGATTACTAATATTGTGCAGAAGTTTTCCCCCTATTAATACCCCCCCCACCTATATAAATTAATTGTTGCACAATTGTTGATATTTAGAAGATTAGAGAAAGAAGAGGAAAGTTAAGGTGTCATTCAGGCATTAAGGGAAGTAGCTAAAATTCTGGCATTGACTTCAGCAAACCATGATTTGAGTGAGTTCAGAACAAATGCCATATTACAGCACTGCAATATTTTACCTTTACCATAATTTTATGTATTACTTTTATTACATGCACAGAATACATCCCTACAATTGTGCATGTTAAAGTTTTAGGATTTTTTTTCTTCCAATTTGTTTCTTGACATTCATAACTGTAGTGCAAACTTGCATGAAGTTCCCCCATCATCTACTACTGAGACTGGTGCAACAGCATTGTGCAGTCCATCATATTGACTGAAGCTGTGTTTCAGTGAAAATCAGTCAAACCAATCTCCAGACTTCTGAAAATTGTGCATCAAAATCTTGGGGTATGGGAACACATGAAATACGTAAATAAAATAGTTTAATATTTGCACACCTCAAGATGGGGTTTGATTGGAACTAATTATTTGATTACACTTATTGAACATATAATAGGTAATTAACATGTTACATGTAATAGAGCTCACTGACCAGGAAAGTTTCAAATAGATTTAAAGCTATACTCTGCACACTATTTACATATACGTTATATTAGTAATTTTTGCATAGTCCTTAGCTTTAACAAATTGTCAGCAAAAATCACATGAACACAGTGCAAAGTAATGTCCAGGTGTGAAATGTTGGACACTAGCTACTTTTATTTTTTCACTCAGTGCCCAAGTAGTGTCATGGCAATGTTTCTATGCTGCAGCTAGATACCTAAAACTGAAAACTGTCAAGACTGATCAGAAAAAAGCATAAACAAAGCAATCATTTTAGCACCAAAATATTTTGTTGCATATGTGAATAGATGTATTTTTACTAGTAAATTACTGAACATTGGAGTAAATAAAATTGTTTTGTTCCTGTAAAGCACTAGCAGTGTCAGTTGGGTTCTTGCACTGTGTGATAACTGATATAATAACAACAACTAAAACGGGCATGAATATCCTTGAGTTGAACAGTTATTTAGAATTACTGTACAGGTTGCTAACATCAGTCTGATATTAATCCTGCAGCTGTAATTATTCATACACTAGCTTCCAATACTTTCACACAGTGTATAGCACTAATACTAAGTCAGAGGTCCCATTGAAGTCACTTGAATCGTTACTGGAATAAGATGTTGCTCAGTAAGAGACAATTTCTCAACTAACAAGGAATAGTTGCTTTTAAAGAGGTGTCATGACAGAAGATGTGGATCTAGGTGCTGTTATATGATGACTTTATCCCTGTCTATGATACTATGAAATTGAATATTTAGTCCTGACTGGCCTATATACTACAGTGTTTGTTTCAGCAAAACTAAGGCTGTATGGACACAGGACCTGCACTCTTCTTGAACATTTCAGGGGTAGCAAGGAGAGTGAGACTGCCTTTGAGTTTTTCATAGCCATGCTGCATTCCTGACTGCTATCAGCTGTAATGCTGGGATACAAACCTGGAACAACTATTGTAACAAAAAGACTACCAAAACCACTGATCTAAAGTAGATTTGAACAATTAAGTAAAATTCTTACTATCTCATTATTAATAACTTGATGGGGCAAAAAAAGATTACAGACACTGTTTCCCTACTTGCAAGTATATAATGATTTGGAGATGTGAATTAAGCCCTTTAACTAACTTCTGCTTTAGTGACTATACCACCTAACCATAACCTGCATGCCAAAATTGATGTATTCCATAGTACTTTAATGAAAATGCAAAGTGATGGCAGAAAGTCTTTCAGAAAGTTCAAATCCTTGAAAATCTGAGAAGTGAAACTTGTTACTAAAAAAAATATAGAAACTAACTACAGTAAAAATAGCTTAGGAAATGAATCTACTCTTTTAATGTAGTATTTCCCATATGATTCATATTATATGTCTTCTTCACGGCCATGCAAATTATGCTTTTGGGTCTTAGTTTAAACTGTTCTTGATTAGTGCTAATCTGGAAAAAATATCCTGTTGATTTGGATTGTGGTCACATTGTTTTCCTCTTTATGCTACGTTTGCTCCGTTGGCATATGTCAAGAAATTCTGTAATAGTTGCACAAAAATTTAAAAGGGAAGAACATTCTGATAGGAGTGAACAGATGAAGGGAAAAGAAGCAAATATCTGGTCAAAGGAAACTCATTCCAAGTCTCAGTCCCAGTACAATTAAATTCTTACATACTTAAGTAATGACCACCACTTTCTCCAACAAGTACTGAATTGTGAATTGAAAGCATGAAGTATTAAAGGGTTAGATAAAGCATTAGACACAGGTGAGCAATAACAGATGCACATGCTTATAGGAAGGTTGACTTTTTTTCATATTCTGCCTCTTATACCTGCTTAGAGTATATCTGTACTGACCAGTACAGTACCTTGTAGAGATACATTCAAGTAAGCTCCAAAGCAGAGTCAGTTTTAAGGTCAACACCTCTGACTGGCACTGTCCTGCAATGTGGAGATGCACTAGTTCATGTGAAGGTAGCTCAGTGCCCTGTAGCCTTTTCCTTGCTATGTTCAGCCACTCTAGCTATAAAAGTTCTATATATTCCTAGATACAAAGATTCTGTTAGGGTGATCATTTGATTATTTTTTTTTTAAATGTTCAACAGAATAACAAGAGCGTACAGTGGTTCTCTGCTTCATTGATACAGTCTGAACTGCTGCTTTACAAACTATTGTACCTGCAGCCCCACTCACAGTCTTATACAGAAAAAGAGGTAGATTATGTGAGAATGGCAGTGAAGAATACAATGCTAGCTGGGGGCTTGCTTAATATGAATTCAGGCTTAGAAAATAAACACATTAAAAAAATGTTTGACATAGGGAAGTCAGAACTGAAGGGTTTTTTTTAATTTTCATGCTTTATAGCCTACCTAGTATTGTACTTTTAAAATGGACATTTATTGCAATATAAATTCCCTTTAACACAGATGGTAAGGTTTGATTGCCTATTTTCCCAGTTATGTCTGCTAAGAAATCAACACCCTATCCTATACCTAATGCTGAAAATCTCAGCAGTTTTAGGAATCTCCTCACATGATGGGCCTAGTTTTAGCCTCTCAGTAATTCTTGACCCACTGAAGTCAGTCTGTTGCTAAGGGAAAAGCCAGGACCTATACAGTATAAATTCTTACAGGTAGTTATGTGTTCATAAGTAGGAACTGAGAAATAACCCAAAGTTAAATTATAACTCGATAAGAATCTTCAAGAAGTGTTTCTTACACTGCATAATGCTTTTACTTTTTGCAGAAAGCTCTCAACCTACATTCCCACTATATGATTTATAATACCTCTAATCACTTTTTTTCTTCATTCCTTCTTTTTTATTCTGTATGGAAGATCAGCTTAAACTTTACACTCCACTTCAGCCCATAGACTGTAATGTAAATTGATCTTAATTGGCACATTTTTTTTGTCTTGGCCCTCTGGACATAAAGGAATTTCTCCATTCAAGTAAAGAGCATGCTTTCTGTGATTGAAAGTTCTGAACAAGAACTAGGGAGACTTTGTGGCAGTAAAAGAGAAAGAAACATGTTTGTTTATCTCTTTTTACAAAAGATATGACAAGTGATGATAGAAATAGATGTCCAGGTAACTTCATTGGAAGTAGAGGTATGCTTCTGGGCTCAAAGGTGGAGGCTGTTTACTTAAAACAAGATACAGTCAAAATATGATGAATGAAAAGACTGCAGAAAGTACCAGGAAAGAATCCTAAATTGCAGAAAAAAAAGTCCATCACCATAGACAGGTACCTATAATTATTATTAGGCAAGGAAGAGCCTATTTCATAGAATGAGACTAAAATCAAACTTGTTGAGCACTGATGAAATTAGGGACTACAGTTGCCCCTAGTGAATACATCCAAAGCATGAAAAACAGGGTGAAGAGCTATTTTAGCTGAAGGAGAGATGAGAAAGGAACCGCATAAAGGGTCCATTTGAAATGCACTGATTTTTTTAGACTTGAGACTCAATATGATGAGTGACTTCTGATGACTTAAAACTTAACATTCATTGCATGCTTCCTTTTGATACTGGGTTATGGCCCAAATTGTCATGATGTTAATAAAAAGCATACCACGAGAGTCTGAATTCACCTAGTGTGTACACCTATAGAGGCGTATTGTCTTTACAGGCATTTTATTTAGGTGACCTCCTGGCTCAGAAGAGCTCTGGTGCAGCAAGTATGAGCTTTGCTGTTGTTTGAATTGGGTCCAGTTTTCTATTTGTGATGACCAGAAGTAACCTGCTTCTTTGATTTTTCCAATTAAAAATAAATTCATCTTTGCACTAAGGCAGAAGGTGGAGAAAACAGCATTTAATTTTATCTTTGGAAACAAGAAAATAATATTACTTGCTTTTAAGCTTGTCATATGAAGTGGTTAGAAATTCATTTATATCAGAATGTGTAAGCATCTCCTTCAATGTGAGAAATTTACAAAAAAACTATCTTTTTTTTTTTTTTGAATCCATATGAAAAAAGATGGGAAGAGGGAGATAGTGGGTACATGTATTCACAAGTCCCAGCACCTGCCAACTGGCTGAGACAAACTGAGGTAAAAGAGGGATAAAGGTGGTAGGTTGAAGAAAGTTATTGAAAGAACAGTGAGGATTACATCTAGTGTGATTCTGGGGTATTCGTATAGTTATGACAGGAAATTAATATGCGAGTCTTGTCAGACCGAATACCCAATATTCAGTCTGACACACGGTGATATCCTCGTATTTATATAACTGGGTAATATTTTTAACACAACTACTGTCAAAACCAGGAGGCTTTAACACTGCTGAAAAACACCAGTGACTGCAAAAGCAGAACAGAAATATAGCAAACACCTTCCCATGTAAATGACTACCTCAGCTCCATAATGTTTTTTCATGCGATGTCCTAAGCAACATGGAAAAAGTTGACTACAGAAGCATTAAAGGGCATAGAGCAGCCAGCGAAATTATCACTGGCTGCCTGAAAACTTATGAAAATGGTTTTCTTTCTAATAAGTGAGGTAATGTAGAGCCCAAAGGCTTATCTAGATTCAAAAAGAAGAAAAATACTTCAAAGTCCATTAAACTCAGTGGCAACATTTCATTGTAGGAAATCTCTAGCTGCATGTTTCTGGAAGCAGAGAGATTTTACCAGGGAAGCATCATTATATTCTTGCCCTGATCTTTTGCTCTTAGCTTCTGCTATTGGCATCTGCCAGATGCAAAATACATGGCACAAGATATAGCTGATGTGACCCAGAGTAATCATTACATTATGATTACTGCAAAATGATAGCAGGTAATGGACCTTCAGTAATTTAGACAAGAATCTCAATGCAACAAATGGTTATCATTAAGGAAGAAAATCACTAATGTGTAAGTCAGATCTTCTTATCTACAGGATCAGGTCTATTTTTTCTGATTTAGTGGAAGGACATTTTCACACATATTCAGTAAAGAACAACACAATGCGTAGGCCTAGCTGTGAAACCTGCCCATTGTATATGAAACTAAATATTACTCTTACAAGATAGAACTTTCATCTGTTTGCAGCCAGCCAGCAAAATATTAAAGAAATAGCATTTTTACAAAACCTAAGCCAACACATACAGATTATTACCAGAAATAAAACAACAATATACGGGAAAAAACATATTTAAAAGAAGTGAAGGATAATAATGAGCATTTTGAAGGAATGGAATGAGAAGAAGATATCTACTTTTTACGCTTGCATTAGCCCTTTCCAAATGATGCAGGTAATCATGTATGAAATTGTATTTTTTACTGAATGTCATCTTGGACTTTGGTGTGAACTCTTGAGATGAAAGGCTAGCTTTTTTCTGAGCTATTTGTCATCTTAAGCTTTCTCAATGCTCCATGTTCTACAGAAAAATACCTATGGTTCTATACATTGATGAGAAACGCATCTTAAAGAGGATCTCATGCATACCCCAAATAACTTTCTGACAGAATTCCCTGGAAAACAGTGAGTGATATGAGAAAATGAGTTTTCCTTCAATAGTGATTCAATGTTATATTGTGTAACTCAAATAGCTTGTTCTGGTCATATGAAGCTTTTGTTAATCTGTAGTAAGGTATCTTCAGATCTAAACAGAAATCTGCTTGCTGCAACAGATTGAGGATTATCTACTAAATTCCACTTTCATTTAATTCCCTTAGATTATTTTTCAAGAGAGAGAAAAAAAGATAGAAGGAGAAAGAATGAGAAAGAGAACAATTATGAAAAATTAATATTGAGATAATGCTAGAAAGCCTTACTAAACTAATCGATGTATTATTCAATATATTATTAAGTGATAATGCACTTCTGGGACCTACTGATCCCTGCATATATTTGATAAAGCTGGAGAAAGTATGACACCAAACCAGAATGAATTATACTCATAATGGTCAGATAAAGAGATCAGTTATCTCTTGGCCATTTTGTGTACATCCTATGAAAGGGTGGTATAAGCTGTACTCTAATTTTCCCCTCCAAAAACTGATGAAGACACAAAAGACTTCACGCTGTGGATTAAAACTAAAAAGGCTTCAATCAGGTGTACAGCAGATGCTGATGCAGGCAAGGGAGAACAGTTCATCAAGGAGTCTGTAATCATCTTTCCCTATCTGCTACCCTGAACAATGTCTCTGGTTTCTACTTTTATGGGTCTAAGAGCTGTTCTTCCAAAATTAGGCATTCAAACTTCCTCTGTGTGCAGAAAAGTAATCACCAGACCCCCCAAAATCAATAATATAATTCTATAGGCAGATCATTAGCTCATGCTTATTTGTGGTAATGGCCAATATTTTCAAACCAATTGCAAAACCATTGCCCGCATAGATACCACACCAAAGGCAAACAAGCATACATATGTCAGTGAATGAAGAATGCCACCAAATAATTGATATGTAATTAAAATTACAGCCAGCTTGACCTTCTACAGATGAATCACTGATAGCTCTTGGAGTTACTTAATACAGAGAGCAGGGACTTTAACTATGAGCCCAGTGAATAGGAGGCAGAACTGAAGGAGATATGGAAGGGAATTATGAAGGCTGGAATTATACAGCATTTTTAACATAATGACAAGAAGCCTGCTATTACTTCAAATAGAAAACCAGTGCAGGGATTCAGAAAGATGAGTTATTATGATCAAATTAACAAAGACAACAAATGCAGGGCAACCTTTTGCATGAAGTGAAGATAGCCTGTGTATATGTTTTGGAAGTTAGAGGGCAGGGAAATGCCACACTCAAATACGAACACAAGTGAGAAAGCTGATAGTAGCTCTCAGTTATGCAGTAAAAGGAGAGAGAAGCAGAGAAAGTAACTCCCTTACTACAATAAGTAACTTCGGTTGGAGGAGTGTTCATGCTGTAAGATGGCTTCGAAAAGAAGATGAGGCGTGTGATCCATGCAATAATACCTACACTGCCAAGAACTGTCTTGGTAGCTGAACTTGAAGACTGAAAAGACACCTTTTGGCTTCTGTATACATAACCGAAATTATGCATTTTGCTCCTACAGCCTATGAGGACTGTGAACCTAAGCATGTTTGAGTATTACAATTTTGTTTTGTAATATAGTAAAAATAAAAAAATCACTATTTTCTTGGAAGGTAAGGATTTGGAAAAGGAGAAGGTTGCCAGCAGTAAAATACTTGGAGGACTTTAAAATAGAATCACAAATATTACTGCTCTTTTATTGGCCCAAAATAATTAACTAGTATCAAAGTCTGCATTGTATTGAATAAACATACTGGATATTTGTAAGCTCTTTGGGGCAAGTACAGTCAAAATTACATTAATAATGGCTTTTTTTTCATTTTATTTCCCTGGTTTCTAAAGGAAATGCTAAAAAACCTCGCTAAGCTGATTTAAAGACTTAAAACATGCACTCAAAATGACTTAAAACCTTAATAAAGCTCTAATGCAACACATGAGATTAAAGTTGCCACAAATCTTTAGGGCCAAATTCTTAACTTTGGAGTCCAGCATGACTAACAAGGCTCTGAACATCACATTTAAGAGGCAATGGTGAGCAACATGAAAATATTCTTCTCTTCCACTGGTTAATGTGATACAGATCTCTGCCTCCTTGATGTCAAAAGGGTATAAAACTTGTAAAAAAAGGTTTGAGCAACCTACTCTAGTGGAAGGTGTCCCTGCTCATGGCAGGGGGGTTGGAATTAGGTGATCTTTAAGGTCCCTTCCAACCCAAACAATTCTAGGATTCTATGAAAACTAAGATACCTCTATTTCGCCCAGGTGAGGATAGTGTTTCTTTCCTCTCACAACATGCCATCACTGCCTCTAGAGAGAGTTCATTTCTCAGAAACTAAATTAAGCAATTCTAAATTATTTGCTATTAATATCCAACCACCTTTAACCACTTTTATACCCACTTAATACCCTTTAACCACTTAATATCCAACCACTTTTATTCTGCCTGTACTTCTTAATAAGGATTATTTCTATAATGAGTTCCAGAATTTACTATTCAGTCGTCTAGGGACTATATGTGTGAAAACAAACCCTATATAGATTTGATTTCAAAAGGGAATAGGAATAATTTTAGCCTTACAGATTTCAAAAAGTGGATTTTATTTTAAGCTTTGAAATAAAATTAATCTTTGGCCAGAAACCAAGAATTTTATCTCACATGGTAACTTTGAAAAAGTTCTGAGCATGTGAATGCTTTTGGAGTGTATTAGAAGAGAAAATTGTTTGCAGCTTTAATTATACAATTTGCTAAGGAAGAAGAAAAAAAAAAGAGGAAACATACTATATCTGTAAAATCAATTCTTCTGTTATGGTCCCCCAAACACTATCTCTTTTAATCTCTCTATAGTAGATAAGCAGCAGAGGTGATTAAATTCAATGCAATATATATTCAGATTAAAAAATGAGAAACATTTGTTATCTGCAATTGTTACCTGCATATGCAATCTTCTGAGCTCCTCAATAAAATAGTAATGAAAGGATTTAATGAAAAAAAAACCAAACCCAGAAGTTAATAGTCAAATTATGTCCAATCATAAATAGTATATATTTTAAATAGGACTTCTCATTTATAGTTTACTTGCAAGAATTCCAAACAACATGTGAAGAATGTATTTCTTTAAAAGAGATGTCATGTCTGCAATGACACCTTGGGAAACTGGCTGAGGCATTTAAACTAGGGTTCAACTCTGCAAGGTTTAAAGCTTTCAAGCCTTCATCCAGGAAAGCACTTTCACTTGTGTTTAAATGTTTACCAACATGGTTTTCTGCACCAGGATCAGAATACTGAGCAGCTGGCAGTATGAAAAGCATAATCCTGGAAAATCTGACAGATATAAGCTAAAAATGCCAACATTGCTGCAAGTGTATTCCAGTTATGTCCTCTCTTCTAAACTATTTCACTGGTAATGTCTCCTGGAAAACTGTAGGGCTTGGAATAGCATTTGTTCTTTATTTAACAAATTTTTTTGAGATATGTTTGCCAAATTCCCCAGGGATTCAGGAGGATAAATTGCATATAGAAGTTTTGCTTCAGTGGCTTCCAGTGGAATTTGTTCTCATCAATACTCTGCCAATTATTTCTGCATAAGTCTCTAGCTCATAAAAAGCTGCTGGAGCTATAGCAAGTAAAACTGAAGATGAATTTATCCATGTGGGAGATATGCTATGATTAGTAAAAAATCTTTATCCTTCCTTAGCTTCTGCTCATGTTCCCTTACGTTCAGGGGTTTGCTGTCTTTCCAAGTTTTCAGGTCTCCATCCTCACCTGATGGTCCCATCTGGCACCTGCTCGAGTCATGAAGACTCTTCCTGTTTTTAAAAAGTTCCTGATTATGCAGTTTGGATAAGATCCACAAAGGATCAACAAAATCTCTGAAGCATCATGGTGCCTTCTCTGTACCCATAGAAAATGGGGTCTGAAACCATGTGGGTTTTGCCAATTAGCTTATTCTTAGTTGCCATGATGCTTTGCGTGGCTGCCCTAAATAACTTCTTGGATCTTGCTTCAGTACTCACAACCAGTACAATCCCCATAAATGACACCACATGGAGCTGGTGCTCTTAAATGGAGCTCCCACAGCTGGGAATGGACTAGTTCAAGATGACATAGTAATGTCAGGCAGTAGCAGCTGCCTATCACTGCTTGGTCTTGTATCAATTCACCTTTAAAGCTTATTGCTGTCATGCCATGGTGGATGCTCCATAGAGCACTGAGAAAGGGCCAAGGGAACCTGCTGAGGATCTGGACATTGTGGCCTGAATATATCAGTGTTTTGGTTTGCATCTGAAACAGTCTCTGCAGCACTTTTAGTGGATCCTTTGATTTAGCCACAGTATAGGGCTGCAGTGAAGATGAAGAGAAAAAAATATCCTCTTATATAATCTTTTGAACTGAAGGAAACATTTTCACTTCTGTATGTCTTTCTGTACTTTGTATCATTCTCTGTAGCATTTTCTGCACTCTGTATTATTCCATTGCTAAACATATTTTGAAACTCTAGTTACATGAGTCTACATCTCCTAGACCTTAATGTGGTTTCTCCCCTCCAGGAATATCAGAAATAAATCAGTAATAGTTGTGCCTTTAAACTTGGTTCCCAATGCAGTTTTTCAAAATAATGTTTTTGGAGTATGTTTATGGCTACATCTACTGCTTTTTCTGACCCTTGTAGCCAGTTCCTCATGTTAATCAAACCCACTCTTAGCTTCTGCTTGTACTTGTTATTGTTCTGATTCTCGCCTTCTTTTTGAGGTATGAGGCATCCATCCTTATCTATCCCTGAATACCATCTACTTATTTTATAAGTTTCTAGAAGCTTTCTCTTTAAAAGTTTCTTTCCTTTTACAAAGACAAACTTCTCTGATCAAAATCAGAACAATGAAAATTTATAAAATAAAATTCTACTATATTGATGAGAGATAGTCAAAAAACATATGACAAAATATTTCTGGAGGAAAAAGAAAAGTCTGGGAGATATGTGTTTGTATGTGTGTGAAATAGAAATTACTCCTATTTTCCTGGTGTTTTGACTAGCCTTAATAGTCACATTTAAATATAAGGTATGGGAAGATAGGCTTTGCAGTGATCATTATGCCCAGCCCACTCAAATGTCAAAAATTTCAGAGCTAGGTAGAATTTGCATGTTATGTTCCTTACATTTTACTTATTGGAGACCTATAGAAAGACCAAAAAGAGAGAAATAAGACACTGAGTGAACCCATACACAGTTTCTTCTCATTAAAATAGAGAGTCACCATATTAATTATTAGTTAGAATCATTAAAACAATTTACTGTTTTTCAGAAAAAGATTTTGAAGTTCTTGCAGAAAAAGCTGAATATACTTAATAGTAAGATTTTTCTTTCTGTGGAATAGATACCCAAACTATGTGTTCTCCACCTTTTCCTGCACCCCAGCATTTCTTTCTGAAATTGCGTTCCAAAACATTTGTCATAGTGGGGCATAAATAGGAAAGGAAGACGTAGCAGCTTTCCATCAATATTTACCTTGTGTAAGAGTCGGCTAGAAAATCAGCATTGTCTCAACATCGTCATCAGGAACATGAACAGTACATTACCTGACAATGGCCTGTTTGGAGCGCAGGGGCCGGTCCCAAGGACAGAATGTGCGGTACAAGGCTCCTGGAAGGTACCTGACTGGAACCGTTAGAGATAACCACATAGCTACTGTCAAAAAGGATGAATTGCCACTGTTGGCATAACACCGACGAAGAAATCATGAACTTTAGACGAACTTTGTTTCATTATAATACCAAAACACACCTCCTGGTCGAAGGCTACCAGCCTCCAAGACTAACCACGCCTCGGACACTGACCCCGCACCTGCGTGATAGCCTCGCTTGAGAAGGGCGGAGATGTGATAATTGTATTCTGAGAAGGATGGAGACTCCTGAGGCAGAGGTGGAGCAAGGTGTGTTACTAAGCATAAAAGATGACTTCTGAACAACGGAAGTTGGAAGCTTCCCCACCAAGGACCACGACGATCGACGACGCAGCATCAGCTGGACCCAGGACCGTTAGCATGTCGTGAGATCAGCGGTGGTAGCTGTAACCCCTCTTTCTCTCTCTCTAAACTTAACTTTACTTTTCTTCTTTCTTTCACCCATCTCTAACTGTCGCGTGCCTCCTCACAGGCAATACAATAAAGTTTTACTGTGTGATTACTTCTATCCCCTTTGGTGTTGGTCACCTTAATTTTGCACTTTCGAGATCGTAGCAAACGAACCATCACGAGTCCACCGAGTGGACCGTGACACCTTGGAAGGAGCATTTGTGAATTGTAACACATAGCCCTGCAATACAACATTGCCATTGCTAATGACAGGCCACAATCTTCACACTGAGCTTGCTAGGCCTCAGGACAGAGGCTTGTCAGGCCTGCTGGGTCTGAACTTTTCTTGACCTGCCCACGGCTTTGTTTTACTTGGTTTAGCTGCCACAGCAATTTCTCTAATTGACCAGGCATCTATGGCTAATTTGTTTGACTTTTTGTATGGTACAACCATAGTTTTATATAGAGAATAGTAACAAGCAGTGACTCTATGAAGAATGAGTTATTTACATAGTTATGTAGTGCGGAGAAATACAAGCCTAGTGCAACAGCAGGGGCCTTGAGAAGTGCACATAGGATGCAGCCTATATAGAGGGGTACAGGCATAGGGTGACATTGCCATTGAATAACCCTGCCTGGGTGCTTATTACAGCAGAGGTGCTAATGATCCTTATCCAGAAGCTTAGGGTGTTCGTATGCCTCACAGAATTAAGGAGACCCTGACATGAAGCCATCCCAATAGTACCAAGCACCAAGGAAAGTCCATCAGAATTCCACAATAAAAGCAACTCAGGCCATTTCATCAAAATAAATAAATTCCATAGGGGAAATTCAGGCACACTTGTTGACAGTTTTCCTACTCATCTGACATAGAGACATTAGCTTGCCACTTACATTCTTAATGTATCACACAACTACCCTGTTATCAGAGCTAAATTCCACATCCACCCCTGCACAGTCTGTTTTATGAGCATGAGTGCAAACAGCGTCTTGCATGATATAAGTTGGTTTATGTGGGAACACATGGGTTACTATTGGTTACCATGCATTAAAAATGAAGTTAAATGAGGAGCATTGTTTAAAAAAACCCAACAAAAATCAGTTTAATTTTCACCATTTGCTTAGACTCATTTTGTGAATGAGTTAGCTTCATGATGAGTTAATTAAAGACATGTGTATCAAGCAGCTATTTTCTGTTCATTCAGCTCTTTCTTCAAGACACATTTCTATCTAATAAACATTTCAGTAATGATACCTCTATTATCTGAAAGTAGTGAGAATTAAGAATATATTCAGAATAAACCTATAGCGGTTATAAATTTATTTTTGACTGGCTCCCTAATCATTCAGGGTTTACCCGACCCACTTGGTTTACAAAAGATATGGGCTATAAGGTTGCTGACAAGTGCAATGGAAGCGTGATTCCCAGCAATGCAATGTCATTTCCTAAGGGATGGTTAGTGATTGTTCTTCCTCCATAATGAGATGGTTTACCTTCATGCCTAGTCTTCACAAAACACAAATAATAGGGCACATTTATGTGCCTATTTATGGTGTAAAAATGGTTTACACTTACAGGTAGAGATGATATAACTTGGCTTATTATAACAAGTAGGACACTAGCCCTTTAACTAGGGTAAGTATTCAATGTTCCTGACTCCCAGTCCAACACTGGGAACTAATAGTGTTTTGCTGTGTACTGAGACATAGAAGACAAAAATGAAAACATTCCCTGAACAAATTTAATTCTAATGGGTATTTATATTCAGTTTAACTTGAATTTTAAAGCTCACATCTGTAGACAAAAAAAAAGGTGTTCTAAATCTCAAAAAAATGCTCAGGAGGATTACTCAATAAGCAAAACTGCTGACATTTCTCGCACCTCACATGTTTGTTTTTAAACATTGACAGATAGTGATGTGAAGATGACTACATCATGAATGATTGATTCCAGAAGTGACTTCCTTCTGGGTGAAATTACCATGCTGACAAAATATAGAAAAAAGTTGTGCAAGTATTCTGAAAAGCCATGAATATGAGTACCTCATAGGGTATTACAGAACAAGAATCTTTATTCTTTCATTTTTCAAATCTAATTGAGCAATAGGATTGGGGGTTTTGAGCTAATGTTGTTTAAATAGATGGCTGGAGGGCATCCATGTTTTCCTAATCTTACTCACTGAGAACAGAATTAAGCTTTTTTGCTCCTCTTGTTAATTTATAGTGAGATTTTAGAACAATCTTTTCTAAAAGCAATGTACCTTATTGGGGAAGAGAAATCACATATAATACGAACACATGACAATTACATACAATAAAGCACAGGCAGAAAAAATAGAGTTCACACTAAAAAAGACCTAGTCAGATCACATTTCAGTAATGGCCATTAACTTCACTCCTTCTCTTGAGCTCTCTCAGCTATAGCAGAAATCTGCAGGAGCTGAGTAATAGCAACAGGCAAAAATCATGATCCAAGTGCCTTAGACTTCACATGCAGAGATGCATAGAACAGTTTTAAAAGAAACTAAAAAAGATGAGAGAAGGGGATAAGAGGGGAGGGGAAAGGAAGGTAAATTAAAAAATAAACCTTCTTAGGTTTACATAACTCCAAGGTTACACCTTTTACAATTAGATATTGCTAGCTAATTTCAAATAAAGTAGATCAACTCAAGCTAACCCTGGGATGCAGAAGAATATCTGAACCTATTTCTCTCTTTTCTGTTTGTTTCCATCTAATGCTTTCCTTCACTTGCCACTAAAATGAGTAGCCATAACCACAGTAAAGAGCTAGGTGAATAGATTATATAATCTCCAGTAAATAAAATGTAAGAAAACATATTCATACAAAATTCCAGCTCAGAAAAATTTGAATCTTAATCATCTTAAGTTATGGAGGCTTATCTGAATCATCTGATCACATCTTAGACTCCTCCAGAGTTCTCATAAGTATAAATGCTGCACTTCAAGCTCAGGCTGTTCAAAATGAATTATGTGTGCTTGTTTCTATAATTATCTCTCTTGTTCCTTACTGGCTATACAAGTTTCTTTCATCCCTCTACATTTTGCTGTCTTCCCTGGGGGTACCATATATTTCCTCTCCTTGCCCACAAGTTTTATATTGTGGTGTAATTTGGTTTTGGTCAATTACATTGGCCTGTTCTGATGGATCTGAAAATGGAAATCCTTTATCAACTTATTTAACCAATGTGCCTCAACTTTCTGCTGAAGAAACTGATTCTAGACAGGGTGCTACATTTCAGCTTTTGGTTCTTTGCCAGGACTGCTAACACAGGTCCCTGTTTCTGGTAATTTTGGTGAGGACTGGCCATGACCCCATTTTGTTGGTACAAGGAATATTTAAAAAGGGACAATAATCCTCATGCTCACTCACAACTTGAATCCAATCAGTTGTGCAATGCAAAAATTGCACTGCAATTTTTCAGTACAGTGAACTAGAAAACAGACTCTCAATAAATGCACTCCAATGGGCTTTTTAAAAAAGGGTTTTCACAAACTTACAGGAAGGAAACGAAACTTAAACCATGTTAATTTTTTCATTTTTAACCTTTCTGTGTGAACACTTGCTGTAGCCACATTCAGCTGAATCTGCAAATATGGAAAGTAGGTGCTTTAGCTATAACTATGAAGGGCTAAAATTTATAATGTGATAAGGTGCAGTAGCTAATGTGAGTGTGTGTTTTGGGGAAGGTGTAGAATGACTGTAAGATAAACCAGTCTGCTATGATTGACAGTTTTATAATGACTAATACAAAACATCATTGCCATGTAATATTTTATAAGTCTGTGAAGAGGTTTAAGAATTGGACTGCTTTACTCAAAATGGCTGACAAGTACCAGTGAAGATACTGTGAGCTGCTGAATAACTAGAAGGCGGCCTGTAAAATCCACAGCATGATACTTAGGTGCTGTATTGCCAGGTATCATCTCATTCAGTGGAAAACAGTGTAAATGTTCACAGGAATCTGGCCAGCCTTTAAATCTCAATGTAGGCACAGTTTTCAGAAATGACTGTTTGATTGCTGGCAATCAGGGCCTTCATGTACTGTAAAGATGACTAAAAAGTCATCTGCTGGGAGTACTCATCTGTGCTACTCTAGTGATTTCTGGGTCTTGAATACTCATTTTGAGACTTGTATGCTCAGTCCCTACTTAATCTTAGTGTTTCAGCTGTAGCAATTTATTTATGAGAGTTGTAGTATTATTTTCATAATTTTTTTCTTGTACACTTCGGTACCTCTGTGACTTAGGAATGACAGAAAAACTCAGCTTTGTTTGTATTTAAGCAGTGATCATTTCATGACAAGTTTTTAAATACTTTACACTAATTGAATTGTTCATGGAATGATAGCTGTAGCGGTAGCAGTTGTCTAGGAAATAAATTGTCTTCTACAGGTGACCTACCTAAAATCCAACCTACCCAAGTCATTAAGTAGAGGTAAAAGCTATTTTCTCTCTCCTTGTGAACTTCCTCACCCTCCCTCGCTACAAGACTACATCAAGTAGCCAAAATAAAGCTAGTACTCCCTAGTGGCCAAGTCTGAAACAAGTTCTTCTGGAAACACTGTGATTCTGGTATTTCAGGCTCTTCTAGAGCAAAGCTCCACCGAGGTACCAGAATTGCAGTCTCACCAGCACCAGAGCTCTAGGTGGAGGGAGCAGGACAACAGGAGACTTTCTTTGTGATTTCTTAGCCCAAATCTCTCAACACAGTCTCCCATTTCCTTTTATGGAACTTCTGATAACTGACCGGATCTCCTCTTTTCCTCTCTATGCCAAGCATTGTTCTGAGTTTCCATCTCTGATGTGGGAATCGATTTGGGACAAGATTAATCTTCACATTACATGATTTGCAATCCTGAGGAAAGTGAAGGTTGCGTATTGTGATGAGCATTTAGTAATAAAAGAGAAAATAGATACCATTTTTATGGCAAAGATAGGAGCATGGTCCTGGGCACAGTCTTAGGATTTAAACAATGTAAATGGACAGAATAGAAACCTGAACAGGGAGAGAGAATTCAGCATAAAGCTTTGTGAAAACATTTTCTATTGCAATTAACATAGCTTTACTTAAAATATGATTGGCAGTTAACAAGAAAGAATATAGATACAGTTAGTTTTCCACTGCAATCTCCTGCAAATATGCTATTCTCTATATACTCATATGTCACATCCACAAACAGCATCTCTGTATCCACAGCGGGAACTTGGAATATGTCCTTCCCTCACAGTGACCATATTATCATCTTGAACAATGTATGACCTATAGATTAGGGTAATTTTTTATGCACAACAGAGAATTAATTTAGCTTGACTATTCATTAAGTTAAACAGTGCTGCTGTTAGGTAAAATAACAAGCCTTGTTCCAGTCCTTCACTGAGAGGTAGAAAATACTGGTGCTTTAAGTGGAATAGTCACTGTATGTGTGAGTAGTTTATTAAATCTTTGTTGTAGGCTCTGTAGCTTCTATAGCCTACTTGGTACAAAAGATTAACTTGGTCAGATTTTTTTGATGTATAAACTTAAGTTTTTAATTACAGGTAAACTAATTAGTTGTTGGCTATTCAGTACTGCTACAGTTCATTTTCTTTAGGCACTTTGTGGCTACTCTGATTCTGCTTGTAAACAGCAATGCAATAGCAGGCAGATTCCAGCAGGGATAATTGATTCTTGTGTGAAGTTTCTTAATAGAACACTTGGACATAGTTAAAATTCATTTTCTGTATTTAGAAAAGTTAAAGGACAGAGCCACAGCAGGTATAAATTGTCATATCTTATTTCAAGTCACTAGAATGATAGAGATTTTGACCAGTTAAATATATGACCTCACCTCTGAATGTTGAAAGACTGAGCAGTCGTGGTAGGTTTGTGCATCAGAGAAGAGTATAATTTCCCTTCTACTGCTTGTAACAAGTTGTGAAAATCATGTTCCTGTGGATTAGGAGATATTTACCTTATTTCAAAGGGATATCCTTCGTGAGTTATTGCTCACTAATGAAATAAAGTGTGCCCAATCTGTCCCTCAATTTAGACTGAAAAATTATTGCTGCTGTCTGTGATTTTAAATAATGTATAGTGTATCTTTACGAACATATGGTAGTGTCTTTCCAAGAAATGCTATGTATGATTCTTCTGGAAGGGTGTCTCTGATATAGAGATGTCATGGAACAGCAGAGAGCATCAGAAGTTATAATGCTGACTTTATATTAGCAATTAACTAAAACCCAGTAGTTTTGAAATAGATAATCCACCCTTTATTTTGAATTTTGAACTAAAGAATTTAAGCCAAAGGGCTTGAAAAGATAATAATGTAAGACAGCTAAACACCATTAATATAATTATTTGTTAAATTTTACTAAAGTGATGATTATTTTTATGTAGGTATCAATCTTACTTCCATGGAAATGAAAGCAAAAAAGAAATCATACTGAATCTATTAAAAAGAGGAATGGATTCCCAAACTGTAATATGGACTTGTGTGTTTATGCTCTGCTAAGAGAATAGTGTATCAGCACATCAACAAAACCTTTGACTAATAGGCTTTGCTGTGTCTTCTGGATAAGGTTCAGAAAAGAAGACGGAAAAAAAATATTTTCCTAATGCATCAGTGATTTCTCAGCAGAGATATCCTCTGGGACTGATTGAACTAATCTGCTACTATTCCAACATTTTTCCAGTATAGAAATAATGCCTTTAGTGCTAAGGGGTCTGTAAAAGAGGTTATGCCAATGCAATAGAGCATCTTTTCATTAGTTCTTTATCCCTTGGTTGGTGAACCCAGTTCTACCTGCAGTAGGTACCTCTGCCCACAGGAGTTACACTTGCTTCATGAATGATTAAATGTTGCCCAGATGGTATTGGAAAAAACTTACTGATGATGTGCACTAGCAAAGATCTGGAGAATCCAGTCCTGAACATTTAGTTTGCGTAATCTCAGTTTGTGCTAAAGTTGCACCTCACCAATGAGCACTTGAAAGAGCTATATAAATGTTATATATCAAGTAACAACTTCTTTAATGCAGAATTAGGATTAGTATGTATATTTTATAGTGAGGTAAATAAGAAACATGAGTTAAAACTCCTTTTAGCCCCTGCCATGGTAAAAACCTCATTGACAGAATGAGGTTTCTATGTAATTGTAGTGTACCAGTTCATAGATCTTTGCACATTTTATCAAAAAAAATTTTTAAAAATATGGCTCAATCTTGTGCTGTCATTGCCCCCACAAATATTCCTGTAGTCCAAATTAATGCACTTTCTGATCTAAATTAATAAATGCTTATTAGCATGTAGTGATTTCTGCCCTCTATCTAATTTGTGAATATGTATTTCAAGTAATTTGACACATACAAAGAGCCCCTCTGAATGTTAGGCACACTCATGGTTATATATATATATGCACGTAAGTAATTGTAATCATAGCTATCTCACGCATGCTTAGCTGGCAAACTGAGCAGGGTTTGGATCAGGTGACCTCCAAAAGCACCTTCTAACTTTAATTACTCTATGACTTGAAGTTTCAAGTTTGGGTTCTCACCCTCTTAAGACATCTCTCTTCCAAATAGGGAAACAGGATTTATGTAGAGCAGTCTTGCACCAACTTGCAATAGCATTACTGTCAGAAGTGGGAATATCTCAAACAGTGAGATTTTTGTTTCAGTGTCTGAAACATTAACTTTCAAAAAATTATACTGTTATCTGCAAATAGGTAAATACATGTTTCTTTGCATACCTATATTACTAGATTTGAAAACTTCTAGCAGTCATAAAAATAAAAACAGATTTTAATATGCATTTGGGTACAATCTGGGCTTTATCAAATTTGTTCTGGATTTTAAAAGCACTTGCAAAATTTAGGCCATGTAATCAGAAGGACTGATCTGAAAGTCTTAAAGAGATGAAGAGGACTTCGTCATTATAACCTTCATTAGTATTAATGGTATTACACAACTAAAGCCCTGCTTATCTGGATAGAGATGCACCTCTGATTGTTCTGGCTGGTATGCAGTTTTACACAGACATTTAGACAATTGGATAGCCATGCTAACTTATGATCCACTTGGAATTCAGATAAAAGTT
This sequence comes from Haliaeetus albicilla, assembly GCF_947461875.1. Taxonomy (NCBI): domain Eukaryota; kingdom Metazoa; phylum Chordata; class Aves; order Accipitriformes; family Accipitridae; genus Haliaeetus; species Haliaeetus albicilla. Next base: position 8,756,155 of record NC_091509.1, on the reverse strand, counting down.
GGAATTCAGTGGCCTTTTTCCCTAGTTACACGGGCTGCGTTCCCTCTCCTCTCTCTCACACTAATTTCATAAAGCATTTGCTCTTTTTTGAGATCTGGAGTGCCAAAATGGCTTGAAATGGCAGATGAGCAAACAAATAGCTATTTCTTTCCTACAAATAATTACAAAGAAGAATGGAAATTTTAGTGACTGGGGGCTGCTGTTCTATAAGTTTGCTCTAGATTTGAGACAAATCCCAGGCAAACATACTTTTTCATCTTCTAATGTTGCACTGTCCAGTACACCAGCTGTTTGACTTTTGAAGCTTTCTCATCACATTAATATTCAGGAACACATTGTCTTTGTTAAAGAATGCATTTGATTTACTTTTTCTTTTCCATTCAGAAAAACTATTCTTTTTGGAGAACAGATATTTAATTGGTTATAAAACAGGAGTATGGCTTTTTATACACAAATTTAGTTTTTTTTCATGCACTTTGCACAGACTGAAAACATATAATCTTGTGCCTTCTGTCTGCAAAGACTTTATTTAGAAGGATTTCATTTCCTTTCCTCCAGGAGGGAGAACCTTGCTTCAGTTATGTTCCTTTGAATTACAATTAGATCGTTGAACTCCAGACAGCTGAATAAACAAATTTCCCCCACCAATTTAATTATCCTGGCCTGTTTGTCAGTACCAGCAGAATACTATGTAGCACATTGCCAATTAAGACTCTGCTTTCGATTGCCAGTAAAACACTACAGGCTAAGGCCTCTGTAGGAGGTTGGGTTGCCTATTCTTTATCTCGGAAGCTGAAGCTCCCAGATGAGTATCCCTGGCGCAGAGTGGGTTAGGTGGAGACTGCAGTCAGTGGTACTCAGTACACGTACTGAAGGCACAGATTAACGTAGCTTCACTAGCAGCTTCCAAGCTCAATTCAATGCAATGCAAGACTGGGTCTTTCGTGCATGTTATGCATTCCTGGTTGCTACAGCCCTGTGCACAGTGTCAGGCTGCTTCAAATTTAACTGTATCTTCAGCACCTCCTGGGAAGCAGAGAAGCATAGATGTGCTGTGGCTCTTTCCTGTTCAGCTGTGCCCATAGGGAAGAAAGAAGCTAAAGCATCTTTTGTAGTTAAGTTGTATTTGTGCAGTTGGCTTACAGCTCCCAAATGCCCAACATGGGAAAGCCTTCAGGCCAACGTGTCCGCTCTGCGTAGGTATAAGCAGGATGCAGCAGGATAGCACTATAGGGAGGAGTGGGCAAGACCTCAGCTGAGCGAAGATCTGTCTTAACAGAATGGCTTTCTGAGACTCTGGGACTGGTCATCCCTTCACTATTGCCCCCATCACCATGGTCAGCTATGTCTGCTTTCAATCTTGTGTGCCAAGCATGAGTTCCAGCCCCCATAAGAATCTACTTCTCTGTGCTCTTTCCCACTTCTGTACAGATTCTGGCTGAAAGAGGAAAATAATTAAATTTCCTGCTTTTGACCGATTCATATCCAAACTCCACCCATTGGCTTAAGACATTTGTAGTATCATCAAGATTTTTCATAATCAGCAGTGTTCAAACTTTGTCACAGAAGCAGGTCAGGAAAGAAGGGCACTGGCATATTATGCAAAAAACTTACAGTTGCCTAGCACCATTCAGCTGATTACCACTGACATTCTGAAATGAAAATATCTGATGATGTCGTATTCTAAAGTAGTTTCTATGTTCTCCTCTAGAACTGGAGGCACAGATTTTAAGAAAACAAAACATCCATTAAGGCTAGTCTACACATTTCTGACTCCTAACTTGCCCCTTTTACTGTGGTAAGCAGGTTGAATTATACTAGATCTGCTGTCATATTACTCAGTAGCAGAAAAAAATGGTCATCAGACTTTTTATCGTCTCTGGATTCTGGTTAGTAAAAGTGAAAATGAAAACCATTGGCAAAAATTTGTGCTGAACTTTCCAAATGCACAATAAGCTCAAGTTCATCAGAGTGGAGAAAAGCTGTGTGACAGTTTGTTTGAATGAATCTAATTATTGGTCTTGTCAGTAATGTGTTGCATCAAGCTGTTCTCTCAAAGAGAAGTAATGCAACAATACTGTGTACATACTAAGTGATATTTTGGTGGAGAGTTGCATAAGCTAAGTGACAATTAGATTTGTTTCATAACAGGTCCCACCTGAGTCAGTGAGAGAAAAAATAGGCATGCCAAAGGTGATAAGCACTGATGTTCCTTCAAATAAACAGAATATGATCTCAACTGTACTAAAAGGAAATGTTGCTAAAGTGAACTGTAACCTCAACTGTTATGTGACATCTTTATTGTAAGTCTCCTTTTACAAAGCAGGCAATTTTTCAAAGTTTTGTACAGTACTATTAAAACCTGAATTATCTGTGTATTGTCTCTGAAGACGCTGCCTACAAATTCATATTTTTCAGGGCTTTCCATTTCTTCATTTTTATTTCTTTAACAGTTCTACCCAAAAAGGAGATGATGATTATGAAGATTACACTTCAAATAAGACTTGGGTTTTGACTCCCAAAGTCCATGAGAGTGATGTCACTCTTATTTTAAACGGTTTGCTGGAAGGATATGACAACAAGTTGAGACCTGACATAGGAGGTATGTTGGTTTCCTTTTTAGACCACTTTTGATTAAGCAGTGAAAAGAAAGAACTTTCATACCTTATTACACTACACAGGAAGCAGAATCCATTCAAAGTAGTTATGAAAACAAAATACAATGTAGTAAACCATCAGTGGTAGAAAGTAGTCATGATTTGGGAAGCTGACATAAATTAAGATTGCTAAATCCATCCTGAGACATCTAATAAGACCGTTGTGATTTGCTGAATTAGGCTGCTTGTAATGATGCACCTGCATAGGATGTTTGGAATTTAACTTTTGAGGTATGAGAAAGCAAGTTTTTATCTTCTTTGTGTATCTAAGTGAGAGTGTTAGAGAATCACAACTAATACATTGGAAAGGAAGGCCAAAATGAGGATAGCACAGCCTGATCATTGCATGATGTGATGGACACAGAGCCTCTAACAGCAGCAGGTCTGCACTGACTGATGTGGCACGGGCCCTCACTTGCACAGCAGGGCAAGAAGTGACCGGGGAATGGAGCACAGAGGAAGAGATTCACAAAAGATAACTGCAGTCAAGTAAGGCCAACCTCCCTAGATTTCCCCCACAGCCAATATAAGCATATAGACCCAAGCTTGGACTCATAATGGAAGTCTTATTTGACTGAATCACCTTTTGCAGGAATCTTCCTCTCCACTGATTACTGAGGGAGCTCAAAGAAATAAATCTCCCTGAGTTGCTGACTCCCTAAGTCAGTTTGAGAAGGCCCCATGTGGGCACAGAACAGGCAGACAATACCTCTGTAGAAGAGGATACAGCAGTAATAAGATTATAGAAAAACGCAGAGAATTCATGGATGAGGCAAGCAGAGAGCAGCAAGGTTAATGAAGGAAGCTGTTTCTAACAAGTTTATAGAGGCTTATAAACTAAGGAATTTTTCACAGTGAGGGATAACATGAGTATTTAACCTTCAATGTATGTATATAGTGTAAATTAGCAGAGGAATTTGTCTTATTCTCCCAGTCCAAGACTTTAGAGAACAGAAAGGAATTAAGCATTCATAAAAGCATCTGGGAAAAAAAATAATCACGTTTTAATCAAGGTGTATAAGAATAATAAAGCCACAATAGAGTAATTTCAAAATAAATTAATCTAACAACTGTTTTTTATTCCTATTTTAGAGCCTTGAGTATTATTTTTACTTTTGGGCTCATGAAATTGTTACTTACCTACAACATTCTCTGCAGGCAACAGCAGTCATGTTGCATTTGGCATTATAATGTAAAATGGGTGATGCAAGACATCATAAGAAGAATAAGTTTGCTTTCGCTGATAGTGTTTTGTCAGATGTGTTGCTATCCCTGACACAAAATATACATACTCTCAGTCAGATATTACTCATTTTAAGGTAACAACACTGTTTTCAGTATTTGTTCTCATAGCATAAGTGAACTTGTTCTGATAGAATAAACGATATAAAATTTGTCTCAAAGTGTCTCCAACTAATTTCAAACTGGAGATATCGCTGCAAATTTATATTTATTGTCTATGCACATTTAAATGTGAGGCAACCATAGCCATACAAGAGAGATGCTATAATAATCTTTTGGCTGTGTTTGACTTTCATGTAGTTGATTTTGACCTTCACTCATATTAGTGATTCTTGTTTCTCTTACAGTTAAACCGACAGTAATTCACACTGACATGTACGTAAATAGCATTGGGCCTGTGAATGCTATCAATATGGTAGGTAAATGATTGCCAATTTTCCTATAATATTCACTTTGTTACAAAGCCTCCATCATTTTTGACATTACAAAGCTTCCATTAGTTTTAATGTTGTGCTATACCTATATTATTTTTAAAATCTCATTATTGTTATGGATGTGAGGACTGTATGAGCTATGAATCTCTACAAGACAGGGAAACTGAGCTCTATGCTGAAAAAAATGTAATAATAACAGTTTTAACATATCCTCACACTTTTAAGTGCTCTACTTTCAAGTGATTTGTGACAGTTTAACTCCTATAAAACTGAACTTCCAGATTGCTACAAAATACGGAAAACTGTTCACCAGTGATATTACCACTCTTGCCATGAAGAGATAAAAAGAAAAAAGCCTAGATCCTCTCTCCTCTCCTCTTTCCAAAGTTCCTATAGAAAAAATTAATTATATCTTCATACAGCTGAGGAAAAGTGGTCTAGCCCTAGCACAATATCTACTTCATTCTTGTAGTTGTCATGTATAGAAAGAAATCTCAGATTGCTCTTTTCCATTCAATAATTCCCTTTACGGCTTCTCGCTGCCCATTGGTGCCAGGGAGTGAGACTTCACCGCTTCTGATATTGACCGGGGGGCACAGGCAATAAAGGCAGCCAAGTCAGCTCAAATTTTTCCTCTCCTAGATCCAAGGGAATAAATAATTGTTCTCTGACCTGATCAGGCATGGTTTGAGGTGTGGGGACACAGAATTAGGAAGGTGCATATACCACTCAATTGCATCTTAGCTTCACCTGTCAGTGGGAAAATAACAGAATAAATTGTTTTTAAACAATAATCTTTAGTAAGCCATGCCTTCAAAAATTGACAAAAAAATTGTTTTTATCAGTTCTAGTACCATCTTCTGTATTTCACATTTTTTTCGTATGAAATTAAGGAAAGCATATCAGGAGTTACGTGAAATGCTGAGTGCTATGTTTTCATCAGTATCTCTGGTTAACACAACAGGAATATACAATTGATATATTTTTCGCCCAAACGTGGTATGACAGACGTCTGAAGTTCAACAGCACTATAAAAGTGCTCAGATTAAACAGCAACATGGTTGGGAAGATCTGGATACCAGATACATTTTTCCGAAATTCCAAGAAAGCAGATGCTCATTGGATAACAACTCCTAATAGGATGCTCAGGATCTGGAATGACGGCAGAGTGCTGTACACATTGAGGTATTTATATCTGACCTTAATTTCAGTTTCTCTAGAAAAGCCAAAGAGAAAGGTCCTGTGAATCCAGGTAATTTGACATTAACCTGAAGGAAAAAACATTGGGGTTTGCTATTTACTTATGCATACAACCCTGAAAAAGGGAAATATTTAGAAGATATTACTTGCATGTGATTTATTTTATATTGGCACAGTAAAGAGTTTTATTTCTTCTTGTAGATTGTACTGTCTTGCTCCACAATAGTCACATTCCTATACTAAAATGAATATAAGCATTGTTATAGTAATTCATCTTCATTTTCAGGTATGCTTTATTGTTTGCCACTGGTTTGGTCCATATTGCCTTTTATCTTTTTATTGGGTTAAGCTGATGAAGTCAAAATATCCTTGAATTAAGTAGATGGTATAAAAGGTATGATATACATCAAAGATCTCTTACTCTGAATTGATTACAATTTAACTAGATGAAGCTCCACCCTGCAAAAGCATTTCATTCCTCAAATATCTTATGAAAATAAGGTTTATCATTTCAGAGTTGCTCATTTAAGGTTTAATCCAAAACCTACAGATATGCCCTGTTCCACTAAAATTTTCATAAATCTGAATTTGATACGCTCATTTCCAGATTTCTCAGTCATTTGTATATCTTTTCTTTTGAGACATATTACCTTTAAAAACCACCTTTTCAATAATTAAGTTATGCGTATGCCTACATTTAAGTGTAACATATACATATGCAATATGTAACAACTCAAATATCATATTCCCAATGTCCATAAGATACTTCGTAAACGTGAAAATCCTAAGTGCATCTTTTTTTTTTTACTTTTTCTTACATGTGAAATAATATTTGGTTCTACGTAAAATGCAGATAAAGACAGAATTTTCTCAAGAGAACTTATAATTTAAAATGAGAGTACAGAATCAAAGATGTTAGACATAAGACCATCTGACTTTTAGACTGCATTTTTTTCAAAGTATTTTTCCCACTTCTGTTTTATTGGGTGCCAAAAATAAAGTTTTGAAGAAAAGCACACTCATTATAATCTTAATGAATAGATCTGAAGCTTTGGTTAAGACAACCTTTAAATGTTGAAACTGTCTGAATTACAAAAAGGAGTTTTATTTCATAGTTATTTTACATTCATTACACGTTGCATCGCCAGAAGAGATAAGAGAATGATCGGAATTGAAATCCAGTGCAAATCAAAGTCATTATGATAAAGAAGATCCCAGGTCCACCTTTGAAATGTTAAATTTGGACTTAGCTGCACTACCGTCTCTTTGGATTTTGTTACCTTTCTCTTCAAATCCCTCAGTTTCTCTCACTAGAAAGAGATATGTCTGGTAGAACTTAGAAACAGTTATCTGTTATTAATGTATACGTAGCTGTTCTAGTGAGTCACAGCAAGCACCAGTAAGGATTCAACCAGGATTAATCCAGAAGTGAAATGTGGTAGTGTCATCACAGATCGGGGATTCTGTCCTGAAGAGAAGAGAGCTCCCGAAGAGCTGGTTGATTTTCTGAATCACCTCCCCCCAAGCTCAAGAACAGTCCGTCTTGATGTCCTGGTTTCAGCTGGGATAGAGTTAACTGTCTTCCTAGTAGCTGGTACAGTGCTGTGTTTTGAGTTCAGTATGTGAAGAATGTTGATAACACTGATGTTTTCAGTTGTTGCTCAGTAGTGTTTAGACTATAGTCAAGGATTTTTCAGCTTCTCATGCCCAGCCAGGGCACCTGACCCAAACTGGCCAACAGTGTATTCCATACCATGGGATGTCCCATCTAGTTTAGGAACTGGGAAGGGGGGGGCAGGGATTCGCCGCTCAGGGACTTGCTGGGTGTCGGTCGGCAGGTGGTGAGCAATTGCCCTGCGCATCATTTGTACATTTCAATCCTTTTATTACTACTGTTGTCATTTTATTAGTGTTATCATTATCATTATTAGTTTCTTCTTTTCTGTTCTATTAAACCGTTCTTATCTCAACCCAGGAGTTTTACTTCTTTTCCTGATTTTCTCCCCCATCCCACTGGATGGGGGGGAGTGAGTGAGCGGCTGCGTGGTGCTTAGTTGCTGGCTGGGGTTAAACCACGACACTTGACCAGCAGCAAATCAAGCAAAGATAGCAGACCGTCTGCATGGATCAACACAAAGCTCCTGACAAAACTCAAATGTGAAAAGAAAATGTACTAGAGGTGGAGGCAGAGACAGGTGACCCAGGAGGAATATAGAGATGCTATCTGAGCACTCAGGGACAGGGTTAGAAAAGCTGAAGTTCATATGGAGTTGAATCTGACTAGGGACATGAAAACAAGAAGGGTTTCTACGCATACATCCTCAGCAAAAGGAAGACTAGGGAAAATGTGGGCACACTGCTGAATGGGAATGGGGACCTTGTCACAAAGGACACCAAAAAGGCCAAGGTGCACAATGCCTTCTTTGCCTCAGTCTTTCCTGGTAAAACCCTGCCTTCAGCAATCCCAGGTCCCTGAGACCAGTAGGAAAGTGGAGCAAGTAACATTTACCTTTGCTGGAGGAGGATCAGGTATGGGCTAAGTAAGTGGACATTGAGGTGGATTGAATATGCCTGAACTGTCAGGCTCAAAGGGTTGGGATCAGTGACACGAAGGCCAACTTGGAAAGCAGTCATTAGTGATGTATACCCCAGTTTTGTACTAGGTCCATACAGTTTAACATCTTCACATCTTCATTAATGACCTGGACAAGGGGACAGAGTGCACCCTCAGCATGTCTGCAGATAATACAAAACTGGGAGGAGTGACTGGTATATCACGGAGTTCTGCTAGCACTCAGAGGGACTGCAACATGCTGGAGAAATGGGCCAACAGGAATCTCCTGGAGTTCAACAAAGGAAAACGTCATCCTGAACCAGGGGAGGAATAGCGCCATGCAGCAGTACAGGGTGGGGGCTCACCAGCTGAAAAGCACCTTGCAGAAAAAGACCTGGGGATCCCGGTGGACATTCACCGTGAGCCAGCAAAGTGCCCTTGAAGCAAAGGCAAACAGCACCCTGGACTGCATTAGGAAGACTGTTGCCATGAGGTGATGCAGATGATCCTTCTCCTCCACCCAGCACTAGTGAGACACATCTGGAGTGCTGGGTCCAGTGTTAGGCTCCCCAGTACTAGAGGGATATGAGGTTACTGGAGCAAGTGCAGTGAAGGCCCACTAAAATGATGAGGGGCTGGGAGCATCTGATGTTCAGGCAGAGGCTGAGGGAGCTGGGACCATTCTGCCTAGAGAAGAAAAGGCTTGGGCGATCTTATCAATGTGTTTAATGTGGGTGGGGGTAAAGAAGGCAGGGGATTGCAGGGGTAAAGAAGGCAGAGACATAATCTTCTCAGTGGTATCCAGTGATAGGACAGGAGGCAATGGGCACAAACTGAAGTACAGGAAATTCTGTTTAAACATTAGAAGAAACTTTTTTACAGTTAGAATGGTCAAACAGTGGAACAGGTTGCCCAGAAAACTCCATGCTTGGAGATTTTTGAAGCCTGGATTGCACTTTGTGCTGGGGAATGAAAGCTACTCAATTCCACAAGAGAAAACAAATAAAAACCAGCAGTAAAACTGAGCCTATCCCAAATAGCGTTAAATGTATTCACCAGAGAAAAGGCAATACCGAAGAAAGAACTTAATCATTTTTTGATCCACATTATGATTATCTTGAAATGAAACTGAAGATGATGGAAATGAGAAGAGAAAGAAAGGGCAATAATATTAGCACACAGAATCAGCTCTCCTGTGTCACAAACAGAGCTTCCCTTAGTTTCAAAAGAAATTAGATTTGTTGCTAAATCCTTAATGCAGAAAAGTTTCCTTTTGACATCATTAACTTGGTGGCTAGTGGTCGCAGTATCCCTCTGCATTCCACAGTATGAGACTCAGGGAGTCATCCGAACGCAGCACCTACATGCAGGAGCCAGGAGACAAACCCAGCTCACTGGGTTGCTCATTTGGACACCCAGAAATCAGCAAAGCCCAGAAACCTACAGATTTCCCAGAGACTCATTGAACAAACAAACGTCACTCTGCTCCTTTTTTTTTCCCCTCCTTTTACTTTTTCCCCTCTGTCACCCCACCTAATCCCTCCTTTCCAAAGTCCAAGTATCATGCAGCTCATGGCAGGGCTGGGGCTATGTATAGGCCAGCAACAATTAAGGGACTGAATGAAAAATGGTAGAGTTTTTGGCAGGCACATCAGGGGATCAATCTCATCTAATTTTGGATTTCTAAAAGTACATGTATCTACCTGATCTATAGTACCTACACCACCTGAGTTATCACGGCGACTCTCCTGATATTCTGTGGAAACACCTTTCCGTATATTCTTCTTCTGATTTAATTTAAATGTCTTATTTTGAAATGAAATTAAAAGCACCTTTCCACTACAGCTAGTAGTCTACATGGCTGTCTTGGATGCAGATATCTAAATTTGGACTCACATCCATCATTTCTGAAATAGAATTTTTGTCACGTAAAATACATTTCCCTAGTGCATTATGGCATGTTGTGACACAGAGATTTGTCACTGCTCATGAGATGACCTGTATATCTACTTATGGATTTGCCAATCCTGAGTAATGCTGCCGTTTCAGATGCATAGGAACATAACTTTGATACGTTATTCTATTACACAATGCAGAAAGTAGATGATTAGAGTCTATGTAGCCAAAAAAGAAACACTACTTATTAGTAACCATGATGCCTTCCTATGCTTGGAATATCCAAAGTAATACATACATACCAACAGTTTACTTTTGCTTTATATATATATATATAAAGATACTTGCATATTTCATAGTCAGGTTCCATATTATTAAGAATCTCATTTTGCTTGCCATGATGTAGCTTTCAGGACAAACTTCTCAAGTGCGTTCTGTATATCCTGATCTCTTTCTTCTCAGGCTGACAATTGATGCTGAGTGTCAGCTACAGTTGCACAACTTCCCAATGGATGCCCATTCCTGCCCCCTGGAATTTTCAAGCTGTAAGTAATATGCTTAGAAATATTCCTTTTCTGACCCACACTGAACACCACTTATAAAATTATCATGTCCTTAACAAGACATAGTCCAAAGGTTTTCAGTTTTATTTTGACCTTATTTTCAAGTACCTGAGTCAGATATGTTCACAAATATAATTGAGGAATGCTACATAAAAAATGATACAATTTCTTGGTCCTATGTGATTAATTTATGCCTATGTCTTAGCAAGACAGTAGAAATTTTTACTTTTAGCATCAAGGTCTCATGACCTGATACTTTCTCTCTGTGCATGGATGTTTTACTATTGCAATAGTTGGAGTCAAGAGTTTGGCATTTTGCAGTCAGATCAAGGTGTGAATTCCTGGTCCAGCTGCAGACTTTTTGGCCATAATTGAAGGACGGGTAAAATTGCATCCTATTGGGTCCACAAAAGTGGAAAACTGATTTTTGAAAAATTTATCTCAAGTGCTGTTTTAATTTATAATAAATAAAATAAAATGTGACATTAAGTAAAAGGCACTACTAAGTAACTTGAGAAAAACTTATCTATAATTTACTTGCAATATGCTTCTCCAGTTTTTTCCAGAAACAGAAAATAGTATTTTTACTCCCCAAAGTACACTAAAATTCTAGCAATGACTGTGAAACAAAGCATTCTGTATTTTCCATTGCAATAAGATGGCTACCCGAGAGAAGAGATCATTTACCAATGGAAGCGCAGCTCAGTGGAGGTGGGAGACACCAGGTCCTGGAGGCTTTACCAGTTCTCCTTTACAGGATTAAGAAATACAACTGAGGTGGTGAAGACTACTTCAGGTAAGACAACTGATCTGTTTACCCTCAGATTCACTTAGGATTTTATTAACAGAAAGAAAAAAAGAAAGATATCTCTGTTTAGAACTTAGCATTGGCACTTCACTGAACAATTACAGGCTTTTAAATGCCTATGGAACCATCTAGGCTTTAGTATTTCTGAAGAAGATCTTACAGGAAGAAAAATAAATTGTCTCCTGTCCATTCTTGTCCTCCAAGAAATACCTAGAACTGTCAGGAGAAAGTCACTATTATAAGGGGTGGGTGGGCAAGGGAACTTCCTGTCCTGCTTCAGTGTAGAAAACAGCACAGCTGAGCCAATAAATGATAATCTGATACTGATTTGAATATTTTACAATCCCATTCCAACTTCCAGAAGCAGAAAGTAGGCCTGTACAGAAATGAAATTTGAAGTCCCAACCTCTTTACTACAGCAGCTCCAAGTTTATTTTGTTCCTTAAAACAGGGCATATTCAACTCTCATTAAAGAGAACAGCCTTAAAAAACAGAGTCTCACATGATTTTCTTGCATATTTCTATCTCCTTGGAAACAAGTAATGGAATTTAAAGTTATAAATGAGGAACTACTCAGCGTTTAATAAAAATAGCAACTTTAACCCTACTAACTAAGCAGGAAAATACATTCTTCTAGACATATATATTGTTTTATTTCTCAGTGGAAAGAAAATCAGTGAATATGAGAAAGGATGTAAAGAGGAATTGCATATTAATATTCTTGTATGTGCATGATATCCCTTGTCTTTGATTTCTTACTTTCAAAAAGAACAGTGAAATGAAAGCAGTTTTTCTTTTCAAGTTGTTTTTTATTTTTACCTTATTTTACTATTCTGGCAAATATATTGATTTAAATTCAGACTTCTGTGTTGATTCTGACCTCAGAAATATCACCGTCCATTTTCTTTCTAAAAGGTCAGCATTGCTGTTATATTAAAAAGGAGAGTGAGATACGCTAGTGTTGAGAGAAGCCTGCAGTGCATTACACTGGAGTGGAAACAAAGAGGCTGAGAATTAATTCAAGTTCCAACTCCTGAATCACTGGACATTAAGCACCAATGACATGTTTAGTCTCATGAGCAGGGCAAAAATGGAATGAAGCCTCCCAGCTGTAGCCACATTTGCCTTATGGCATCTTCTGCCATTTTAGCTGAGGAAGATATTTAGTCAGGTATTCATGAAAGCATTTGACCTTTCTCTTTTTCCCAGGAAAATAAAAATAAAGATTCAAAAGAGGACAAGAGAGCAGCGTGTGTGCGAGCCATAGCTGCTAATAACCACCATTATACATGACATGGTGGAATTGCTCTCAAAGCAAAAATATAAACAGCAGTACATCTCACCTCAGACTGCCCCCTTAACAGACAAAGCACAAAAGGCAGCAGTGTGCCCAAGCATGGTCTAAGGTCCCATCTTGCCTAGGTTGAAAACTAACTTTATTTCAGTCTTAGTTTTGAGTTTCTTTTATTTGCTCTTTTTCTTGCCTTTTCCACTTGAGTCATTCGTCAATAAACTTTTTTTAGCCAGAGATAGAAAGTAATAAAATCTTAACATGCTACAAGCTTCAGATCCACTGATTCAGTGCATCTTGCACTGGTGAATCAAAAGCATGCTCTAATGTTCTGCTAATGTGAAGAAAGAACATACTGGGAGACAAACAGTAAAACACAGAAAGCAAAATATACTAATATACTTTCCCATGCAAAGAAAACCTTTTTTTTTTTTAGGGGATAGCCATTCAAGCTTCTAGTACTCACCTGGAGTACTACTGTAATGTTGCATCAGTAGTTTTTAATATGACAACACACACCAGCCCTTTTAATTTACTTAAAAAAAAAAAAAAAAGTAATTAGCAGCTAGCATCCACTTTAAAGCAGCAAAGAGTCACTCTAGTCATCACTTGATTCCTAAGAAGAAATGTTTGTGAAAGCTACTCAGCCTGCTGAGCTGCTTTCAAAGACCTGCTGAGTATAAAAATTTGGGGGAAAGTCCTGTGTATATACTTCTGCTGCTGCAGTTATCTTGTTTGATTTTCCTTGCTCCTCTTGTTTTTATAACCACAGATATGAAAGAAAATTAGATTTGATTTTGATCTAGGTGCAGTATCTAAATAATTAGAAGGTGGGGAAAAAACCCCAACAACAAAAAAATAGGGATTATCATGAATCTGGTCTATCTCCTACAAATATTTTGTTAAATATTTTGTTAAAGCTGGCAGAGCCTAAAGAGTGTTCATTGCTTACTTAAGTGCCTTATTAGCATGCTAGGAGCTACATTAAGTCCAATATTTCTCAGCCAGGCCCATACTCTACCTATAATTACTCTCTTACAAGCACACATTTTCAATAAGTTTCCCCAAAAGAAAAGACAAGAAAAATATTCCAAGCTTATAGATTTATTAGCAACCTATGTGCAGCCTGACTACACAAGTTCGGTATTTGAATGCCCATATAGCCAAAATAAGTCTTGAGACTTTATGCAACTAATTGCAGTGCTGTATATAATAGGATTTAGGTACAAACTAATGACAGTACCACTGCCAATGCTTCAGTGGGGATATGAGCTGAGGTACAGTGGAGGAGGCAATGGAAAGATTAATGAGATGTTGGGGAGATGACTATACTACACTTCCAAGAACTCTTCCCCAAAACTAAATTTATATGATGACAGAAACCAGAGAAACCTAAACACGAGACAGGGAAATTAGAGAATATGAGATTGAACAGTTACAGAACAGAAGGAGCCTGGGAGTAGTGTTAAGGCATTTGAAACTGGAGTAAACTTTCCATACCTGCATTTACTCCATTTCAAAACAAACTCTTGTTTCCAGCTTCATGCCTCCCAGTGACTAACACTGTCTAGTCCCTGAGGGCTATGCTTGCTTGGTGACTGGAGCAGAGAAGAGAATCAGAAAGGATGGCTGAGACTTAGTCATTACAAACTCCGTTACCTCTATTCTGTCATGCCATAGCTGAACATTTGAGATCTGGCCTGGGTTATGGGCAGAGAAGGACAAGGATTGTTTGAGTGCAAGCTTCATAAGATCTGACAGACTTGCTGAAGTGACTACATTTATCTGCTGCTCTTCCTTTGCATGTGCTGCAGAAATATAAGATTAACTGAAAGGGCCAGATGTCGGAATTCTGTCCCTGATCAGTTAGCAAATCCCCATAACAGCAGAAAAAAGCAACTGGAATATTACAAACCATCCTGTCTGTTTCTCTTATCTGAAGTGAGTAATCCTGAATTGTCAGCTTGTTTCTCTCCAAACTGAACATTCACGTGTGACTCCAATTTTCTTCAAAAGTCACAGACCAAGCAGTAAGAAATGACTTAGCTAATAGAATCCATTAATAGCAGGCACTGTTAAGAAAAGTTAACTCTCAACCTTCTGTCCTATGAACTTTTCATTGAAATGACTAAATAGTCTGTACATTTAATAATATATTACCTGTATATATTTTTTGCTTTTTCACTACAACCTATGCTGTGTAATCAGTAGTGGTTTAGTTCAGATTATTTGCAATAAAGTGCATGTTAGGACATAATAGCATATGAGTTATATAAACCACTCCACTTGACCTCACATACTTATAAACTGAGATGGGTTTAAGATTTATTGTATTATTGAAGTATGTCCATAATCACTGCTCAAACAGTGCATATTTTGGTCATTTATTAAGAAACTACCATTTCTTTTGCGTGACCTTTTTGGTCACAGTGTAAGGCCCCATCCACTGAATGGTGGTGAGATTCTCCAATAAAAAAGGATGAACTAATGGAAAAGTGTAGAGAATAAAAATTCAACAACTTCTGAAATTCGGATGGATGCTGCCATGAGTAGTCCTTACAAAGAAAGCATCAGATTTACAAAATCCTACTTCAAACCTAATGCTGAGGTTGCATAGTAAAGCCAGTTGCTTTACTGACATGTTCAGAGTTCATATTATGCTTACCATGTCTTTAGTTATTTAAGGGTGTGTGATTTATCAGCCATATGGTCTATACATGGGATAAATGTAAAACTAGCTGGCAAATGTGTCAGAAAGTGGACGCTTAGAATAAAAAGAAAGAGAGCTGTATATCATAAAAAGAGAGAGAGCTGTATCATACAATAAGCAGCAATAATAACAGAAGAAAACCAAAAAATGACTGCTCTAGCACAGGACGTACTTTTCCATCCCTCATATTCTCATTTAGTATTGCACAATACGTTTGATTTAAATGAATGTCAGTTGTTCTTTTTTGCTTTAAAAACTATTCTATATCTAATTTCTGACCTTTAATATTCACTGTGGATTAAAAATAAGAAACCAATTAGGTGAGAAAACAGTCCAGCAGGTCCACCACTTGTGAATCATATCAGCAAATGCTGCTGTTATTCACTTTTTGGATATCAAAATGAAAATATTATAAAGCTTAGCTAGAATCATATTATAGAACAAAAGGTGTCTATTGCTTAGTTTTTCTAAAGAACTCTCTCAATTCAGATTTGACTAGCGAGAAAGATAAACTTTAATTTTTCTGATTGTTACTGCAATGCAACAAGTGATACAGAAGTGTAAGATTTGCAAAATATAATGCACAAGTGGATGACACTGATTAGGGACATGTTGCACTTTGGGAACAGGAAAATAGGAAAATTCCAAAATTGGTAATTAGTTACTTTAAATAAAGAGTGAAAGATTGTAGGAAGGAAATAATCAAATGCACAAATATAAAAAGATGAGTAGTTATGAAAAAAATTCTGGGGGCTGTAGTAGTCCACAAACACACAAGGATAGAGAATGTGATACTGTTACATAAACCCACCTTTTCTGGGATGCATTACTCAGTGTTGTGTGTAAACTTGGAAGAAATAGTCACTGTTCTACTCTGTGAAAAACTGATGTCAAATGGTTGCTGCATTCTGCTTGATTAAAAAAAAAAGGTTCACTTTTAAGTGCAACATTTTAAGAAAGACAGGGGAGTGAAGGAGAGCGTAATAAGTAATTGGTTTAGACAATATGATCTATGGAAATATTTGGAAGTATGGAACTAGTCTGGAAGAAAATATAATTGGTGATCAAAGGAGTGAAACAAACATACTGCTTTTAAACATAACAATAATCAGCAGTGGCACATACTATTTAGGGAGATTGTAGAAACCCTTAAATTAGAGGTTTTATGAGATCATACCTCAGACTAGGAGGAAAGGACGACCTTATATCTTGAAATTCTTTTCATCAATAGGTTTCTATGAATTTCATAAAATTACTCCACAAACTGAATTTCTACTTACTATTCCAGTGTTTTTGAACATACAGAATACTGTACTATGCAAAAGAGTTTGTGAATGTGTAATTACTCAGGACAGATGGAGCTTCTGGTATTCCCAGTTCATTTCTGTGACTGGGTAGTTTCTTTTTTAGACCAGAGATTGTCTATTGCTTATTCACAGAGCCCATCCTGAATTTTTAATTAGATACAAAGGCATTATAAGACTAATCAATAAATAGCAGTTCAACAAGCTGCACAGGATCCACAAGACTGGTAAGCCAATATCTGTAAATTCCTTTTTATTTTCTTCTTGTTCTGTGTTTTACAGAGCTAATTGGAGCTGTGCAGTAGAGACAGTGTACTGCTCATAATTGATAAACAGTGTCAAATTGGTAATTAAATAGTTATCTTGCTATTCTTCTATTAAGCCACAGAAAAAGATCTGGGTCTGGTTTCTGTTTTGTCGGGAAAATGTGGTCAAGGCTATTATTTTGTGGAAGAGGATGTATTTGCAGACTTTATACTTTATTTTAATGCTGTATTGTAATGAATTGAACTGTGGCAGGCATGCAGTCCCCAGAGTTTTCACGGTGCCCAAAAAACCCAGGAGTCTTCTCCCTATGCTTTTTTATTAAGTCAAAATATGATATGACAGGTACATATATCTTATTTGAAGATCTGTGTTGGGAAATAGGCCTGACATTAAGCAATGGCCATAGGTGGATTGCCACTGTGCCTAGAAATCCCTGACAGCCCCATACACAGCTCTAGGTTCTAGTATGGGTTGACTACAGCATATGGCATTGTCAGGGAGATCCCTCTGAGAATTGAAAACATTCCCTGTCTGAAGATTTTGACCTAGTGAATAGGTACAAGATATCAGTACCTGCATTTTGCTTTTGGCAGAATTTAAACATACTTTGTATCCACTTTGCAGAGGAGCAAATGGTGACATAAGCTTTAAGTCAGAAAACCCAGCCTACTATTAAATTGTTTTGTGTATCTTCATTGTTCTCTTTATAGTTTAAAAGGATATTTATCTCAATATCCTTGTTTTTTGAAAGGCTATATTAAATTATTACCTTAAACATATTTGCTGAAAGAATACTGTCTCTCTAGGACAGTGGAACATTTAAAGCAGTAGGCGGACACAATGGACTGAAAGGCCTATTTTTATGTTTGCTGCTTCAAAGGAAATCCTCAGCTCTAAGCTAATAGCCTTAAGATAACTCTAAAATATCTTAATAGCTATATCTTAAGATTCTACTTCTAATATAAGTACTCATCACCTGTCCAGAAAAAGAGTACCAGAGAATATTTTTGCTTATAAATTATTCTCTTTTTTTTTCCATTTAATCTCTCCCTTATTTTAACTCACATGAACCACTGTTTAACATTACTGTACCCAACATATAATGATTTGAAAGAAAACACAGAGGAGTTGAGTTATTTAACTTTCATATACCACCATCATGAAGGGTTACAGACAATTATGTGAGCAGAAGGAGGGATTTTTTTAAGGTGGTAGCTTACAACAGTTTGATATTGTTTTCAGGGAATAAAATTAGTCTAAGGTAACTATTCCTGCATATTTTTTTGAAGGATAATGAATAACAAACATTTATCAAATATTAATAACAAGCTTTTCTCAAGCAATCCAGATGCTCATATCTGTTCAGTTATTCACCAAACCATAGCAATTAATGCATTTTTGCTAAAATTATAACTGTTGAAAAGTTTGTTCATTGAAAATAATTAGTCTGTGTTTCAGGATCATGTCTTCAACGACTAAAGATGTAGTACAATTCACTCCCTCCCATGCCTGTTGTATACTCCACATTTTCTCATCCAAGTTGATTAATTGTGTGGCACATGAGTATTTATAGATGAATTCACATGACTGCATAAATGAACTAATTCCATAAGCAGGCTTTTTGGTTCCTCCCTGTCATGCAGACATCCGGGATCTATGTACATGCACTTTTTCAGAACTGTAAAATCAGAACACCTTAGAACCATTTATCCTTGTATAATCCCTGTGAGGCAGACAAGATGACAGGGACGAGCTGAAGGCTTCCTGAGAAACTGGACAAGAAGCTGCAGACAAGAGGGACAGAGGCCTCTCCTGCAATGGCTGGGAAGGACTCGAGTCAACTGCATTTGGGTCTCTTCTGTACTGACTGCTTCAGCCCTTGGAAACATCCCAAAAGACCTCAGAAAATCTGTGCAGTTGCCTTCCCACTTTCTTTAATCATCCAAACACCTCTCTGTTTGTCATCTGGTCTGTAGTTGTTTTTGAAATCACTATGGACCCATTCCTGTGACAGCAGAACAATAGGAAATTCCATGCCACCTTAACAGTGTAGGCTGAGGAACAGGGAATTTAATAACAAATGACATATCCAACAAGAAAGACTGTGGATCCAAGTTAGACATATAATTAATAGCTAGGTTTGGCCTGTTTTTCTGCTCCATGCTCAGTTATGACCACAATAAAAAGGATCTTTCCAGTTTATGTGGCAAGTGTAGTTGCACCCATGTGAAATACATTTCCATAATGTTGCTAGCTGCTGTAAGGCTCCTTGGAAAGGGTTTGATGGTAAGCAGTGAGAACCACCAAGCCACAGCAGTAGCGATGGAGCTGTGACTGAGGATTGAAGGGCCATCACTGCTTTGGTGTTAATGCAAAAAAGCATCCAGAGCACAAAGACTCCTTAACTTTCCTATCTCTTTTGCAGTGATGGGCTAGATCTTTGTGGTTTAATGGGCAGGAAAAATGCCCACTATTCCTGTGGAATGAATATGTTTAAAATTCTTACAGATTGAAAGAATCTGACTTTTCTGTTCAGGTTTTATCTGTATAGCTTCAGGTTTAGGCCTTCAAGATCACCTGCTTCTAACTAATCATATAAAGAGTTGAAGAGCTCTTTGATGATTATTTTTTATCCTTTGAGAAGGGTTAAAGGCTTTCTTAAAATTCCAGTGACAGTAATTCAGCCTTTTTGTACTCTCAGTTTTTCCTAGACTCAATGTCAACTGAGTCACCCCAGCAAAGTGAAATCATGACTGTCCCTGAAGAAAAGGGTTGTGGGGCCTGAAACCTCTTTCAACCCACCCCAGTGTGACTTCCCAATTGAACAAAGACTCTTGAGGGTCAAGTTTATTTTTCCGAGTTTGTCTTTCTGAAGGTTTGCCATAACTGAAAGCACGGCTTGCTACAATTTAAACTGAGCTTTAGAAAGGTCAAGTAAGGATAAAAAGGATTCATATACAAGTAACCACAGAATGAGGGATAACGTGGAATCTTACAAGCATTTCCGCTGAACCTAATGCAGGGTAATTGCAAAAGCACAGATGTTAAAGGCAAGATTGGTTTTGTAATAAATGTAATTTTGTGGATATAACAGAACAATGGCTTTAAGACATAATATTTGTTCATTTAATAGCAAGAAAATAATTAGATCTTTTAGGAAATTGAAATTCTTTAAAAATAAAGAAAAAACATCATTTTGAATGTTTTTAATTTTATGATAAAAATCAGGAAATTAACAAAGTGAGTCTATGTCTTAAAACCTTTCCTACATTAACTAAGCATACAAATTTTTGTGATGCCTCTAATGTCCCTATGAATGTATTTTCATAAGTACTGATGACTCTTTGAAACACAAAGCATATTAACATCCCGACTCCCTTTTTTAATTCCTGTTTGGTAATGAAATCATCATATCCCATCCACTGATTGACTTTCACAGAAACTGTTGCAATATCACAAGAGAAAATCACTGTAATTCCACTCTGCAACTGGAGCTAGGTCTTATAATGAATTATGGTAAGAAATCTTTGGTTCAAAAGGATTAGACACAATGGCTTAGTAGTTAAAGGACAATGTATAGTCACAATTATTTTAGCATTAAAATAACTCTGAATACTAAGCAATTTTTTAGAAGAGTTTTCTTCATAGTGAATAAGTATGTTTAAATTATTGATTTAAATAAATAAATGTTTTATTGTGCTGTTTAAATAATTAAACTTCAAGCAATCCTGTGATAAATTGGAAGGTTCCTGAGCACTTCAGCCTTTCACCTGTAGAGTCACAAGGTAATCTCTGTAACCTGTAAATTGATCAGCGTAGCACTGATGGTCGACTTCTTCACTGATGTTTCACTTCTAGACCCTTTTTGTGTTCAAAAAAAATGTTTGCAGTACAATTATTTTAAGATAATTTCTTTCACATTTTTTTCCCTTGGTCTTACCTTTCTCATCATCTTCCTGTGCTTTCAGTGGAGAAAAACAAATTCATTAATAATGTTTGAAGGTGATGACAACTTAACATTCATGAAGTGTAGGAATAGTTCATTTGAAATAAGTTTGCATTTGCCTGGGGCACGTATATGTCCTAAATAATAAACATATGCCTCTAAGGCTGTTCTTACACAGTTAAATCCCTTAAGTTTGGAAGTGCAATTTCTAGCTTCTCAATCTCATGTCATTACATAGCATTTTTAGTAACCTACTTATCTAAGATGCTGTTTTGTTGGGGGAGGTTGTCACTGTATTTGAATAGATATAATTGAAAGACTGAGTGGAAGTAAGACATAGAAGTCTGCATAACAAGAGTATCTGAGTCAGGCGGCATTGATAGGAGCTAATAATACTCAAATCCAGCCAAATATCCCATGTAAAAAGCAAATTAAACTAATTTAACACCATGAAGTTTAAAGAGACCTTCCCAGTGAGCTTTGATTTTCAATTTTTTGTATCAAATAAAACAGGAGAAACAAAAAGAAAACAGACTACGGTGTTAAATGAAAATGTGTACAGTATGTACAAACTTCTAAAACTCTCTGCAGTGCCTTGTGATTATAAAATGTTCCACTTACATTTTCAGATATTTTATCTACGATTCCATAAAACCATCCTATAACGTTGACCACACATTCTCACAGAAGAATATAGTGGCATAATGTTAAGCATGGTAATAATGGTCAAATATTTGTCATTAAAATTTTATGTTTCACAAACATTAACTCGCTCATTTTTATTGTTAAAACAAATTCTTAATTGTAACTAGCATGTGTTTTAACATCGCCTTTTTAACCAGGCATAATTGTCCTCATTTTGATATACATTATAGAAGCTATAAATACGCCACTTATCTCAAAAAGTGATGCAGTCTATTAAGTGAGTTCTTTGCTACTCTTGAGAAGACTGCATAATTAAGGCTAAAGAGCTGCAGGATAAAATTTATGTAATAATACTTTCTTGTATCATGCCCTACATAAGAGAATCTTGAAATATTTTTCAAGATTTAATGTATAAAGTGCCACAACACCCTTTGTGTGTCTTAATGCTAGTGACTAGAAATGATCATGAAACTAGTCAACAAATTACTATTTGTTCTTTCTTGTATATAGTTCTAACAATTGAGAAAATTGTGAAAAACCTTGACTATCACAAATAATGTGGTTTTGTTGATTGTAGCTCAATTTCTTCTCTTTTAATCTTGAGAATGTGAGCTTGAAGAGGAAGTAGAGTCGTACTGTGTAGGTAACTGTCAGTCATCCAAGGTTGCTTCTGTTCTGTGAGCGTATAGGTTAAGAAAACCCCAAGTAATTCTCTTCACTTGCCCCACTCCAAAAACCCTAAAGTGAGTTCACACCTTGTCCATTCCATTCAAATTACAGATAGCAATAACTATTTGACCTGACTTAACATCCCTTCTCTAGTTATGTAAAATAAAAAAAACATATAGTCATAAAGAACTGGTAGTGATTTCTTAGATTATTTTCTGCTGTTATCCAGTAACATTTATTTAAAAACAAAATGAAACAAGTTTGAATATTTCCAACCACCCTTGTAGTTCACCAGAAGTTCCTTTTTCATATCACTGTAGCAAATTACTGGTCTGGAACAGAGCTATTAGATTGCTCCAGTTGCAAAAACATCAAGTGAAACAGCAATGTCTTGGAACTGCATACCTTAACTTCGGTTGTACAAGTGCAAAAGCAATAACCAGGGCAATTCATAACAGCATACTATCACTCCAGCTATGTTTGCTCTCATGCTAAGGATCTGAGCTATGAAATAAGAGCTCTTGAATAACTCTCACCATTTGTTGCCATCCTGGGAAAAGCAAGAATATTATTGAATATGAAGAAATTACTTTTCTTTTTCCTATTATTATTATTTTTAAAATAATAATTGTTAAAACATGTATGACTAGATTTAGCAATACTGCAGAAAAAAAGAATTAGACTTTCAAGTATAGGTATAGAAAATCTATGATAACTTTCAGTTCTGAGAGAGACACTGTATCTCTGTTGACAAGAAAAGCAAAGAATTTCACCTGGAGAATTTATTACTAGCGAATAGTGCAAATATTAAAAATCCATTATAGCTCTGTAAGTCAGAGAAGAAAAGCAAAAGAGGAAAAGATCAACCCTCTGAATACTGGAATATGGAAACATGACATTTCTCTGAACTCATGAACTGGTTCATTTTATGTGCCAAGGTCAAATCCCACCAGTGCCCCAGACAGGAAAGGTACCATGGTATACTCCCACAGGAGGTATGGCAATTTGTGTTAGAACATAGTACAGTCTGTCATGGTAGTATTATTTCAGGGCTTTGTAATGACTAGGACTGTTGATGTCGAACTTCCTACCAGCCAGCTGATCTAGGATAATGCAGCTGGCATGTCATTAGATGTGGTAGTGCCTATTCTGTGCGGGAGGATGAATCATTTTATACTTGCAATCATTACCTCAGGTTATGTTCTGAAACAAGTCAATATAAAAGCAACCACAAGCAGACATTTCCCTGCTGTTTGCCAGCTTTGGTGCCCACCTCTTCTTCATTAGGTAGCTTTAGAATTAACCATACCCCCTAAACATGATGCGCTGATGAGGTTGATGAGTTGGGAGGAAAAAAATCTCTACCTCTTATCTCTTTCTCTCTGGCCCACCTCATTCCTAGTGCCACATCCTTAAAAGTTTAAAACAGATTTTTGTTTCTTGGTGTGATAAGAGATTTTTTCTAGGGAGAATTAAGTAAGAGAAATGAATAGTTCTGTGAGCAGAAGGGCTGATTTCTTATAGATTTGCATCTCATGGCAGAATTCCCTGCTGTCTAATGAACATGTAAATGCCAATTTAAGCTTTTTCAGCAGCTGAAGCAGTCCTCACAGGTGTTCTCTAAGTCATTTCTCTGGAGTCTAACAAGAATCAAATTCATGCCTTAACCTTTCTTGGGAGGAAGAGTGTATGATGTTGTAGAAAGCAGTAGGGTAGCATTATATGACAGTCCCTCAAATCCCTCTACCTGCTTTTTTGACACTTTGCAACTTCTGTCTTAATAGTTATAACTGATCAGTATTTTCAGAATTATAAATGAGGAGGGCCTGAGATAATATAACCTTGATTTCTCTTAAAGGAAGAGGATAAAAAGCAATATGATTCTCTAAGTTTTAATGAAATCTTAAACAGTACCAGTTCTGAGGCTTATAAAAAAGGGCTATTCATTATTTTTTTAATTTTTAATTACACTTCACAAGCCATTATAATTCCAACCTCTGGATGGGACTCAAGCTCTATGAGCCAAAATATCCTAGTGCGAATATTGGGAATTAAACTGAAATCAGTAAACAACTGAAATAATCTGAGAAGTGTTCAGCCTGATATTTGTAGGTTGAAGAATGGCAATTATTTTACGCACAGTTCAGATAAACAGTTTGGATTTGGTGTCTGGAATTAAAGAGATAGTAATTTTCTAATATATACTGAACTTTTGTATGAAGATTCTCTAGCAGACTTGAGAGCAAAAATTTTAAATAGAAATGTTCTTAGAATAATATTTCACTCTAGCACATCTGAAAATGAGGAAATTCAGCCCAAGCTAAAGTTCTTTGTATAGACAGCCTACACTTCAGACTAGGTTGGTTACATGAGGGAGTTTTATTTCATCTGTACTAATTAAAATCAAAGACAAATGTGTGATAATTGTTAATATGCCTATCTGAATGCAGTGCCACAGGTAGTACCTGTGCACAGAATTTAAAATACAATATAAAAATAAATTTAAATGAAAAAGTAGCCTTTCAGAAAAGGGCAATGAGGAATATTATTTTTGATATGGCAAAGTTCTAATTCTTTAATTCACTTACTTGGGGAATGCAAACTTGGGGGATACAAATTCTTTTTTCTTCTAGATATAATTTCCATGATAGTGGAATTTTAATCCAAGATCAGGGTTGCTAGCTCATGGTAATACAACTAAACAACAAGCAAATTGTTTCATGCTTGGAGAACTTGTTTACACCTGTGTTCTTATTTTCAAACATTCACTTTGCTGAATAAGGTGTTCACACAGAGTTGTTAGGATCAAGAAACAGGGAGGAAACTACACCAGTAAAACAAGTATTTTTCAAAAACTACCATCAGTCATCTTCTTTTGAACTTATTCTACTTCTGGAAATAATAAAATGTTTAAAATTCATCTGGCTGGCAACTGTTGGGATGCAATTTGAGAACACTGCTGTCATTTCCACAGTAAAAACTGAAAGTTATGACAAAAAAACCCAAACCTCTGACTTCTCTTTCACTCTACTAAAGTATTTCAAATGCTCTCTTGGCTCTGGCTACTCTTTCTCTCCCACCTGCCGTATATGCATATGAACGGCAAAGTGCTTGCTAGGGAATGGGGCCAGCAGAGCTGAAGCAGAAGGGAGGCCTGCTGCTGGGCACAGTGCCCTGGAGGAGGAGTGCTGCATTTGCCTGGTGGGAATGTTGGTTTCTTGAAGGAAACTGGATGGCATTTCCATATCCACAGTCCTTCTAGGAAACTCATGAGCCCCTTCAAAGCAAATATTGTTTTGTTGGGTGTAAGAAGTTACTGCTTGCAATTTCATTGCTTTGCCTCTTGGGTTTTGAGTATCCTTCTCTCTTATGGCATCTGAGGTAACATCATGACTGACTTTGTCTCATAGAGAATCTCTATAACAAGCTACAGCTGCAAGAGATGAATGACCACTGCATCATTTCTGCACCCAACCTATCATCTCAACCCTTAAGTCTTTTATGACAACAAACTCCACAGAAAGATAAATGCAAAAAGCATCGGATGACTCTTTTGAGCATATTAACCTCTTCTGGTGCCTAGCACCAGTTGCAGCCATATCTCTCTGTGGAGTTACAAACACAGCAGCTAACTTCTAAAAAACAATATAGGAGACCTTACCAAGATCTAGCTTCCAGCGACTTCACATTACATCACCAATGTGTAAAGTACACTCCAGCCTACGTGGTAAAGCTCAATCCACAGTTCCCTTATCACAGTCCTGTGGGACTCCAAATGCATCCTTCTCTGCATGCCACACAATGTTTCAGATCCAGAATTGCCAGTTCATTTTTAAAAGCTTTCCAGGGCATAACATTTTCAAATGCTAAAAGAGGAAAGTCTTAAAAAGACATAACCCATGGGATTCACAGTGTTATAACCTCACTTTTAAGGAAAGATTAAGAGGTTGCACTTCCTGGCCTGAAAACATACAATGTGATGGTATTCACACTGCTACGTGTAATGGAGGCTCCCAGGGGAACCTGTTTTGTAGTAGCTGTGAACTTTATCCTGAATACGTCTATCTGAGAAATAAATAGTTCTTCAAAGGTGTCCTCTTGAAAAGGGCAAGCCATTTAAATACCTTGTAGGATTTGGACTAGGGTGATTACATACACCTAGAAACTCTACCTTTATTCCTGTGAAGCTGGTAACTGAAACTTCAAGATGGTATCCGTAGTCTTTAAAGAATTTTTTTACATCCTAGGCTTGATCTGTTTGACTTCAAATGGCAATACTGGTTATAAATTATTCATGATTCATAGCTGTCTCTTCTGAGACATGATCTTCAAACTAAGCATCCTCTTCATCTCTGTTCTTCCCTTCAGGCCTGTTGCATGCAGGTCTGTGGCCTGTCTTACTCTTGCTCTTGGTATTCAGTATAATTTTAGAACTTCATCTCATTGTTTGCCATTTTTTGTAGTTTCTCTTTCTCTTTCTCTCTTACTATCTCTGACACCTTCTACTTTTTAAACTCTACATTTATTTACTATTTTAACCATAACCTAGTTCCTTCGGCTTCAGTGCCATTATTTCTTTTTGTTCTCTGATTTTAAAAATCATTTCCCCCCCTTCTAATAGCTACAGAGACTCTGGGTTTGACAGCTGCTTTTTCTTTCCTCCAGTGATTTTACTTTCTACCTCACATCAATAATATCCTCCTAGAAAGCTCAAGAGGTTAAAAATACACCCAAACACATTTGCCATCTCCTTTCTTAGCATATAAATAACTGCTCTATTAGAGCTAGTTTTTTCCATTTCATTTCCTCATGCATCACACCGTAGCCTATTTTGCAACACCTACTTTTGCCAGTGGATGTTTCTGCTGTTATATGTTAGCTGTGATTGTGAACAAGATTAATTTGCACATTGCTGAAGGTTTGCACCTGGCTTCTGCAAGACAAAATGCTTAAGAAACCAGAAAGAATATGGAATCCGCACACAGAGCAGCATTGTCCTCAGGCAAACCAGTAGCAGGAGAATGAGGATACTGTTTACTTCTCAAACAGTCCACAATAGCGTTTTCTAGAGGAACGTCTCAAGTTGGAAAACAAGTATGCTTGTGATATTTTTATTTAAAATTGTTCTAAGAAGTTATAAAACCCCACAAGTATGATTCATAATATCTTATTTTTAATAGTCATAGAAGTGAACTCTGAAGCACTCTTTTCCAGGTAATTTGGCAATCTCTTACAGCAATATAATGGATTTATTTACTTAAGAATATGGAACAAAATGTCTCCAAAATACTTCCACATTTCTCTTTGGAAAATACAGGTTTTAGAGGTAAATGGCTTGCCTAGATGTTACAGTTTTAAAGTATGGCTCTAATAAATTTTAGATGCTTACAAAATAAAAGTTACTCTCAAACAAGTGAACCTACGTACAGCTCTGGATTCTTCTCATGAATATCATTCTAAGCTTTTGTGTGTAGGATTTATGATATTTTAAAAACTTTTTTTTAAAAAAAAAGAAAAAGGGCTCACTTGCCTAGTATACAAACAGACCACACATTGCTACATCCAGATAGTGAGATACCATGGTAATCACTATTATAATAACAATTAATAAACAAATAAATAAAAATTAAAAATGGCTGATGAATACTAAAACTTCACAAACAGTCACAAAAAATGTATTATTCTGCTCCCTTCTTCCTTTCGCCTTATGTATGATAAAGATACACAGACATGTTCAAGACTCATTCAAATAGCAACTCCTGATGTAACCAATTTACATGTTCATCTGCTAAGGTAGATGAATACTAAGATATGCACTGGAATTCCTACATGAGTGCTAGTAAATCTTAAACAAGAAGTTAGCGTTAGAACTCACTTTAACAAGGTGTGTGAACATCCTTTCTTCCTACCTGTGTATCTGAGTAAACAACAGGTTTCTGAAGAACTTAATATGTCAATAGGTAGAATTGGAAAGCTGATTGGGAGGATTCTCTGCAGAATCCTGCAACCTTTTCAACACTTAAAGCCTTTATGATAAAACCATAAATTTTTAAGCAACGGAATTACCTTTTGCTACATAATTTAAGTCAATATTCAACAGAGGCAAATAACGGAAGTTTAAAATGCACTTATGTATTGCAGCCAGCTGTGCCTGTCATTGATAAAAGAAACAGAAAATTGTGGACTGTCTCTCTCAGTGGCATAATCACTACCTGGTCTATGCACTTACTTTTTAATTAACTAGTAAATGAATCATTTGGTTACCCTTCAGCTACTTAGGGGTATCCTGTAAGAATCAGGAGTATCAGGAAGTTCAGAATTACTATAATCACTCAAGAACCCATATCATTTAGTGGTTAGCCAGATTCTGAATATAGGCAAGTTTTTCAGTGGAAGGTGCAGGGATCCAATCCTAAATAACAACAAAATAATCTAACTCTTGTGCATATATCACCTTTAATATTGTTATTTTTTTGTAAGTGCCAGTGCATGAGGATTTTTATTCTTTTCCAAAATTCTATTTTCTGAATTTTCTTATCATCTGTAGGTGTCACCTTGTTTCCGTGGTGTACAAAAACTTTTTCAAAGCATACAGCCTGTTTTTTTCTGGCAGAAACAAGACAAGACATGAACATGACAAAACTGAATGAAATTTGTTTTTTTCTTTGTATTTTAAGAAAGAAGTTTTTGGAAAAAAATGCACAAAGTTTCAGACCAATCCTTATAGCACTGATTACGAGCTCTGATTTTAAATAGGAGCATTTGTGAGTTCATTTTATTTTGCTTCTTTGTACGACCATGTCTACATTGGTACTTTGTAGTATCACCAGAAACAGAATAATAATAATAATAAAACATTTTCTAGTTTTCTTTTGTGTGAGAAGCCAAAGAAAAATATTACCTTATAAGTATAAATATAACTCATAAATATTATATAATTACATTAAATATTATTTTTTTCTTTTTCAACCACTGCCATTAAATATTTCCATGTAAGTTTAGAGCAGAATCTGCCAGATGTTGTTGAAGCACACAGTGTGCACATGTTCCAAAGAACATCCATGGGAGGAAAGATGAGTTGAGAGAAGAGAAATAGCTGTCCTACAGCTCTACAGCTGCTCAGTGAGATAGCTGGGACTAGACCTGAGATATCTTGCCTGCTGCTTCAGTGTCCTAACCAATAATCCACACTGCTTCTTTGAGATATTTTTGGGCTATGTTGTTTTCCAACAAGCCAATTTACTTTTCACTATGCATCTTTGTTGGGTTCTTGTGCTCAACATCATTTTCTTTCATTACTGAGCTGCCCTAGCTCTCTGAAGGCCATGACATTTCATAGCTGATCACATTGAGCTCTGAAGGAAGTTGGGTTTGATCTGTACTACTTTTGCTCCTTGATGTTTTGCCTTCCAGGATGTCATGCCTGGGTGAGTTTTAGTCTTTTCTTGGTTACTTAGATGGTTTCCTGGGGGTTTAAAACTAAATATTTGCTGATTAAATCTTCTAAAATATTTAAAGGAAGCCAAAAATAAATGGAATTGAAATCCTAAAATAATAATAATAATAATAATAATAATAATAATAATAATAATAAACAGTGCTGGAAGTTGAGCAATAAAGCATGTTGTATTCCTCCCAGCATCACTTGGGCTTTTTATTTATGGTGCTGTCTTTCCAGTAAACTCCCTGTGCATTCAGTGGAAGCGAGATGCTGGTGTTCAAGTGGTACTTTCTTGTAGAAATATTTCTTCTGCTGGGGGGTTCAGACAGAATGAATCTGTGAAATCTGTAGCTCCCCTGCAGAACATTGCCTCCATGCAGTCATGCTTCTCTCCTCTGGAGAGGAAGTAGAAGAAAACATAAAGTTTTTTTGTGGCCTCAGGTTATGTAATACTGTCTCCTGGCTCTGAAAATAACTGGAAACATCAAGATCAAAGATTAAATGTACTGTATCCTCAAATTCCTCTTCTCTCAGAACAAAAGGCTTTCAGAAGAATTCCAGAATGACCTTTGCCATGCAAGACAATTTATAAAGATGTAAAAGCAAATCTGAGAAGTTGTGTTTTATGAACTGCATTAGTCCTGTGCAGACATTTCAGCAATGAGGACATGCACAAAACTCTTTAAACAGTACTAATTTCAAGGGAGTTCTCTAACATGTCTGTAAATCTGTTATTATTTAGACCAAAAATATTAAATACTTTATTTTCTTCTATTGTGGTGTTCAGCAAATAGGCCTGTATCTAATTTTCAACCACTTCTGAAATTTTAGGAAGCCTACAGTAGAGTACATAGATGGCATGTGGGTCTCTTGTTAAGCCAGTATGGGAGCAATTCTGTCCACAGACTCATCCATTGACCACAAACAGAGCCCTAATGTCTCATATCAGATTAGCTGAGATGACACCATGAAAGGAATTGGTCCACCTAAGATCTGACTCCCTTTGGGAGTTGTCTATTCCTTTTGATTGACCATTTGCTTTTAACTTTGTTATTTCAGGTACTTAATGTTAGCAGTTTTTAACTTAGGCCTCAAAGCACCACCTTTAACTTCATTCCCATTTTTACATCTTACATTTATCTTATTACCCCTGGAGTTGCCCACACTCCCTTTTCACACAAATCCTTTGCACAGTTGTCTAGGAAGTCCAAATATGTAGACCCATGATACAGCATAAATGTTGTTCTTTACCACCCCTGTAAAACAAAAACAGCTACCATTTTGTGCTTTTTTTCCTTGATGCAAACTGCTGAAAATTTCAATAGGATAAAATTTACATAGCTTTGACAATTCTTATTTCATGCCATTTCATAATCCTGATAGTGTGTTTGATCTAAAGTACCAGGGATGTGGCGTGCTTCATGCTTTGAAGTATGGAAACAAACCAGTTATTTCCAGTTCTCCCTGTATGTAAGAGCAGGCAGGGTTGGATGTTGCCAGGAAGTGGGTATACCATCTGGATACCTTAAAATTAATGAAATATAATAAAAAATATTTCCTATTTATGTTGGTGATTTCACTGTATCTCCAAACCTTTATTATTAAAATGATAATAAATCAAATATTCAAAATTAATCAAGTCATTGCTTTAAACATGCACAGAGCCCTTAGGTATACGTGCATAATTTTTTTGAAGCAGACAGCTTTTCCTTAGGTATTCAGAAAACAACCAGACATCCAAAAGAGCCAAGGACACAGGATGCCTGAATGTGTCAGGCACAGCAAGATTTCTAACAGAACAGCACCCCAACTGGTTGTGTTGCCTGGAAATTGTGACTACTTTCTCACGTTACTTGAGATTTCACATTTTTTATCTCTGTTCCAATTTTCTATCACAGTAAGTCGAACAGGTTATTCAGAAACCTAACCACTCCTAACCATTCAGAGATGAGACACTGAGCTTTCATCCAGGGCTGATGCTTCCTAGGCAGGAGGGGAGTGGGAAAGGGAGCAGAAGGTTCTATAATTTGCAGATTATTTACACACTGGAGCATAATGGTTCACTCACAGCAGTTGCAACCTATTACATCATGCTGCTGCCACATCTGAACACTAATCTTGCACACGAAAAATCCTCCTGTATTTGCTAATGCCAGTGTAGTAGCTTAGCTGCCTTCAAAAACAAATAAAAAAGATCAGTTGTTTGTAATTATGTCCCAAACTAGGAAAAAAAAAATCGTATGTAAATATATAGGGCCAATAACATTCATTTTCCCTTCCAACTTCTAGTATTCACAGATGGAACCTTAGAAACAAACACACCTAAGTTCACCTTCAATCCCTCAATACATTTCCACATACTGACATTTTTCAGCAACAAAAAATTCTTAGGGTGAATCTTGTCTCTGTGAATTCAAAGGGAAGGTGGGAACAACAGTAATAGATTTTAATTACTGTCTAGTGTCATTACATTCTTTCCTCCTATAATTAGAAACTAATGAGAAGTGGAACACATTCTGTCAAATGAACTGAGAAAACAGCACTTCAAGTGGAATGAGTGGCCAAGGACCAAACAAAATCCAGACCTGTCGGGCAGAAAGTCATGTCATACATAAAGAAATTTCATTTGCTTGGATGGCTGTAATGATTCATCTCATTTTGCAGGAGTTTCATCAGCTGGGCTTGTCATTTCACACAAACATAAACTAACTCCAGTTCTCTTCTCCCTGCTCCCGAAGGAAATCAAGGTGTTTGATGTCAGGCACATTCGCACACAGACATCCACGTTACTCTTTAAAGACAGAAAAAAAAGAGACATCTTCTCCCATCCCCCACCCTCCTCCCTGCTGTGCAATGTAGTTAGGATTCATCCTTTGGAATGTAAATTGAAAACCAGGCTTGCAGCTATCTGAATCCCAGAGATAATCTTATATAAATGGACTATAGTGCAAGCTTTGTCAAAGTCTTAATATTGTTTTACCTCATTACATAATCAAGCTATAATCACGGCTTAGAAATGGATATTTAAAATTGGGGTGAAATCACCTAGTACAGTTGCTGTGCTGTATCAGCAATGACCGTGAATCACCCCATTCTTTATATAATGCCCAGACAGAGCAAGTGCCAACAGTCAGGTAGAGAACGGCGCCGCTTCCAAGTGCTTGAAGTTTGTTGCAAGCAAATATCTACAATGTCATGGCAGATTTTCTTTCCTTCTTTGCCCTAAAGGGTAAACATTCACTGTATTTTATTTCACGTCATGACTTCCCTATGACACAATAGTGGTATTTTGCTGCTAAACCTCAGAGGGAAAGAGACTGTCGAGCACTTTTGAAAAGGAAGAGACTTAATTATTTCTTGAAACTGTCTGGCCCTTATGCAGTCTAAAAATGAGTCAATGAAAGAACAAAAAAATGGTGAAGGACAGAAACAATGAAAAGGGCATTTGGCAAAGGATAAGATAATGAGAAGGTCTCATGGTCAGATATCTGGGGACAGTGTTCCTTCTGATTTTGCCTTTTCCCCAGACTTTTCATTTCTGGCTGTGGACACCAATAAATCTCATAAATATCAGCTTATGATCAGCACTGTGATCAAATTTCTGTCCTATCTTTATGAAAATTCACTCATGTGCCCAGTGATCAAATACTTCAGCCAAAATTATTTTCCTGTGATATATGTAAAAACATATTGCACTGGAGGACCTAATATCATCTCTTCATGTGACAAATTACCAATTTTAGAAGTACGGTTTTATTAGTACTGAACCAGACAGTCTTAAGAACTTTCTGATCCGTTGGAAGAAGAAAAAAACCCATCAAAAATAGGTCATTTTAAGTTTTATACAAGAGAATCATTTAAATGGGTTAAATCTGAATCCTCATAGAAAATTGTGTGTTTAGAAAAAATATTATGTTTTCCTCATACCACCATAACTGTGCAAGACATCTAACTGAACCGCATTTTCTGGCTGACTCACTACCCTCACCAAGACAGTAAATGCCAGCAGAATTCCAAATATAGGCCCTGTCAAGGCAAGAAAAGAGATGGGGACAAAATCCAAATGAAGATGCATCAGGACAAATACACCAATCTTAAACTATTTGCATGATTTTTCATCCTAGATTAGAGCTGCAGTGTACAATGTAGTCCACAGTCTGACACTGGCCTGATTTGAGAGACAGAGGTCTGACTCCAGTGTCCCATTCTCCCCTTTTCCTGCCTTCCCTGGGGGCAGTGATCTGCATTCAGCCACTGCTGAGCAGAGCATACACCAGAGCTCTGGTACCATCACCTGTTTTGACATGAAAGAGAAAAGCCTTTGTCCATATTTTACCTTTTTTTTTTTTTTTTTATTTTATTTCTCCACTGAGAGCAGTTTTTGGGTAACCCTGCTGCTCTCCAGTTTGTCAGAAGTAGAAGAAGGGTGCACAATATGAAGGAAATGGGTTGTTTTACAGGCAACGCCCCACAAGCTTACCAACCAGTTATTATTTACTATTACTGAATATCTGTATAAAAATGGCACCAAGCCTGACTCTTTTTTAAAGAAGGATGCATTTAGAATCCTTTTGGTCCCATTTGCTATTATTTTTATAGTCAGTACTGGTCCAGTAGGTTGGCATTTTAAGAGCTAGAAAGAATTAGAAGCTCATATGGATTTGGTAGGATTTGGGTACGTAGCTCCAGCCCAGAAATGTAAGGCACTGAAATAATACACAGCAAGATGCAATAATGCCAGCTCTAGAAAAATAACAGATGTTTTTCACATGTTCTGGAAATCTGAATATTGCAAACTTAGACAATAAACCCTTTGGGTCTGGGATCATCTTGTTTTAAGTGTGGGTACATCATGAAACAAACCGGTCAATGATTAAAGCCTTTCAGTATTTGAGACATTTTTAAAACCTTTTGTTTTCAAATTCATCATGAGCATTTTATTTTTTTGAAATACAACTCATTCAGAGTGAGACTTTACTTAAAGTACTGACAACAATGAACTTACAACAAAGCTCATACCTTAAAGGAGTTATTTATAGAAATCATATGTTACTATTTTAATGGTATTTCCATGTACCACGACTAGAACCAAGAAAACACATCTTTTCCATTAAACTACGATTTACCTGTTCATTCTTTTAAAAAAACCAAACATCAGTGCTAGCTATGATCTCTGCCTAACAGAAAAGAGACTCTTGGCCATGTTAACAGTAAAAGAGAGAGCGAACAAGGATGTATCTATTAGTTATTTATGAGGAAATGAAGATAAATTCTGCTGCCACAGTTGTTCTTCATTAACAATTTATGCAGTTAGTACTCATTACTTGTAGCACAAAGGTGATGTTACTTTAGTAATATTTCTATCATACAAGAGTTGGTTTAGTTCTTACAAGTGCTCCTCTATTAACAGAGCCATAGAAGTCAGTTATGCCATTTGAGTGTTTGTACAAACACTCAATGAGGAGAAAAATTAGAAATTGTTAAGAATCGGTTTTCCACTGGCAGACTTGCAATCATTTCTCCTTTCTATTCTGAGGGGACAGTGCCCTCCTGTGGCACGATTGTTTTTCATTTGCTTTTTTCCTGTGTATACTTCATCCAGAAAGATGACTGGATAGGGTTTCCCGTATCTACACAAGTTATTTACTTATGTACTTGTTTATATGAGTTAATTTTGAGAAAAGGTTCCATTTCTATCTATATTTTCATATGATTCTCTAAAAAAAATCTTTTAAAAGTTCTTGCTCTTTTCTGTTTGGTTTCTGTGTAAAATTAGGAGAGAAAAACCCACTGGAAATCTGGACAGCTGGTGCATGTCTGGGTCTGTATGAACCATGTGGCAGCTATTGGCTGAGCTAACAAAACTGTGCCTATTATTTACCATATAAACAGTGACCTACATTAATCCTAGTTGCTAGTCATTTGATCACTCCTTAAAGAACAAATGACGGCCTGAAATTTTGGGAGAGTTTGGCTCATGCATTACTATTCTCCTGTCTTGTCTTTTTTTTTCTCAGCAGTTTCACAAATCCATCTAGTAGAAGAAAACTTCAAGTTTTAAAAAGATATAATAACCATACTTGGTAGCGTTTTTCTGCCAGTTATTGATTCATCATCAATATTCTCCTATATAATTTATTTTCTCCATGGATTTTTACATTTTAGGCATAAAAAGCACTAAATTATAAACGTTATCCAAATTAATAAAATACACATTGATTTTCATACTACTAAACACTGGCAAAAATATTTGAGGTAACCAAACACTCAAGGAAAATCCTGTTCAGACCCTGAGATAGAACACCTCCAGTTCCTGGGGGAGAAGAGCTCCACAATGAAGCTCCCTGACACCATGGACTCAGCATGAGGTGAGGAGCTCATGTGCTGTATACTTTCAGCACACAGAGAAATTCTGGAGATTTTAGGTAGTGGACTGTATAATGGAACAAATAAAGTTTGAGAAGAACAGAGCCACCTCTACCATCCACCTGGTTTTGCTGTGCCCTTCAGTGGTGTGTAGCTTTGTAAGAAACAGAGATAGCATGGGGCTAGTCAGAATAGTCTTCTTAAAAACTCTCAGAAAACTTCTTATGTCTATGGACACATGCCTATGCACACATTGGTTGTTTCCCAAAACTTTTAACTTAGCCATGAAAGATTTTCACAGAAATGCCAACATATAAAAAGGCCAGCCCTTCACCCAATCAAATTCCCTGTTCAAAACTCCATATATTTAACAGAAATGAAACACTGAATTTTCTCCACTCCAAAACCATCTATGAGAATGAACTGAAATGACACATACAAATAACTTGACCAGATGGCCAACATATAATTTTTGAAGCTCTTCTGCAGTTCTTTTAATAATTTAAATCCAGCAGCCTTTTAAACAACAGAAAACAGAATCTTATAATAGTTAAGTGTGAGACAATCTCTGCTATAAGTATTGCTACCTAAACTATAATTAAGACACCAATTTCCTGTGATGTTAGAAAGCTGTTCTTTTCTCTAGCATTTGTACTAGCTTCCAAATCACTTCTGAGTACAAATTAGAGGCTTGTTTCCGCTCTTCCCCCCCCCCCCTTAAACTTTGCACAGTCACTTAAACATGCATAAAGAGAGTACTAATGGGTATAATTTCCCATTCACTTCGCACAGGTATAAATGATTCCACAACTGGGAAGCAATGAAGGATCACACCCACTGTGCTGATTAAATCAGTTAAGTACAGTGTACATTCCCCCTGGCTATGCTTCCTGGCACCGCTAATTCCTTCTATTGAACCTTTGGGACTTAGGCCAGGACGTATGCACAGATGGTTCCTCAAATCAGGAAGTCACTTCCCCTACCATCTAACAGAGCCTGAATCCTGGTATTCAAATTACTATATCACACAAGTGTATGGTAGGAGGAGCTTCCCAATTCCCAAAGTTCACATAGACTGCTTTGAGTCTGTGTAAATTAGGATGGCACAGGACTGTTAGAAATAAAACCTTTTGTAAGGGTTTACTAAGGACATGGTCACTGGATACTGATGGTATGCATCTCCTTTTCAAAATACCTCGTACTCTAGAAGTGACTTAAGGCCCATGCACTTTCTCTTTGTGCAGCAGGGATTATTGCCAGCTTCCAATCCAGAGCAGCAGTATGAAGACGATGTGGCTCAAGTCAGAAGCCTGCCTTGATTCTCATGATCTTCCCAACATAATTGGCAGGAATATGCATTTAGTAGAAAACATGATATGAGTATTTATATGTGAGGATAAACATGACCTGGATAGCATTTTCCCAAGGGACTGCATTCTGGTTTAAATATATGTCACTGAAGAAACTAATTAACTGGTTATCATATCTTCAGATGAAGAAAACTATGTCTATCTATATATACAAATGTAGATGAATACAGGGGAATAGGAGAAATACATATATTCATACAGAGAGAGAGAGATGAGGTCTAAATATATTAAGGATGACTTATTATGCTCTTCAACATAATAAGATTATTTTTTCCAGGGAAATTTTGTATTTCTTTAAAAATTGAAAATTATCTAGGTATTATTTTCTAGACATATGTAATAGTTATATATATCCTAGAATGGGCGGCAGGCCCATAAGGTCGCTGGTAAAAGGCTAAGTAATCCAAAATCTTCTAATTAGGGTGCCAAATGTTAAGTACTTAAGTATGTTTTCTTACAAAGATACTGCCAGGTTGCATTATCATTCATTTCTAGAAAAATCCAAAAGTATTTTAGCCCTCCAAACAGCAATCTGGCAGTCTGAGAAGCTTTCTTGCGCAGTAGACAATACTGGATAAACAAGAGCCAGAGCTCAGGGAAAGATGATGAAGTAATAATGAAAAGATTATCAATTTGCCAAGTGAGGGCTAATGAATGACACTGTGCTAAGGATCAAGTCTGGCCATTTTTACTAAAATAATGTCTTAGTTTGACAGCTTCATGCCAGCATCACACCAGGAGTGAAAAATCACTTTGGGCACAGAGATAATCTAAAAATAAGAGAGAGTATTTAAGCTGGTCCCAGCTGAAGAGCAGGGAAGTCCATGAATAGAGTCAGAAAAAACAAATGTGGAGAAAAACAGGGCTGGGGCAAGATTCCATCATGAAGGGTGTGACTAAAGCAAAGTATTGTCAAGTCCACGTTCCACAGAGGACTTAATGCATTTTACATTTTGGATGTACATGTTATGACAACTGATACTAGGTCCTAAATTGCACATCTTTGGTCTTGCATTAATTTGTATTCTCAGAGTACTTAATCAAAATCTCAGAAGGCCTGCTGTTATATTATTCCAACGACACATACGTAAACTAGGCAATAACAGCAAGATGCTCCTCTGGAGCACCCCACTACTTAGTCCTGTTTTCCTTAATACTTCATTTACAATTGTTCATATTACTTCAAGGCTAGAAGAGATATTCAATACATTACAGAATTTTTGGCTTGCCCTGTCTTGGCATTTCCTAATTTACATTTGTTATTCTCACTCTTGCCTTGAAAAAAAATCATCAGTACATCCCACTTCCCAAAATCACAACCAAGCAAGGTAAAAAATAAACAAAACACCTCTCCGTGGTATTAACATTGTTCCTTTCTTTAGTAAGATTCTCTGAAATAGTAGAATTTACTCTATAACGCAACAGTGCCTGCACCAGCAGGCTTTCAGATTAGAAAGCAACAAGTAATACAAAAGAATTCATGCATCCTTGAGCGATTCTTCAGACTGGTCAACTGCACACTGCCTGCCAAGTTATGGTTGACACCGAAGTTTTTACTTCCTCTGATTTAACTTCTCCATTAGTAGAAACCTTAAAGCCCATATAAAGTATATATGGTTTCTTATTTCCCTGAGCTTTCAGTAAAATGTTTCCAATTCTAAAAGGCATGAGAAATAAGATCTGCCAGGATAATTCTGTGGACTTTGTCTATAAATATCAGGAGCTGATACAATGTTCCCTATGGATATCATTCTGGAGTGGTTTGGGTTTTTTTACACATAAATCCATTAGGAAAGAAAGTCTTTGCATAAAGGAAAGTGCAATAACATTTGTGAGGGTTCAGTAAAATCTGCAACAATTACATCACTTTTTAACTTTTTGGAACACCTTAGCAGAGACTTGCTATTTCTGAACATAATTGGTTAAGAAGTCCAGTATTTAAAAAAAAAAAACACAAAAAACAACAGAGGGAATTGTGTTCAATTAGATATAAAACACTTCCCTGTGGACTGTATCCAGTTTGTGTAGCAAATGCTCCGTGACAGGACACTGCTGTTGCTCTATGGAAATGAATTGTCCTCTGAAGTGCATCTTTCAGATGACAGAGAATTCAAAGTAATGTTTCATTGCTGTTGAATGGACTAAGACCTTTACAAGTTAGTTAATATTTTAAAAGCTCTTATGCATTACATTTTAAACAAAAAATATTTTTATTTTAACATAATGCATATAATAATGTAAAAATATTATTGTAATAACTTACTATGTAAAAACCACTCCTTGTTTTAAAGGAAAAATCCAAACAAGTCTACATGAAGACCCCAGACTTTCACCACCAAGCTTTCTAGAAAAAACACGCTAAAATAATGTATGTGGAAAAGGTCTATAAAATGGAAGGACTGAGGCTACTATCTCTATATACACATATATGTATATTCATATGTTATCCACACCACCTTTCAGTTTGGTTCGCATGCACTGTTATTGAACAAGGACAATGCATGAAGTCTTTGCAGTACACCTTGGTCTAGGTCACCTGGATTTATCTGTTTGTTTTCTCAGCACAGGTGCTGAGGTTTGGATTTGACTCTAATACCTGTAAGAAAATGCTGGCTTGTGTACTAGATTTTGATATTTTTGGTTCTTTGAATAAAAAAAACCTACAAGGCAAGAGTGCTAGAACTACCAAAACAGTTGGGCAAAAAGACCTGTCCAAGTACAGGACAAAAACCAGGGAGAAAGTAGTTACTAGGATCTGATATATCTGTTCAGCTACTCCAAAGGAGTCTATAGCAGTTGCAGCTTCAGAAAAAGCAGCAATAACAGAAGGAAAACATCTGATTTTTTAATTTCAATTCTGAGCTAGTCTTTTTTACCTTTTTGTGTTTTCATTTATGTTCGGCTTTATATTTCACCTCTTTCGTCTGGTAAATTTTTGTCTCATTAAAGTAAAATAATAACACTGAGCATGAAAACAGCCTTCTCCTTAAAACTGTTTGCATGGAAGTAATACAGCTACTGCTTAAAGTAATCTCTATCATAGTATGGCTGGAAAAAAAAGCCCAATTTTGAAATACCAATGCTATTAATAGCATATATGAAGGTAAATGAATGAAAAAGTTAATTCCCAAAATTGACAAAATAATCACTTCTCAGGAAGTTAATACATGATCCAGAGAGATGAAGAATGAGTCATACTGTAATTTTATGGCTTCAGTTTTACAGTGTTCCTGAACAGTGGCAACTTTTTTGGTTTTGGGTTTGTTTTGGCATATGAAGGACATACACATATAATGCAAACTTCTCTATGAATTAAGGGGATAATCAGACTGTAGTTTTTAAAATTGATTGCTTATATTCAGCTATATCTCCTTGTAAACCACACATATAATTTGGTTTTTAAGTTTTTAGTTTAATTATAACATAATATAATTAAATTAAAACCAGTTAATCCCTGGGATATGGGCATTCACATTGAAGAAAATAACATAACAAAGAAGCACCACCTGAAAAATGATCTCTGAAGTTTCTTCTGTGACCAGGCTCAAAGGGATTATTTGGGGTGAAATTAAAATTTTAATTATGCCTGAAAACAGAGAACTCAATGTTAACTAAAGGTACCAATCTAAGCTTATTACATATTAGCCACAGAGTCTCTTTGATAACACTGGAAAACTATCTCACTCTAAATTTGCAAATCGTATTCTGTTTCAGTTTGAGACTTCTCTGGACTGCATTTCACTGAATTGCAATGAAGTTTTTTGTAGCCTGGGGTTCTGTAGTTCTTCTGCAATCAAGATTTCCCAGGAGTGCTGTAATCTGAAGTAAAGATGAGAACTAGGTTTTTTTTAGTTTAGAAAAAAATACATCAAAAACTGTAGCCTTGCTGTATTCCTGAATCCAGATGGAATTTACTTAATAGTTTGAGAGGGGAAGAAAACCTGGAAAAAGAATCAGAAAACTATTGAATGGGAACAATGTGTTATGCACACCAGAATAACATATAGCCTGGCTTTGGGGGGCACTTAGATGTGGGTTCAAGTCCTTTTAGAGAAGATAATGCAACAGAAGATCTGCAGGCAAATAAAAAATTAATTATTGACACAGCCTAGCCCTGAAGAATAGTTAAGAACATAAATAATTTAGAGAGTACATCTGAAAGCATGCATTATTTGAGAGCAGAGCTGAGAGCATTCTAAGAGGGACAGCATGGTGACTGGAGATTCACTGGACCACCACCACTCGCTCAGTTGCTGTAAGAGGACTATACCAGGCATTTGCAAGTTATGAGCAATGACGGGTAGAAATAAGCCGGCTGTGCTATGCAAGGGAGTTTACCCTTGAAATCTTAAAGTACAAGTTACCTAAGTGAACCTGCAAGACCGTTTACTTTCATAGTGTGGAAAATCCACTGCTTCTTGAGCTATACCAGCGTTGAAGAAGAGGTATGCATATATTTGCCATCAGTATATCTGGTGAATCAGTTTAATATATATAACCCAGACATAAATAGGAAAACCTTAGCTATTATATAGAAATTTTATGTTGGGGTTTTAACATATTATTCCATCTCAGTATGCTTTTATTTTACAGGAGACTACGTAGTCATGTCTGTTTACTTTAACCTGAGCAGGAGAATGGGTTATTTCACTATTCAGACCTACATTCCCTGCACACTTATTGTTGTGTTGTCCTGGGTCTCTTTCTGGATTAATAAGGATGCAGTTCCAGCCAGAACATCACTGGGTGAGTTGTTTTTTTCTTCCTGCTTTTATTCAAGTGTTATGATGTTTATTTGACACCTCTGTGGATCACCAGTTTGTAAATGTAAGAGGAGAGAAAATTTCACATGAGCTCTCCTAGTTTAAAGGGCTGTAGTAATTTCCAAGGGATAACACAGCCTAAACCATCTTAGCATCTCTTCCTTTTCACTGTGTCAGAACTTAACTCTGAGTATTGTAGATTGCCTACAATAAAAATTTTGCATCTTTTCTGGTGACAGCAGTATTTTTTTATAAACATCAAGAATGGGGAACATTGCTGGATTAGAGGCAGGAATGCACTAGTTTTATTTGCTTTACTTCCATATCACAGTGACTAGCAATACAAATGAAATAACTACCAAGAGTAAATCAATCTTTCTGGCTGCCTGTGTGCCATAGCGGTAAAAAGGGGAGAATGTAGCACCCTGACTTCTACTTTAGGGACCAACAATCAAATGTAGCCTTCAGGCCACAAAATCAACTGAATTTCGTGGGATCTAAAATCCTATACGTGAAAATGTGACACACAATTAATAGGAATTAGCAATTTCTACACATTTAGCAACTGTTCCACAAATAAACCAAAAGAGAGACCAAATCAACCTTGCTTGTGCAAAAGAGCTGTAGCTGTAAGAATTAGCAAAGTAGAAGCATTCAACTAGAGAAGGTTAAACACATTTTCTATTTCTGCATTAAATTCACACAAGTGACAATGATTTTAGTTTTTCCTTCTGCATTTTCATTTCTTTACAGAACTACAGCACAGAGCACTGGAATGCAAAATGAGGGACAGCATTTTCATTCCAGAACTCCCTTGAAAGAAACACAGGAATAGAGGACCAGTGGCTCCCATGACAGAAAGTTATAAGCATTTTATTGCCTTTTCCACATCCTCTCTAAAAAGAGATTATAAAATCTGCTTTAAAGAAGTATAAAATTAATAAAGGCATTCAGCTGTTATTTTAAATTTTATTTAGATACACAAAACAGACCAGTCCCTCTGTTGAGAATTAGTCTATTTGTACCACTGAGGAGGTAAAATCAGTGGTATGAAATTTGCCATATAAAATGTGATGGATTTTAACTGTTCTGATGCATTTTTAATGTTCTTCACATCATAGTAGAGGCGATAATGTTCTGAAAGGAGAAGGGACCGTGAGGCATGTCACAGTTCTTCTCAGTTATAGACTACAGTCACTTATGAAGGCCAGAAGAGATACTGCTCTGGAACAGAGAGAAATCTGACTTCACAGAGTTACAATTACAAGGAGCCCTGACAGACATTCCCTTCCAGCTTTATATGCAAGAAATCACTTAAATAACAAGCAGCGGATAATTTGTGTGGGGCTAGCCTATTTTGCATACAACTACAATGCATTTAGACAAGAGAAAGGAAACAGTTTTATTTCTTTATGTAGCACTTACAAACCTACACACATTTTGTCCTGAAGTTCCTGCTGGATTACATGCTTTCTAAAGAATTTTCATGAATTTCTACCTCATATAATGGCTGCAAGTATGTCTCTTACTTGCAGGGTATCATTACCCTGCAATTAAAAATAAGCAAAACATATCTCAACAGCACAAAAAGTTTGAGATTGGTCTTGAGGTTACTTTGAAGAATGGAGTAAAATGATTTTTATTCTCCACCATGATTTTCTCACTCTGACACAAGTTCTCTTCTCCCTACCTCTGTTTAAGGGTTTGAGCACACAAACCCCAAAACTAAGTTTCTCAATTAAAAATAAATAAAGGCCCCCTCGATATAAACTACGAAACTAAAAAACTAAATTGAATTTCTTAGAATCAGAATCCATCTAACCAAAGTATTCTGCAGAGCAGCACTTGCAGTGCAAAAATGTATCATACCCCATGTTAATCCTAAAAGCTCTCATTGAATCCACATCTGGGATGTGCTGTTTAATATCTTTGCTATA
Source organism: Haliaeetus albicilla (assembly GCF_947461875.1). NCBI lineage: Eukaryota > Metazoa > Chordata > Aves > Accipitriformes > Accipitridae > Haliaeetus > Haliaeetus albicilla. The sequence continues at coordinate 8,712,092 of NC_091509.1, read as the reverse complement.
TGTTTGAACTCCAGGCATACTTCAAAACCAGTCAGAGAGAGATAAATGGCAAAATCAGTTTGTTACTTGAAGTAATAATATTTCTGTTGTTTTCTATGTATCTGCCAGGTATTACAACTGTCCTGACAATGACCACGCTAAGTACAATTGCTCGTAAATCTCTTCCCAAAGTCTCCTATGTGACAGCAATGGATCTTTTTGTGTCAGTCTGCTTTATTTTTGTTTTCTCTGCACTGGTGGAATACGGAACTTTGCACTACTTTGTCAGCAACAGAAAGCCAAGCAAGGATAAAGACAAAAAGAAGAAAAATCCAGTATGTATCTTTTTACCAGCAAGGTCTAAAATTCAATTAGGTTTTCTGAGAGAGCATTTAAATCCTTCTTTATGCTTGTACTTTATTTTCAGACTTTGCTATTACATATATACTCTTTCTTCATATCAATAGGAATGCAAACATTCACTTTGAGAATGAAAAGCTCATATATTACAGTTGTCTGGATACCAGAGAAACTAATTTCTTAGAATAATGATCCTTTTAACCAAAGAGTTCTGCAAATCACAACTATCACCAAAACCATTATTTATGTTACACATAGAGCTCTTTCTGTGACCTTTATGGAAGAACTGTCAGTTTCTCTGTCTTAGCTTTAGCAATATTCTCTGCCATTTACTTATGTCCATATTATTGACATGACTCTGTTTTTCTTATTATCAGGACTACTGTTAAACTTTTATATTCAAACTATGGAGTGTGCTTTTTCTAATTTCCCGTTAAGCATCTGTTTCCTTTTCATTGTTTCCTTATCTTCTTTTTCTTGTATTTCTTACCTCCTTCATCTACTTCTCTCCCTTAGAAAGTGATTTGACTAGCAGTTTACAATGTTACTTACGGATGCATGCTACACAATAATAAAAAAGTGTATATAATAACCACAATAAAAAAATCCTGGAAATAACCTCAGTAGGGATTTGGGGTTTTGCCCAGATAGGGAAAAAGTTTGTTGTTTATTTTGTCCAGGACAGATTTCTCCTTGCTTTTTGCAACTGAGCTGAAAAGTCTGTTGTCTAGCATCTCTGAGGTAAAAAGAATTAGTGTACAACCCTAGAGGGAAAAATAGCCTAATCGACTACAAAAAAATCCAAATATGCCTGTGAAAAATGTGAAGAACAAGTGTTTTACATTAATAGAGAGTATTTTCAAATTCATTTCAGGCATCTAGCAAACAATGAAGTCACTTGGATTTGCTCTGCTAAAATCTTCAAGGACTTTTGAAGATATTCTCTCTTAGCTATAATATACAGCACAAAAAAAAAAAAGAAAAAAGTAATTAAAGAACCTTTTATTAGGCATTATTCCTATATTTTCAACTTTAAAAGCTGATGAGAAGTAGACTCTAAAAAAAACATCTATAAGACTACAGAGGAAGAATTATCACCTAACTTTAGGTATGCTAAAGTTGAATTTGATCATAGGATTCTTTTGGTCAAAAGAAAGAAGGGGGCACTTCCAGAGGGTGATGCGTCCTGGCCTGTCTTAGGCCAAAATAAAAGGCTGGCTGTGTGCATGTGTGTCTGTCGCAGTCAATTAAAGAGCAAATTTAGTTGTCTCACTTAAAAGATGTCCATATAAGGGCAGATTACTTGTTCTTTACATTACTTATTTGTGAGCATTTGGGGACAAACAGAACTATAAATGACTGCCTGGATCCTAATCACAGAATCTAAAAAACTTAAAAGTAGGATGTTAAGGACCCAGCCTGCAGGTAAAAAGAATTTTTTCTAAAAAGTGTTTTTATAAACTGTGAATGGTCTCTTTCAAAACAGTTTAACATAAAAGATTGGAATCCTCTGGGAATACGAAAAGATCTAAATGGAGTTTGATATCTTATGTCTTTGACCCAGATGTAGTTACAAAACAGTGACAAGTGAAAAATGTGGGGGGTTTATATTACAGATACTTGTTTAAATTGCTATTATCCCAACCCTTCTATAAATTTAGTTCTTTTTGACTTACTATGTTTTAGAAACATATTTTTAATTTATATTATTTTTGTCTCTTTCTTTCTTTCTTTCCTTTCTTTAATTTAAACCAAACCCCTCTGATTCTCTTTTCTGTCTACAAAATGAAAGCTTCTTCGGATGTTTTCCTTCAAGGTATAATGTTTTTTGCACTGGAAATTCACTGCATGCGACTGCTGAATTTAACTATTAGAGCTTATATGAGAGTGATGTTTTGTTGGTTTTTTTGTTTTTTTTTAATGAGACATCTAAGCATTCTACTCAAGTTAACTTCCTAATTAAGTAGAATGGTTACATATTTCTAAACAATTTGTAGAGTTGATTCAGCAGCCCAAATACTGATTCACTATGGTTCTGAACTTACCCAATTTCAAGAGTGACTAACATTATTGGATCACATGAATTAAGAGAGTTTAATGTTAAAACGTTTCTGCTCCTCTCTTTCTCAATTTGCCATGGGATCCAATAGCACCAGCTACACCAGAAGCCTGCAGTACACCCTTTTAGAACTCAACTCTGATCCCTTCTTTTTAACCTTTGTGACTTCACTCCAAATTATAAAACCAAATCTGTTCTGATGTTGACCTGAACAAAATTCATTGTCATTATCAATTACTCAAATGCTGTTTCTTATGCAAAAAAGTCAGAGTTTTGAAAGGGTTTAAGATGCATATATATTTTTAATGCTGTCACTGGATCAACACACTTTTAGCAAATTAACAAATATATCTAGATATGTTCCACATCTAAAGCTTATCTTCATTCAGAAATGCAGAGATTTCATAAAAAAAAAGAATCAGGGAAAAAAAAGAAAACACATAGAAGAAAAGCCAAAAAATTTACATACTTATGGAATGGAATTGTTGTTATTTTACCCTAATAACTATCAGCAGGAAATTTCAATGCCTGTCATCCTAGCGTTCACCAAGTGCTCAAATGTGTTTTAAATGCTTAATTTGCTCAATTCATTCCAAATATATATGTGTGTATGTATGTACAGCTACTATATAAAATTTGGAACATGTTGAACCTTCTAGTTGGTGAACATTAGTAGATGGTGAACTGTATATATTCAAACAGTTGGAGAGTCTTATAGAGATTCTCCTAACCTTATTCAAAAGACCCAGGTTTTGCCTTTTTTCCTGTATGTATATTTGCTTCCGTCTCAACATGAACCAGCCCTATATTAAAATCCTGCATTTCCAATTGATTATTTCAGTTCCTTCCATGTGCAATACATAAATTGCTTTCAGATATCAAGCAGCCACATAAAATATAAAACACAAAGGAATTTCAAAATACCATCAGTTACATTCCTGAATGTTTCCTTTAACCTCTAATGTTTCCTTAGCTTGGCTTTAAAGCTAATTGTCTACAGCTGTTAACTTTATATTGATTTGTGCTGCTTTCTTGTAAAGTTAAAGTGTACAATGCAAATGATTTTAGTAAGTTCAAGGTAATATTACCATTAGAACTCCTCAGCAATTTCCCACGTACCCCACGCAGAGCCATCATTCACGTGTTGACCATTAGTCTCCATCTCCCTGTTGGTCTGGTGATAATAACAGAGTCTCTCCCTCCTGCCGTCTTTTTCTTTTTCTGCCACTCCACCTTAGGCACCTACAATTGACATCCGGCCTCGATCAGCTACTATTCAAATGAACAATGCTACACACCTCCAAGAAAGGGATGAAGAATATGGGTATGAGTGTCTTGATGGCAAGGACTGTGCCAGTTTTTTTTGCTGCTTTGAGGATTGTCGAACAGGAGCATGGAGGCATGGAAGAATACATATCCGCATTGCCAAAATGGACTCCTATGCCCGCATTTTCTTCCCAACTGCCTTCTGTTTGTTTAACCTGGTATATTGGGTATCATATCTTTACCTTTAAAAGCAGAAGGAAATCAGTGATATGAGCCTTACTCACTGAATTTCTTAGAGAGATGGTTTCCTAAGTCCACTTGAAGTATCTACAATGCGCTTTATAGTGGTCTGAATTCTTTAGTGCCATAACCCGGTAAATATGAATCATATCATTTGTCCAAAAATTGCCATCAGGTTATTGTGAATTAAATGTCCATTCAACATGCCAAAATAATTTGAAATAAGTGTCATACAAACAGGTAATATACAGCTATACCTGCTGGAATAGAGAGAAAGAAAGCAGACAGGACAAGGGGAGCATGGGAACATCACATAATAGTTGGTACTGCTATTTCAAACAGGAGTGAGAGGAGAATTCCCAGGTAAAGTGCTGTACAGTTTGTTAACATTGGCTATAATTATGCTATAGCTTTATTCTCTGTGGGCTTTTCTTTTTGGAAGAGTCATCTCTCACTTTGAATAGGTATTATTAAGCTAGAAAAGTTAACTTCTACTCCCACCAAGATAAAAATAGACCTTTCCCTTTGCCATCCCTTTAAGAGCACATGTACAATGCTGTAAATATTTCAATACCTTGTAGTACATAAAGTCTAGTGCATGCATCTTTTGGGGGCCAAAATAAATGAAACAAAGGTACCATAAAGTTTTGTCTTTTATTTTGTGTCTCTGGATGTGCTATTGTAATTGAAATGTGGGCAAAATTTTCTCTTTTCCTTGAAAAATTACCCCTTTCCCTCATGCATGGAAGATCCAAGCAGACAGCACTTTCATGTAAGACGTTAGAGAAGCCTTAAGGATTCAAATAAATAACATGTAGACAAATCTGTATGGCCAATATAATAGCTCATAAAGTATACTGTATGTGTCTGCTGCAGTTGTATCCTTCATTTTCCACTGATGATGTTGCTATATTTCAACTGAATTTTCAGTAATTATACATTGCAAGATCAGCTTCCAAATTTAATCCATGTGTTTCTGTTGTTCTTTTCCTATGTTGAGCTCTACTTTCTTTCCTTACACAAGTGTTCGTGGTTTTTTTTAATTCTTTAATCCAGTCCTGGAAATAGCTTTTATTCTAGACATTATTTTTACATAAGAGCCTCAAGTTCACTTTGAAACATTAGAATTGTATTATATATATACACACATACAATTCTCTGCCCGTTCATGTCCTTGATCAGCAATAGCTGTTGTCAGCGCTGCTTTTCACTCGGTGAGTACCTTTACTAAAACAAACCTTCACCATGGCTAGCACACAGTTTATAGATAGCCTTGAAAATAAAAGGGAACAAAGGGTGTCTTGGCTACTAAATCAAATGTATGTAGTTTATGTGTATTTAAAACCTTCAGCCCACCTGGGTGAATCCTGAAAACCATTTATCCACTGGTTTTCAGAACCTGTATGATGTTCAAGTATTCAAGCACATGTAAATATGATTGACCTTTTTTTAATTGTCAGAGATGGAAAATGTCACCTCCAGGAAAGTGGGCTTGCAGATTGAAAAGGAAGATATATAACTTACCATTACAGAATTATTAATAGCTAAAATGGAGGAAAAGGAAAGTTTTCCAATGTTTGTATAGTTTTGGAAATAAAAATGTATAAAAAAGGAATAACTCTTGATCATCTATTGCTCCTTGTCCAATGTATTTGAAAACATTTTAATAAAGGAATTGCACACACCTGTGGACTTTTTCAATAAAACCGCTGCACTCAATTCCAGTTTTCTTGTGATTAGTTTATTAAAAGCATGCTTCAAGGACTAGACTGCTTGACTATTTTGATTCATCAGCTGCCTAAATATAAATGATTATAATCCTCATAACCCTTTGCATTGTCTCATTTTGTAGTCAAATGGCTCACCCACAAAACTTTCAAGGATGGAGACTAAATCTTTAAAACCATTTTGAAGATTATCTTTTAAAAAAAAAAAAAACATTTTTTAAAAAAATCACTTAATTCAAAGTATCTTAATGAAGAGAGATAACCTTTCTTTATCTACTTAAAGTAGATAGAGTGTTTCCACTCCCTGCATGAGTGTCAATCATCTTTCACACAGAAATGTGCTTCAGCTGGTGCTAGACAGATCACTAATTTGGGGTTTTTTTTGCAGGGGTCAGTGATTTAGCAGCTTTCTGTTAGTTCCTTGCAGTTAATAAGAGTGGCTGATGTTATACATTTAAGGTTTCAATTTTTACCTGAATCTTTTCCCTGCTACCAAATAGTTTTTATACAGTTCATTATGAATCTCAGCCCAAACCAGCCCTTTAATTCCCTCAGTCCAGGTACATTTCAGCTAACATATTTAGATATTTTTTTTGTCAAGGTCTGTGAAATTAAGGATTCGGTGACAGTAAGAAATTTAGCCTAGTTTAGTCATCAGATTGCATATGCCTATATAAAGCCTGCAACACTGAAGGATCAGTTGCAATAATGAGAAACAATCAGATCCCTCACACAAGTTGGCCTTCTCCTTCCAGCAAGGGAGGAGTTTCGTTAAAGATTGATATACCCCCATCTCAATAATGCAAGCTGCACAAAATGGAAAAGCATGCCACACCTGCGTTAAGGAGCTGAGTGAACTTTTCTCAGCATATATCACTACACAAAGTAAAGGAAATAAGCCTTTAATGAGTCATTACCCAACTGCTCTGCTCCTGCCACACTTATCTAGGTGATTTGTCATTCCCTCCTGGGGAAAATGGATGAGGTTCAAAAGGACATTTCATGGACAAACATGTAATTCCCAGTGAGAAAATGACACCAAAGCAGAGTCTAGTGCTAACTAAACAAAAAGTATAGTGTTCCTCTGAATAGAGATTATATTAGCTATTCAGCACAGAATCAAAAGCTGACCTTTATATTGTAAAGCCAGACTGCCACCACAGCAAACTAAATAGCAAGCAAAATAGCATTTGGGTATGATGGGAGTTATTATTCAGAAGAAAACTGCTCACAAACCTATCTATATAGACATATTCACACAAACATGTTCTATAAAATATTATATTAATATATACATTATATACATTAATTCTCCCAGTTGCATTCTAGAGAATAAACTCACTCCTGATGCAACAGACTTGCTAAAATGTTTTCAAGCTCATCACATTGCAGATAGCTATTACTGCTCTGGGATATGTCTGAGGATGTTCAGATGGTCATTAAGAGTTTTGTCAAGTATACACTAGTGGCACAATTATTTACTCGCTATTTATATTCCAAGAGTATGTAGATGTCCTGACCGAGAAAAGGCATTGCTGTTCCAGGCATTATGTCATATATACATATCATAAAAAGAGAACATCCTCAAAGCATTTATAAATCTTTATACATTTATAACATTTACAAACCCCAATTCGTAAATAAATAGCTGGTATTCAGAGAGATAATGTGACTCAACAATAGTTCTCCTATTTTCAATGTTAGGCAACCACAAAAGACTATATTTTAACTAGGCAGTTTTGAATAATTTGTACAACACAAAATGCTAAAGTTCCTAAAGGTACAGTTCCCAGCACAGATTACATACATAAACACACAAAAAAAGCAAGTGGTTTTTTTTTAATCCACTCATTTCTACCTCGTTTCCCCACAGTCACATAAACCCAACTAACATGAATGGACTAGTCAAATATACTATGTGTATCAGTTTCAATGACACAGCTATAGCAGCAGATATTAGCATATACTGGAGGTCTAAATATTTGGACCTCCTTCCTCCTTGTGCCCCCAAAGCTCTTCAGTCTAAAAACACAGGTATAAAAAGGAAAAAGAATACTTATAAAATACTCAAGCAAACGAATAATGTGAGAAACGGAACAAGAAAGCTTTAACTGCACAAATTTTAGTAGATATCATTACTTTACAAGGAACTAAAAAAAAGAATTGGGAAAATATAGTTTTCGATTATCTGCCTTACCACAAAATCTGAGTTTTGTAGGATCATGGTAGAGATGAGCTGCAAACTGGGATTTCAAAGAGGATAAGCAAGGATTTTTTCAGGTTTGCTGAAGTGTTTCTCATGCTACAGAGAAAAGGTAGGACTAAGTAAGGCAGTCTTTGTGGGAGAAGCTGGTAGTTGAGGAATGAAACTAAGGCATGAGACTGAAGTCAATATTGAGCTGATCTGCTCTATCCAGGCTGCAGCTGAGAATGGAATTAGAGAAGCAAACAAAAGAATCTGCTGAATTATCTAAGAATTATGTATGTTAATGGACTAAAGAGGCACCCCAAAGCACCAAGCTAAGAAGAGGGATTCAGAGGCAATATGATCCATAGAAAATATAATAATTGTCAAGGCCAGAATAAGGAAGGTTGCAGTTCTCTGAATTGAATAGAGCACGCTTAGGGTTCAGGCTTCATCAACATGGATGAAGAACCAGATTTTGGTGATGCTGTGGCAGAAAGTTAATGTTACTTGGAAATGAATAGCTAAGTCCAAGATAAGGACTTAGTGAAAAATAAAGCCTGTTCCTGGGCTTCTGCAGCTGGAAGAATAAAGCCTGTTATTTTAAGCTAAGGAATCCAAGGCAGAATCAAATAGTAAGTATGAACACAAGAAGAAAAGTTAAAATATAAAGGAGCCATCTAAATGAAACTTAATTACAGCCCAGGGTAAAAAAAGTGACATTTTAAAATGCAAGTGTTGTCTTTCAAACAAAATTTCAGTTGCTTTGCAAAGAGAATTTAATTAAATCTTATGAAAAGCTTCACAGGTAAATCAGTTTATTATACCCATGAGAGATCTATTGTTCCATTTATAAAAATTAAAAGCCAATGCACTTTCCCTCCTTATTTAGAAGGATCCTGTAGATGAAAAGATTCAGACTTCCTACTTATACATTACTGTGTTTTACTTTTTAAAGTCAAGATTTACAATGAAAAACGTATTTGTTGAATATGTAAAAGAAAGTTCATGACCTTTAAAAGATTTGAATAACAGACATGAACTAAAAGCTTTGCTTACAAGTCAGCAAACCCATTTGAATAATTCATTCCAGAATACTGAATTAGTTCAGAAAAAAACATATTAAAAAGGTTGCCTTTCTTGTAGGGAAAAAAAAAGCACATTATGATAAGACTGGATAAAATTTTCTCATTTGGACTTGCATAAAATTCATATTGATTATCAAAGTAAGAAAAGGGAAAATAAGAAATGAGGAAAAATTAATATAGCTTTAATTCAACCAGTATGAAAAACATTAGAAATATTGATCTTTCCACCACATGCTTTTTGACACTGGCATACTGAAATCTATATCTGATGAGGTTTTATCAGCCATCACACTCTTTAGAATTTTCAGGTGTATACGATAAGCCTAACTACAGATTCAGTCATTTTGCTGTAAGAAGCCTAACCTTAATTTACCCACAGGAAGAAAAAAAACCAAAAACTACCACCAAAAAACCCACCCTCCCCCCAAAAAACTCCAAACCAAGACTTCTCATTTCATTCCTAAAAAGAGGCACAAGCACATAGTTATCTATCCAGCTAATATATTTACAAGCTGTCTATAAAAATAGTAGATGAGGCTATAAACTGCCTGAAAGTCAGATAGACCTCCTAGAGAGGATTTAGCATAGCTGGATACTTCACTGTATTAAGGAAGAAAAAAAAAAACAAACACACATGTAAATTTACCATGCTTTTACTAAAAAAAAAAAAAAAGTCTGCATGTTTGTATTGACAAAACAATGCATATTCATAAATTATCAGAATTCTTTTCAGTGTTTCCTTAAGACTAGAAGTGAAAGACTAGACCAACAATTATTTCAGCAATTCTATAATCTCACAAATCTATTCAGATTTCATAGGTTTTTCTGCTTCTCATTCTTGTTCTACTTATATCAGTGCTCTTTAATCTGCTGCCACAGTGAGATGACTTCTAGCATTTTCCTTTTGCTCTTTCCAATTCCTTTGCCCTCACTGAACATTCACCTACATTTTATAGCTTTCCTGCTGATCTAGCAACTCTGGATCTTTCTTGCATGTATAATGCTTCTGTCCCATAAATCACCATGCTCACAGCTTCACCCAAATTTGTGATTCCATTTCAACTCTGAAAAATTACTGTAATTTGAAAACCATCACTTTTAAAGAAACTACAGGTAAAGTTCTAAAGTTAATGGACTCAATACTAGGAAAGTAAAAAAGAGATAAGGCAGACCTATTGCTAACTTCAAGCTTGCCTTTATTTCACTTGTTTTCACATTGCTCTCTTGAGAGCTCTCATTAAGCCCTGGTCTCTCTACACTGAACTGTAGTAGCCTAGAGAGTACCCATACGTTGTAGTTTAACCCAAGTGGGCAAATAGGCACCACGCAGCTGCTCACTCACTCCCCCCGCACCCAGCAGGATGGCAGAGAAAATCAGGAAAAAAAGTAAAACTCGTTGGTTGAGATAAGAATGGTTTAATAGAACAGAAAAGAAGAAACTAATACTGATAACACTAATAAAATAACAGCAGTAATAATAAAAGGATTGGAATACACAAGTGATGCACAATGCAATTGCTCACCACCTGCCAATCAACACCCAGTTAGTCCCCGAGCAGTGATCCCCCCGCCCCGTTTCTATACTAGATGTGATGTCACATGGTCTGGAATCCCCCGTTGGCCACTTTGGGTCAGCTGCCCTGGCTGTGTCCCCTCCCAACTTCTTGTGCCCCTCCAGCTTTCTTGTTGGCTGGGCATGAGAAGCTGAAAAATCCTTGACATTAGACTAAACATTACTTAGCAACAACTGAAAACATCAGTGTGTTATCAACATTCTTCCTATACCTAACTCAATAACATAGCACTGTACCAGCTGCTAGGAAGACAACTCCATCCCAGCTGAAACCAGGACACCATATTCACACAATCTGCAAATCCTGACAACATGCAGCTGTGGCATAAATCTCACCAAATCTGTACCCTCCCCATATAGCAGCACTCTTGCTGGTCTCAGGCACCTGAGGATGCTGTCTATGGATGCTGAAGCTCCTTGAATATTTCTGGAATGCAAAGAGAATGGTCACACTGAAACAGCTCTCATTAATTCCTTCAAACCCCAAGTAATGCTTCATGAGCATTTTTTGGCAGCCGTCCCTGGTTCCAGTAGTTTTGCCAGTTTCTTAGGAGTCTTCAGTGGCTCTTTTGGAAAGATACACACTAGCTAGGCATACCCTGGATGGCCCTTGGGAGAGTCTCGATGTCAGAGAATCACAGGTACAGACTATACAGGGATGAGAGAAGATAGTTTACTAAATGTTATAATGTTTGAATCAAAACAAAACATTTGTTCTTTAGCTCAAACACTTGGGATATAGAAGAAATATCAAGTCTAAAGAATAAAAACACTCAACAAAATGAAACTGCAAGAGCAGCTTAAGGAACTGTCATCTAGTTATAAAAGTGTTTTTCCTCCCTTTATTTCTACAGATTATTTTGCAAAAGCACCACAGAAAAAAAAAAAGATCTGTATTAAAACAAACTACAACAAATATCAAGTACACCTCTAATTTTGACTTGTCAGAATAATTTGTTTACTTTTAAATTTACTGTAGAAACATCCTAAGTTAGACTTGTTACAAAGGTAAGTAATAGGGAGTGTGACTGTCTATTTGTTCTGCTCCCCTCTAGGTCCCATGGAGCATTTGGACAGACAGGTCCAAACCACCAAAACAGGTGGTTGCCCTGAGAGAATGCTATGCGGGGAAACATATTAGCTCAAATTACAAATCTATCCAAAATCTGTACAGTAGAAAACAAAACTGTGTCAAAGAAACCACCTTGCAAACTCCTAATAAGCATAGAGAGATTTATTTCAAACTACTCTGTATGATCTGCCATAGTTGATCAGAACCTTCTCTATTTGAAGAGTCATCTTGTTCTAGTACATTAGTCTGTGTTTTAACAAAATAACATTTTTAGGCATTAGAGGCCTTTTCTGTCCTTTGGAGCATTTACTTCAAAGAAAAGGTAGGGCAGTTCCTCCTTCCGGCTGTCGTTGACCTCATACCCTATCACTCATGTGCAAAGAAACAAACCCAAGTCCCAAATATATCTGGGAGTAGGACTGAACAGAACTCTCAAAAAACTTGCGACATTCTTTTAATTAAAATCATAGCTTTCTTCCCAAATTCTCTAAAAAACCTTCTCACCTGCCCACAAATGAATTTAGATCATGGAAAAATGATTCTCATTAAGTATGCTGCAGCTTGTGTAAGCAGCTGTGTGTTCCACTATCATATCCTGTCCATTGCCTTATTGGATTATTACTCTAGTGCTGCTCGTGCCTTCTCGCTCATGTTCGCTGGTCCAGTGTTCCTAAACCAATGCAGTGACACAAGTTCTGGGCAGCATGTAAAAGCATAATGTGGAAAAAGTAATATGATTAGAATGGTACAGCATCAATGGTAAAGAGTATTCTGTGTTATTATCTAGTAATAGTTATTCGTAAACTGATGCTGGTTTCTACACATAATTTTAAGAATCATAAGGTTTTGTTAATTACTCTACACCACTCTTGTTTAGCTTCTGGCTGCTCCTTTTAGTAATGGTATCAGTTGGGACCAAAAATAGCCAAGGTGTAAATGGTAGCATACATCTTTCACTGTAACTGCATATTTTAGAGCTATTGTGAAGGGAACAAAAATACAGGATGCCTGCCCAGTAAAATTTAAGTGGTTCACTCTGCTCAAAATCTCGTAAATTTGAGAATCATTTGATCCATTTTTTCTGTGTGATTTTGTTCTTTACAGGGAATTTAAGTATAAACCACCGATCTTTCTGAGTAGTCTTAAAATCCATCCCAAACCTGAAATAAGATATGCTATGGTAAAATTTCCTAGGGGATGAGCTAGATACAAGCTCATTGTGTAAGCATATAATTTAGTCTCCAGAGTTTATTTTTCCTTCCTATACAAAGAGGAACAACCAATAATGCTGAGCAGTTAATGCAGACACACGGGCCTTGATTATGTAAACAGGTTGAAGTTCACATCCCACGCACAGCTGAGATAATTATGCAAATTCTTCTGAAGATTTTGCCAAATAAGTGCTAAGTATTATGTCATTGCTCCTTGTACCTTTCCTCCCACTCTCCCTGGCACCTAGACACAGAAGGAGTTAGCCCTCGATACACTTGAATTCATACATGGTGCAAAGGAAGAGTACAATGTGAGAAGATACTCCTTTTCAAAGATGCCCTTATTTTACCTGGTCTTTCAGGAAAAAAACCAATGCATAGAACTGAAAAGTGGTATTTGGGGAACTTTTAAAATAGAAAAACTTTAAATTAACTCTGCAATCAACTTTTCTAGGTAAAGAAAGAAAAAAGTATCAGCAGCCCAGTTCCTGTTCTTTATTTGTCTTACTAAAAATCTTAGAAAATTGAGAAGTTAGTAATTTAGAAAACTAAACTTTGTAGACTAAGATCATCATGACCAATCCTATGAGAAGTACACTAGAACCCTACATACGTTTGAGTACTAGTGCAATTAAGTAATTCTAGCCTGATTAATTTGTTACAGTTCCAATAAATGGATTGACATTCTGATGCTGCCTAGAAAATGTGTTCAATGAACATTTTGAAACAGAAAGTACCAGTTTTTCAATTTTAGTAACAAAAGTCTTACTAACTTTTAAAGCTCTGTTTAATTCATAGGTAGCAAGCAAAAAACTAATCAAAATGCTAAACAAAATCATTCATGTTATATATATTGGGTTTGTGTAGCAAGGTTTTGGTAGCAGGGGTCTACAGGGGTGGCTTCTGTGAGAAGCTGCTAGAAGCTTCCCCCATGTCCGACAGAGCCAATACCAGCCAGCTCCAAGACGGACCCGCTGCTGGCGTAGGCCAAGCCCATCAGCAACGGTGGTAGTGCCTCTGGGATGACATATTTAAGAAGGGGGTGTGGGTCAGGGGGGGAATGCAGTGGACACCAGCAGCAGTCAGAAGAGAGGAGTGAGAACATGTAAGAGAAACAACCTTGCAGACCCCCAGGTCACTGAAGAAGGAGGGGGAGGAGATGCTCCAGGCACCAGAGCAGAGATTCCCCTGCAGCCCATGGAGGAAGACCATGGTGAGGCAGGCTGTCCCCCTGCAGCCCACGAAGGCCCACGGTGGAGCAGGTATCCACCTGCAGCCCAGGGAGGACCCCACGCCTGAGTAGGTGGGTGCCTGAAGGAGGCTGTGACCCTGTGGGAAGCCCACGCTGGAGCAGGCTCCTGGCAGGACTTGTGACCCCATGGGGGACCCACACTGGAGCAGTCTGTGCCTGAAGGACTGCAGCCCGTGGAAGGGACCCATGCTGGAGCAGTTCGTGAGGAACTGCAGCCTGTGGAAGGGACCCATGCTGGAGCAGTTCGTGAGGAACTGCAGCCCGTGGAAGGGACCTATGCCAGGGAAGTTTGTGAAGGACTGTCTCCCATGGGAGGGACCCCACGCTGGAGCAGGGGAAGAGTGTGAGGAGTCCTGCCCCTGAAGAGGAAGGAGCGGCAGAAACAACGTGTGATGAACTGATGATAACTCCCATTCTCTGTCCCCCTGTGCCACTGTGGGGGAAGAGGTAGAGAATTGGGGAGTGAAGCTGTGCCCGGGAAGAAGGGAGGGGTGTGGGAAGGTGTTTTAAAGATTTGGGTTTATTTCTCATTATCCTACTCTGATTTGATTGGTAATAAATTAAATTAATTTTTCCCAAGTCAAGTCTGTTTTGCCCATAATGGTAATTGGTGAGTGATCTCTCCCTGTCCTTATCTTGACCCACGAGCCTTTCATTATATCTTCTCTTCCCTGTCCAGCTGAGGAGCAGGAGTGATAGAGTGGCTTTGGTGAGCACCTGGCATGCAGCCAGGGTCAACCCACCACAATATAGTAGAACAGAATGCATTTTATTCTAAACAGCAACAGCCAGTTTCTAAAGATGCTCAGCAATTACTATCAGTTATTTGGAATAATATGCTTTTCAAAGAATTAAAATACAAAAGGAGTCCTTTTTCTTATTAAGAAAAAAATGAAAATAATTACATAGGAAATGAAAGTAAAAAGAAAGCAGGCAAAAGAACTATATCTCTGAAAATATGGTAAAATATTTTTAAACTATTAATAAATAAATTTAAAAACCCACTAGCTACATTTTTAAGAGTTAACACACTTGAAAAAGTTTACATTCCTGTTTTCCTATAATTTGAAATACATTACTGTTAAAAAATCAGAACCATTGGAGAGTTGTGTCACAGATATCAAGAAATACATCCCCACCTGAAGGTAAGTTAGCATCTTTACTTAGCTCTCTAGATCTATATTTTTATTTAGTTTTATCTTGTTCAGAAAGAGACACCAATCTTCTCTCTAAAGCTTTCCTTAAACATAATTTTTTTTTTTACATGAATCTCATTTTGCCTGTTCCTTAGTTTGCTTAGACAACCAAAACTTAAGGAGAGAAGTCAGAACACTAAAAAAAACCCATGGAACTTGGAGAGTTACCACTTAGTCATCTACGTGAACTTCAGAATTCATATTTTCACATTTTCTCCAGAGCTTTTATAGAGAAAACACGGACAGTTCTTGTCATGAGTTGGAAAACGGGGGAAAAAATGGCCTTTAAACTGATAAAGGACCCATCCACTTTCTGCTACATGCCCATTTCTGTCATTAGCCTACAATCCCACATGCCCATCTATATGACCTTAGAGATACCACAGAAATCCCTGCTGAAATTTACCACACAAGCACAGAACTGCAGAAGAATGTTGTAACCTGTGGTAGCAAAAATGGCCCCCAAAACTACAGAACGATCTGTTTGTTGTCACTTGTTGCATTTTGTTAGGGATTTTGCTGACTACACCCAAGCTCACAGAGATATATAGACAGCAAAAGAGATACATAGAATAGCACAAAAAAAGAAACACAGGGGACAGCTACAAGGTTCTTTAGAAGTTAATGAGTATTTTTTCCTCCTCTCAGATTATTGGACACGTACATACAGAATTAAAAAATTATCAGTTCAGTCATACGTTCTCTCTTTGCCACATTTCCTTATATAAAGCTAAATATTAAGGTGGATTAAAAGGCAACGATATTCACTAGTGTGTGTCTCGCTCATACCTTTAAAGTGTTTTCTCTGCCACTTTTCATTAAAAATACTATTTGCATATACCATCTGCTTAAGTAATCTTCAGTTTTATCGTACTACATAATTTGCAGTACAAGGAAGCGTTCAGTTTTAGGAGATTCATAAACATTACCCAAATATTCTGTGTGGAATATCATGCTACCTGGGTATGTTCTGAGAGTAGGTGAAGCATTCCTCTGCATTTTCAAACTGTCTAGCAAACTGCCTAACCCCATTAAGGAGGGAAGCACTATGAACGTTACCTCAAGACAGCAGCAGCTCTACTTGTCTCAAGTGATTTTTGGTTTGGTTTTTTTTTGGCAGATTGGGGGATGACATATAAAGACACACTGCATTATTCCTTCTCTTTTGAAACTAAGAAGCCCCTTTACCTCACATTAACAAAGCCTATAGGAACCTATAGCCTACGTTCAGGCTCTTTCAGCTTATTTATTACTTTTATAAAATTAATGATCCTAAATTTTGGCTGCTAGCAGGCAAGTATGATTTCACATGTCAGAACAACACACCCATGGGCAGTGAAAATCCCAGGGTTTAGCCTCTATGACCCCATAATGGTTTCCTAATCATTGACTAATACTGTTACATAAAATTAAGATTATTCTGTTTCAAGAAACAATAGCTAAAACCAGAATCCTCCTCTAAGCAATAAACGTTCAGCTAATAACACAAATTGTACCTTGAATTAACTTGTACAGGCAATCTTCTAAGAAATTCCTTTTGCTACCATAGAAACCAAGGATGCGTACTTTACAGCTGATCTGGAAATTTTTATTCACATCCCCTGAGTTTGCTCATTTTAAGACCAAAATGCATATTTGGAAGCAATGATGAAAAGAAAATGTAGTTCTGAAAGCTTTTTTTGAAGGATAATAAAAAAAACATGAAATGAATGTAAACCCATTGGACAATAGGAGGATGACTCAGTTCCTATACCTTCTAAGACAATATGACAAAAGAATCAGGGAGATGGAGCAATTGCAGCAATTCTGGACACCTGCACAGAACTTTCCTCCTATATTCCTATATAGACTCCAAAAAGTGGATAAAAGGGTTCACATTGCCAAGCAATTCTTCCTACCAAGAACTTTTCTGATGGTACTCCTCCTGGGGGAAGTGGTAAATGCAATGGCCACTTGTTCAAGCCTCTGCTTGCTTCTCTTTTTCCATTCTTTTGTTTGATTCTTTTCCTCCTGGGCCTATTTTATAGACTCTGGATGAAGTGACAATTCACCTTGAGACACAGCTCTCCTTCCCTATAGATATTAAAATTGCAAGCAAGTGATATCAGATGGCTTTCAAGCAGCTATTTAAGGTTGCTTAATGTGTAATTAAAAACTAACTTGCTAGCTTCATAAATTGGAAAAAAAAAAAAAGTTTGTGTTTTTTTTTGCCAAACCATCATAAATTCACTTTTTTACTGCTGCAGAAATCTTCACTTGACTGATACTGTAAGTCTAGAAGACTGAATACCATGTGAATGCTCACATAGTTTTCCAATGCACAAAAATTAGGCTAAAATAACACAAGGCATGTTACTCTTAGCTGAAAAGGAACTTGGTTTCTTGATGAGTTGAACAGCATAAAATTCAGATGAGATATAAAGCCACAACAACTAAACGCGAACAATATAAAAATAATTTGCCTTTATATCAGATTACATGAGTAAAAAATAATAGTTTCCAATAAGAGTGTTTTAAAATGTTGATATGAATTTTAAATTCTACTGAAATTGCCCTTAAAATATCCACTGCTGTCTATGTGGCATCAAAAAATGAATATTGATTTGTTCTTATAGGTCAGAGTTAGCAACACACTGAAATATAAACATATCCCCATACTTCTCACATCACTGAAGAGAAATTTGCTTAATATTTGTACTGTGCAGATTTCATATTGCTAATAGATGCATTGTTGGCTACACTTAATTTCTCTGAAAACTACAGTATGGTTTTCCTTCTTCAGCATCAGTTCAGGTGAGTGTATGGAGACATACACTGAGTATGCTCTTAGTCTGACTTTCCAAAGGGATTAAGCACATGCACAACTCCATCCCTGAACTGGAGTTATTGTATAACACTTATCAGGCCTGAATTTCAGATTATAGAAAAGTTAACAGTTCCAGTGCAAAAGACAGCATTTTTGAGATTACAACATCTAAATAGACAGAGGAATGCTATCATCACAGAGAAAAGGAAAAGAAAGGATACAGGCAATGTGAAGCCTAAACCAACACCTGTGCAAAGTTTATATCAAAAGATGTAAACTGAACCAGAATCCTTTGAGACCCAATCTATGCCTTAATCACAAATTTATCCTTTCTATGCCATAAAATGAAAAATCTCTCCACCTGCTTGTCAGTCAGTGACAGCATTATAAGAGGATTAAAGATGAAAGGTTTTACAGAGGTTTTTAAACTGCAGATCTTACAGATTCTTTGCTTTCTCTGTCATGAAGATTTTATATTTGTTCTCACTTTGTATTTCAGTTTTCCTAATCTAAAATGAAAGTCACTGAGACTGAAATGTATGTTTTGCTTTTTATGCACCAAAAACACAGCAAAGAAAGCTGTCAGTGAAGATCAAACTGTGAAAAACAACAAACTGCTTAGAGAGAGCAAAGAAAAGGTGTGAAGAGGATTCTTGCATAAGAAATAGAAATAATTAAAAAGAGCAAAAAGAGTATGCAACCAGGCAAACCAGCATATTATGCAAACATGGAAGTTTTCAGTTTAATTAAAAATATGTGAAAAATCTTGTTATACCTCACAGAGGAGCAGTTAATATTTTCTGCAAATGCTCCTGAATAAATGAGTGGTTTTTAACAGATTCTGCAGCCTTTGTAATTTTCCCTGGGACTACTCATGGGGTAAAGAATGACACAGTGCGAGTCCTAAAATTATTCACAATGATATCAATTAGGCAGTGTAAGTTCATTTCCCTTTTCTTGGTATCTTAAAGTCATATAGAGCTCTAATAAAGTTTGTGGGAGTGGGGAAGAGGGGTAAACAAAACTTAATTGTGGATAAAAGTGTATTAGGACACCCCACGTCTGAATGTGCAAATCTGGAGAGGAAGAATCTTAAAGGCAACGTGATACAGAGCCTCGTACCTCGACTAATGCACTTAAAAAATATGAGGTGCTCTCACATAAGTTAGACCATAACACTGGTCTGTCACAACGCATGGAAACCCAAGAGTTTCCACTTCCACCACAAGCTATACTCTTACCAGACCTGCTGATAGTGTAATTCAACCCCACATGTACCCTCGGCCAGAATGGAATCATATTAAGTCTCACTAATAGTAGAAAACAGATCAGGCTATATCATATGTTCACCAGCCAAAATCCTGATCTGTTTTCTACTCAAAACCACCTTGAAGCTTGGAAGATGCAGTGGAACATTAGCAGTTGTGTACTGTGGCCATGCAGTACAAAAGGTGAGCTCTCGAGCCAACATTTTCTGTTTGTCTACAGTGATTTTAATTGTTTGGTTTCCGAGTTGTAGGTCTTGTTGGTTGCTTTTCCTCTTTACAGTATGGCTGTTAAAAAACCCTAGGGGTCCTGAGAGATGGCAAGATGATCTGTTCTAATTCTTCTGGATCCCATGGTTCTATTTTCTTAACATACCATAGCTGTTGCCTGAGATTGGATAGAATGTTTCCTCCTATTTCTTCCACTGGGATTTGGAAAAGATGTTGCACTATGGTATTCACCTGTTTGGGGTGGCAACTTCCTACAACTGGGAGGAAACCTCACATTACCCACCACTGTCTCAAATACTGTTTCCTTCTGCAGAAATATGAAGCATCATTTTGACAGTGACGGTTCCAAAGACCCCAAGATAGTTCTGTGGTTTTGTTTTACATCTTTCTCTCTCTTTATACTTCCACAGTTCCCTGAAGCTTTGACATCAGTTTCTAACATTGCAGACGTATTTGTTTCCAGTTTTCTCTTGAACAAAATGTCAGCAGGTCATAACCATTGCTCCATTGTATTGTAATTTAACAGTGCTACATATAGAGTGGTCTGACTCTACATGTCTTTCTGCTCCAAGGTCTCTGGGTGAAGTAGTATCCTGAATCGTCATCCTGCACACAGACCACTCTCTAACAGTCTAAGATGCCTTAAGTTTATTATGGGCTAATTTGAATAAAACTAAAAGACCACATATATCTGAAAGTTCTTACCATAGACAGCAATATCATCTATTATTAGGAAGAGAGAAATTTGCAAAACTTTTTCTAACTCCCCAGTTTGGAGGATTAGTGGATTGCTCTTTATCTGCTTCTCCTTTTTAAGCCTCCAACTCTGGTAGCCATTAGGAGTCTAAATTTTGAGTCATTTAAATACAGAAGTCCCCAAGGAAAAATATTGCTATAAATATAATTAACAGATTTTTCAGATTATAGTGGGTTATATTGGTATTACATAAGATTAATGATGCAACTAAATGGCATCAGTTGCCACTATAAATTTAAATTAATAAAATAATTTGATAAATTGTTGTTAATTATTGTGTTAATTTTCAACATCCAGTACTAACAAGAAATTGTTGAGTGTTCTAGCAGCAAACTCACACTAAAATATCCATATTGCTTATTCTGGCATCAGGAAACATTCTGCTATTTCACTTCTCTAACTTTCTTGATTAACCTAAAATTCTGTGTGTATTTCACATTAATTGCTTGCTTTGAACTGTTAAATAAGTTAATTTAGTAAATCCATGACAGCTTATTTTTTTCTAGCTTCTCCAATCTTGATGTAGGCAATCTTATCTAAAAATTGCAACAACAACAACAAAGAACATCTCTTTCCTTAAATACACATCATTAAATAAATTTTGTGGTGATGTTATGAATGGAACAGCCATACACAAACATTGTGATGACAATTCATTTAATTGATTTTTCCTTTTTTCTCTCTTAAAACTATTTGTGTGTTATCAATTTATTACAAGTTGTAAATTTCAACCTATAAAGAACTCTCAGAATGTATATTGGACTATTCAAGTATTCGGTTCTTGCACTATGATCATCAAACTCAGATTAGATTGATTCTGTTCCTGATTATGTGATCTGACCTTTGTAAACTATTTCTACTTGTTAAAATCATGTTTTGATTATACAGATCTTAGTACTATATCAAAATTTGCATTTAATCAGCATTTCCACAAAACAAATCACATTTGCAAAAGAGATTATGAAAAGGCAGTACATAAGAGGCAAATACGGTGGATACAGTATTCTAGTTAAAAGTCAAAATATTTAGAAATAATTTTTCCCCACTACATATTAACTGTACTCATGAAGCTCCAAGTTTCCCTTTTCTGAAGAGGGAAATGTACACCATATAGCCCTATTATTTCACTACTCTGAAGCTAGTGCCTCTTTCATTATGCCAGAGAAAGGAAGACAGTCAATTGATATTTTACATCCCTCTCTACCCTAAAAAGAAGTTGTTAATACTTTTCTTAGAAACTTCTGAAATACTAGAAGTTATCTAGACTGGAGAACAGAATATCTCAATACAGAAATACAATACCTTTTAAATTCAGGATTAGGACTTCATTATCCACCCCTAAACGGTAATTCAGCTATTGACTTTCCTAGTCCTTCTATTGTAACAGCTGTTTGGAAACTTAAGAACAAGAGGTATGGCTGTACGGACACTAAGTAGTCTTGAAACAACCCTCCCTCCCCCTCAATTTTAACTTTTATTTTTTAAAGAGTAACAAAAAAACATTTACTAAAAGCCATCAGGGAACCTTTTACAACTTTTGTAACAAAGCTGTTTGTCCAAATCCCAAAGATGAATCTTTTTCTTATGATTATTCAGGTTGAAAGTATGCAAATTGTATTCACAGCCAAATGCAATGGATAGACAAGTATTGTCTATGATCTGTAAATTATTTACAATAAATTCTTTTACATAATGTGTAATCTTAGACCTCGGTATTTGTGAGTATTAAATATTTTGCATGCATATTTTTATCTGTTTCAAAGCACTAATGAAAATAAATAAATCAAAAAGTGCATTTCAACTGTCTTCAGAACAAAAATTTGTAACATTTCACTTTGAAAATGTTGATGTTTTTCTGTTTCCTATATATCGTTAGTGTCCTTAAGCCAAGAACAATAGGATACCATTTTTTTTCCCTCTTGAAGAAATTGTTATCCCGAATTTATTCATGAATTAATTTAGGAAAAGCATCAGATCTCATTCATAGGCTCACTGTAGTCCATTTTGCTCTTAAAATCTGCTAATCTTGAATGAATTGGAAAAAAACCAACCCCACCCAACAAGTATCAGGGATTGATTTAGAGTGGAGAAGTGCAAGACATGGAATTACTGAGAATTCATAATTCACAGCCTCACAGTAGCAGCATTGACTTACACCAAGATCATAAGGTTACTCAAGGATTTCACTCATCAGTGAAGAAAAGCTTATCCTGGGAAATTCTCCTCTCTGGCTCTCTCTATCTCTACCTATCTCTGAAAATTTCATTTTGCCACTGCAGTGGGCTAAATAGGCACTGACTTAGGCTATGTTAATTTCCTGTGCTGCAAACAGTGGCAATTCTTACACAGTTTAGTGCCCTTAGTATAATGGAGATGAGAATCTCAGCAGGTAAGTGGAAATGCAGCGCAAGACAAAAACGTCTTACAGCCATCATAAGATGAGCCATCAACTCTCATAAGATTGAGTTCCCTCTAGAAACAACAGGCTATGATGGGTTATGACTTTTACCAAAACTTATGGTTTAGAAACTTGCTTTCATTTCTGTTGATGTCAGAGCACAATTTTCCAAAAATTTCCAGAAGCAAAATGGTCAGATTGCTCAGTCCCCATAGACCCAATCCCATGAAAGTGCATTGAGAGTCTACCATAGGTCTTTCAAAGGCTTACTGCTGAAAACTTAATCAACAATTATACTCCTGTCAGAAGCCTTAGCCTCAGTGAACCAGTATTATGTTTAAATAAAAAACAAATTGTAGGGAGTAGCTAGTTCAGTCTCCTCTCCAAAATATTATCATATCATGTAAGTAAATACAACTGAACACAAATCTACTATGCTTTTCTTCTCCATTTGCAAGCCAAAAATTATACTCAAAACAGTTTTAACCATATTCTCTCCTTAAATCCTACTACAGACGAAGCATTTTGCTGACACAAGACATGCCTCTATAGTATTTCTGCTGGCCCAAAGTTGCCTCACACAGTGTGAATATTTCAAATTTGAAGGCCACTTTTCACTAGAAAATAGAATAAAGTAGGTCTAGCTGAATTGCAGAGTCTGACTCTTAGACTTCTGAAAGATAATGGAGATACATGGTAAGTGCTGCTGCAGGCAAGTTGGCTTTGTTCGAATTTGCAGTGAGACTGAATCAGCACTATTGTTAGAAAAAGTAGGACTCAAAAACATAAGACATTTAATTAACTTTCATTCCAAAGGACTGATCCTCCATGTCAGGGTTCATGTAAGTTGGTCCTATAGAAATTGACACTGCCACCATCTGCTCTGTGGATGAACAGCAAACTTCACAGTCCCCACCTTTTGGGAGCAAAAAGTTCAGATACATATAGAAAAGTGGTTTTCAGAAAGCTTTACTCTCTGGCTGTAGTCCACGAAAATGGCCCTTTGTAATTAACTGTACAAATCCATTAGAGAGGGACTGAAAATCACAAGTTACTGGGTTGTCAGTGACCTAGAAAGGGCAGGTGAGTATTGACAGGTCTGCTGGTGCCTTGCCTGGAACTCACACTATAAAATGGACTGTAGTTAGAAGGACAGGTCACTGCAGTGTTTTTTGGAGACAAAATTAAAATTCTTTTTGCAGATGAAAGCCTAAGAAGACTATGTTCAAGCTAGCTAATTTTGTCTTCATTTTTCATAGCTTCTGAGCCCCACAGCTTCTACTGCCTTCAGGTTTGAAATTCAGGTCACTAAAAGTGACCAAAAGAAGTTTTGGGCCAAGTGCCCAGTAACAGTTAGGTATTAAAAATTACTACTGTTGCAGGATAGAAGAAAGGGACCTGCTGGAGAAATTATCACTAATAAGCACTGCCAAAAAAAATCTAAAAGATTTCTGAAAAGTTACCTAAAATACTTTTATAATTGAATGGATATGAATGAAAAACTATTGAATGAAAAGAATAGGGTTTGATTGGGGGGGGGGGGGTGGCAAAAAGAAGCAAATGAGAATATTTAAAGAAAAAAGTTTTAAAATCCCAGAAGATTGGGTTTGAATCACGTTGCCTTAATTGATTAAGTACAATGCCCTTACACATAAGCACAAACACACTAAAGATTATACACTGTTGACAAGAAAGGGCTTGTAGACCTAAATGGAAGCTGAGCAAAATATACTGCATTAATAAAGACATAGTTTTCTTGTTTGCTTCTCCACAGTCAGAACTACTGCAAAAAACATAGCAAGTCAGTTTTCTAACTTGTTTTTCAAGTTCTTTTTTTATCCATTTTTCCAGAACTAGCACAAGCAAATGAAACAGAGATTTAAAACCAAGTCCTGTGGAGTATATATTTTCTAACATTTAATTTTGAGGAGGGAGGCATATTTAGATGTCTCCCTCATTGCACTGCTACTGTTTGAGTATTTTCAATTCAAGCATTACTTCTACTTTGACAGCCAAAAATATTGTGGTATCATTATTGGTTAATATGTATAATATGATTGAAATAACCAGGCAGCTGCTAAAGTCCTGTGTACAGCCCCCATCAGTTAATATTTAAAATAGGGAAACAATTACTAGACATGATTTAGGGTTTAGGAATAAACTATTACACAGTGGGTCTTTGTAAATAGGTAGAATGCTTATGTCAGAAAAGGTAATGGATTGTGGTCTGATCAACAAACCTTGAAGAACTGCTTGGAATCACCAAGACAGAGTAAGAAGTAGGTAAAAGATAATTCCTACAGGGGGAGATCACAACCACCAACTCATTGACCACCTACTCAAATGATATCACCTACTCAAAAGAAGAAAATGGAGGAAGAGGACAGAGTCTGCGCGCTAATTTACATGAAGGGCGAAGGAGAAAGAACCAGTCATTAAGGGAAATAACAATGAATATATATTAGTTAAATACATAAATGTCGGAATTTTTGAGACAAAGGTGTGCTGTCTTGAGACAGGCACCCATTCATGCTCATCAATGAAATTAATTTCAAAATACCTTGAATGTGTGTGTTATTGGCTTGCACACTGGGTAAATGAACTCTGTTTGAGGGACAACAGTATGACCCCCAAATGATACTAAGTTCAACTCCTTGACCAAAACTGATAATTTTACTAGAGCTACCTTCTCAAAAAGTGTAGTTTGCTGCTACTGGACCTCTTCCTACCAGTTTCCTTGCCCAGTTACTTCTGCTCTGTTTTTGAAGTCTCCTAAGAAAACAAAAAATAAGAAAAAGATACCAGCTTCCTTACTCCAAGCCTTCATCTTTAATTACTTTTCCTGACACATGAAAAGATTTTATCCTCTTGAAGGTGACAAACTATACAAGCCAGTCTAATTCTCAAAAGGTATTTTCAAAGAGATTCATTAAAACCAGAAACAGAGAGAAAGTGGCAGCTGTGTTGGAGGGAACACAAATTCTGAAACCCCTCTAAGAGAAAGCATTCACTAAAGCAGTAACTGAATTCTAGAAAGAGGTATCCATTCTCAAACTTTTTTTTTTTTTTTTTTGGACATTATCCATTAGACTTTCATTCCCTTCCATGTTTGCCAGTTTCTTGTTTCTCTGTGTGCCCCAGACCTATTTTTCAACCCCTTTGTCAGGGATTTAGTTCCTTTGATGTGCCTGGTTTGTTTTCAGTCCAGACGACTCCACAGAAAGGCATTTTCCCAAGCTGTTACACTTCATTATCATAAAAGATAGCTTTTTGCTAGCCCACTCGTACATCTTCCCACATAGTGCCAAGATGACTGTACCTGGTAGAATATATGGATAGACGGATGTAGCTGCCAACTTCAGAGCAGTTATGTTTGCACTAAAATTCACTTACTGGCAAACAGACATATCAGGAAGAAAGCCTAAGCATCTTTACTCCCATTGCCTCATAAATATCATTATCCATCTGGGAGAAAAAGGGTCTTTGGGAATCCTAATTGTCTACATTGAACCATCTACACCTTCATACAATATATAACCTGTTCAGTAGCATGCATCTGAGAACTCTATGTGTTTGAATAAAGATGTATTTTCATAACTCTTTCTGTAAAGTTATCCTTTGATATTAGATTACTTCTGCTGACAGTTACCAAACCTCTGTTAAAGTTTATTGGAAACATGCCTTCTTTAAGACACAGAGAAAGCTTTTCATTGTTTTGATAAAGAATAAAGCAAAGCAGGAAAATTCCCCAGTGTCTTTCCACTCATTTGCGCTGATCAGAACAATGACAACAAAATCAACATTAGAGTCATAACATAATAAAAAAAGTAAGGGAAGAAGGGATTCCTTTAAGTTATATAGTCTATTGTCCTGCCCCAAAGCAAGCTCAGCTATGCCTAGCTATGTACTTCCAAGAAATTTTCATCTAATTTGTTCTTAAAGACTGGCAGCAATGGAGAATCCAGAGACACTGCATTTCCATGTTTTAGTTTTTTGGTCTTAAAAAAGAATTCTTTTATCAAATCTGAAACTCCACTACCATATTTTAAGCTCATAACTCCTTGTGACTTTGGAGAATTTGTCATCTTAATCTTTAGATTGAAAAAAATTCCCTACTCTTTCATTTAGTCACTCCCAATTGCAGGGGTGAGGTTTTTAGGTTTTGGTTTTCTTGAGGTCTAACATCTCTCCTGGATCTTTGCACCTGCTCTGTATCTTCCCTGATGGACAGTAGCTAAACGTGGATAGGGTCCTCCAACTGAGAGACTGAGAGCTAGGTATAATACAGGCTGCCTGGAGACCAACTCTTTCCCCATCCCTAATCACAGGTCAAATTCCAAATCAGTCCTCAGAGCTTCAAGAGAATAGAGAAAAAGAATAGTAGAAGTAGTAGAAAGGAAAGAAGAAGAAAAAAAGTTACTTTCCTAGCTACCAAGAGCAAATGAGTACTTCTGCTTGCCTCCTTTCTTATCAAGGAAAAAGGTTTGATCACTGGCAGCAGTTTGGCTGGATGTCTCTCTTTCCTCCTGGCAGAGCATTTTCTATAACTGTATCTAGTGCCTAACGATGGCAACAAAAATTTGCTAGCAGCCACCCCAGCCTAATGTGAGGTTTGAAGTCCTCTAGCAAATTTTAATTTGATGTTTTCTGTTTTCCTGCTGAACAAGCATAGTTAGCCAATATTTAACTCGTAAATTCTTAATCATTTTCTTAAGAGCTGTTATGAAATATAGTCAGTTACTTTTTCCTCTTTTCATTCTCAAGCTACCTGTGATTTCCTTTATCAATTGAAACGTTCGATCCTATCCGTTAGCAAATAATTCTGAGTCCATTAATCTCATTTAGAGTAGTTATAATGGGTGTTTCATGTTCAAAATATGTGTGAGGTGTTAATAAAGTAATGCAATGTCATTTTTAAAATTTCTGATTAGGTGCTTCGTATAAATAACCAATACTTCTTAAGATTAGAGCATTCTCTTTGCTGCAAATTACATTTCAATTGCAAATGCATTTCTGTGGAGTTTTGGCTTAGCATTTAAATCTAATCAGTATATATTAAGTAAGTTTCTTATCCTGATCATTAGGAAAAAATGTAACAGAAAAAAGAAACAGTAGGCAAGCATTAAAAATATGAGAAAGTATTTCTGGTTTCGTTTCTCTTTCAAGGTACGTTCCCAGTTCTTATTCAGGAACACAAAATGGTTAAAATCCAACAGTTCGTTTCCAAATGTTTAGTTAGCTTACTGGGAGTGCTACAATGGCTCACTCCCAGGTAAGACAATGCCCTGAATCTCCTTGCAGGAACTGCATTTATGTTTTGGGGCAAAGTTGTGGGCATTCTCTGTTAACATAAAGTAACAGTGAAACAGGGAGTATTGTGGAAATTCCCAGTTGCTAATACCTGCTCAGTCACTGCCTTCAGTACTGACTCATCTCTGCCACTGATGACTTCTGTTCCTGAGGTAGATAAAACTAATATATCATGGGCACTGGCATAAAGCCAAGTAGATCCTATCATTAGTAGCATGTTCAGCTAAGGAAAAATTATATAAAAATAAGGAAAAAAGAGGAGCTTCCTGTTCCTGGAAAGGTGATAACTATTGTACTAGTGTAGCTTTTCCAGTTAAGAATGTATTTCTTTAAATCGAGGTAGTAACATCAGTGTAAACCCTAATCCCAGATAGAACTGTTTATTATAACATCATATGATTTATTCTCCTTCCTCCTCTTGTTATTCATAGCTGCTGGTTTTTATGTTTTTACTGTAGTGGTGCAACAGCCTCCCACTAAAATGATTGACTTTTATGTGTTTTCTTGCCTATAGATGCTCATGGATCTGATTTCTATCTTAGCTTGCAGAAACAGCATGGCATTACCTCTAAATCATTAAATTACTTATTTCCCCTACCTATGTAATGTATCTTACTAAGAGACTCCAATCCCTCTATCACAGTACTCTCTTTAGGTTGCGGTTTCAGGTTTTTTGTTATTTTCTCAGTCAGAAACTTCCACTTGAAACCCAGCTGTATCGCAGCCCCATAGCATTTGAACTGCGCATCATTGTGTTCTATTTATCCTCTTCGCTTGCTCTGCTTTTTCCTTATACTCTGTAGTTTATGAATCAGCTCAAGTTTTGAAAATGAGGAAGAAATTAGTTTCTATGTACTTCAGAATAATCTTCAGTGCTGTGCTGTGAAAATACTAGACTTTTTCTGCCACTGTTACTGATACCCATTATGAAAAGAATATAGCAAACCTATTTGTTCACCACCAAATATTTACTCTGACAGAAAGTTGGTAAGTTTCTAAATCTCTTTGTACATAGGAGGGTCCCAGTGGAGCAGCATTAGCA
The DNA here is from genome assembly GCF_947461875.1 of Haliaeetus albicilla. Lineage (NCBI taxonomy): Eukaryota > Metazoa > Chordata > Aves > Accipitriformes > Accipitridae > Haliaeetus > Haliaeetus albicilla. The sequence continues at coordinate 8,683,075 of NC_091509.1, read as the reverse complement.
TAAACCTTACAAACCCATAAAATTAACAGTCAAGAAATATTTTATAACAACATTAAACTTTATTGGCATGTCTAGGTATTACTATCTTCTTTTATGAAGAAAACGCATGTTCTCTGGAACTGTTTTACAATTAAATAGATGCATGCTGGTATTAAAGAACTTTTAGGTAAGCTGCCCTAAATAATGTCTGCAGGATCCAAAACACAATAAACCTTTAGTTACAAGATCTGGAATGCAAAAACCTTAAATGTATTTTTCTGTGACTTATTCTGACATTTCTCTTGGATCACATCAAAGCATAATACTTAAGTGTTTTCATGTACTGTCCCCTATTTAATATAAATTAGGATAGAAAACGTATCATGGATTAGTGCTTCTTATATGTAAGGAGATTTTGTCCAAATCTACTTAAGATTCTACATTCAGTTCACATCAAGACTCCTTCGATATTCTTTGTGTGTGTGTTTACTTCTGAGCTGCCTTGAATGATCTAGCCCATGTGACCCAATAAGCCACTACCGCATTGCTCAGAATCCCATATTTTTCCTGTGTCATTTGGGAAAATAGTATTAGGAAAGTAGTTATTCCATTTTATTTTTGTTATTGTAGTCTATAAAACTTTATAATTCCTCAGTATCATCACTTCTAGCTCACCATTTCTACTTGTGTTTCTTTCTGTCTGCTTTGCTGAACATTGGGAAGAGTATTTGCTGAACATTGGGAAAAAGAACAGTTATTTCAAAGTACATATAAATACATAATTATTGCTGCTTTAACAGCTAGTAGAGGTTGAACTCTACTTGTAGAAATGTTCTTCTACTTTTCCTTTTTTTTCTCAACTTCATTACTGAGCTGCAACTTTGAGCTGCAGCTTTTACCCATATGACAAATGATGGTTTCCTTCATAGCTGTAGTTCAGTCTGTTCCATAACCACACCAGCAATTTGGGCTGTAATAGCAAGTAGAAGTAAATTCTTCATATTTCTAATTAGGAACAGACAAACAACTCTTCTGTCACACAAAGAAATACTGTGTTTGGAAAATAGATCAGTAAAATTCAAATGCCAGAATTCTCTTGCATTTTATGAATCACAACCCGTAAACATAGCATTTTGTTGAATCCGTGTGGTGCCATTCTTCCATAAAATAAGGAAGAAAATATGCAAGAAAAAGCTGTGCGAGCAAAGAGAGATCTACCCTATGTTGGGCAGGAGCCAATGTTTATTTTTAATGAAAACTGAAAGACACTTTTTACAAACAACTATCATTCTATTGCTAAGTCCTTGAAGGTGTCTTTGACCGTTTTAGGAGTAGGCTATATAAAAAGCAGAAAATGAGCCAGAAAGGCGATAAGTTTCACAAGGCAACAGCAACCCTACTGATTTCAGGTGATCACCTGATTCGCACCTCAGTAGACTATTTAGTAATGTAAGGGTGTTTCTGAACTGCTGTGAAATGGCATCCTCTCTGAGGCATTTATGCTGCTTATTCAACATGATTTATTTAATAAACCCTTTGATCTTAATAACTAGCCAAGTATTTGGAGTCTTGAACTTTTTTTCTAAATGAAAGGAATCTATTTCCAGTGTTTAAAAATGCAGTATCAAGTCCAACAACATTTCTTGCTTGTTTTTCTTTAGATGGTGCATAACAGAAAACAGGTCTGTTACCATCCCAGTGCCATACCTGAGGGACTGTTAAAGACTGTGTAATTGCTAGACCTACCAGAATAACATATGATGTGGTATTTTAGTATCTCCCTTATTTGTCCTGTTTGTAAAAAAAATATTTGAGAATTTACAGGAGGCCCATGACTTTTTCTGTATGACCTGATCTTACCCTTTATAACTCTTACCAATCATAAATCACTGTTTCTATCTTTAAACTCATCCTCTTATATGTTCCCAGTGGAAAAAAAGGCCATAGAGATCTATGCTTACCAGTCTGCTAAGCTATACCTGAGAAGTCTGGATTCTGTTTTCAGGTGTCTGTCTTAAGTGCCGTGGGATTCCTTGGAAGTCTAAGCAGATGTCACTCCCAAAAGCTGCAGCATGGCTTGCGCACTGTCAGGCTCTGAATGTCATCATAACTCCCCTAATCACTGCTAGCAAAAGTCAATGTAATAGCACTTATTTCCATTCAGGATCCCCAGAAAGACCTGCACAATGTAGCTACCTGCATAACTGTTGTGGTTTAACCCTAGCTGGCAACCAAGCACCACGGAGCCCCTCGTTCACTCCCCCTCAGTGGGACTGGGGAGAGAATCAGAAGGGTAAAAGTGAGAAAACTCGTGGGCTGAGATAAAGACAGTTTAATAGGTAAAGCAAAAGCTGCTCATGCAAGCAAAGCAAAGCAAGGAATTCATTCACCACTTCCCATGGACAGGCAGGTGTTCGACCATCTCCAGGAAAGCAGGGCTCCATCACACATAACTTGGGAAGACAAATGCCATCACTCCAAACATCCCCCCCTTCTTTCTCCTTCCCCCAGCTTTATATGCTGAGCATGACGTCATATAGTCTGGAATAGCCCTTGGGTCAGTTGTCGTCAGCTGTCCCAGCTGTGTCCCCCCAACTTCTTGTGCCCCACCAGCTTACTCGCTGGTGGGGTGGGGTGAGAAGCAGAAAAGGCCTTGACTCTGTGTAAGCACTGCTCAGCATGAAAACATCTCAGCATTATCAACACTGTTTTCAGCACAAATCCAAAACACAGCCCCATACCAGCTACAGTGAAGAAAATTAACTCTACCCCAGCCAAAGCCAATACAATAATCCACCCTGTTTCTGATCCATAACAGGCAGTGGTGCCAGAACACAATTTCAGCTGGTAAGAAAGCAATTCACTAAGAGAAGCAACACAGAGTTATCCTACACTTCCTTAGCTGTTTTCTGAGAGTCCGTAACAAAGCCATTGTGATTATGAAGAGATAATATCTGTTTTATGGGGTTACAAAATATCTCATGATGTAACAACATGAAAATTAGTTGCAGCTCTCAGATATCAGTGATACCCTGAGTTAGACTATCCGGGTGCTCATTGCAGAAACAGCCACTTGAAAGTCCTTTTAGAAAGGGTATGATATGCAAATTCACATTCAGATGCATCAGTCACAGATAATTAATTTGATGTTGTTTTTCTCTGACTAAACTGTTTGGGGCAACTGAACTAGAGGCTGTGGTTGCCTGGGAGAAATCTGGTTGGCAACAAGGCTACCAATTGCAAACACAATTATAAAACACATTAAAACATCAAGTCATTGCATCTTTATCCTCCTATACTTTGTGCTGTCTGTAAAAAGAATACCTTCTTAATCTGTATTTGGACTGATGAGGAAGAAAATTCTGGAAACAACGGTCTTTGATACTGATCTTGTAATAGTTTTACACCTCTGTTAATTACATTAGAATAACCTAAGAGGTAATGTGCATTACAATCTATGAGAACATCTGTACACTACCATCTATAATCCATCTGGAAGTCAGAGCAACCTAGATAAGCACAATAAATTTCAAATTACAGAGAAACTATTACAAAGTTTGCTGACCTTCATAGTCATAAATCCTGCTTGGTCAGGACCATGCCTATTTTGTAATATATCTGTCACATGAAAACTCTACTGTGAAGTTTTAGGCCATTTATATCCCAGCCCATTACTTCAGTAAATAATTTTTACTCTAGACAAATATAAGATCATCTTATTTTTAAAATAAAATACAACTCAAAATGCAGTTCCTCTTTGCAAAAGAGTAAGGATCTGTCTGTATAAGTATATATACCCCACTTATAATTATTATAACTCCCTAACAGAACTGCTATCACTACCAGATAACGTGTACCTTTTCTTCCTCAGCTACCTTATAGAGTGGTGTAGTTTTGTTTTATTTTTGACATTGCAAGCTTTAGGGCTTAAGGCTTTTTTTTTTTTTTTTTTCCAAATCTTCTGTGAACAAATAAAAGCTTCATTCACTTTTCTAGCACCTTACAATAACACAACTTAAAAGATGATGTTTATGTTATATTTTCTGGTTTAGCTTATACATCCATTATTTTTAGTTCTGTGATAGTACAGATGGAATGGAGTTGGTCTAAATCTATGCCTTGTGTAGTGCCCATAGCCATCACAAATTGGAAAGTAACCTTCTGTAAGTCTTACTTGTAAGACTCATCTGTGTTATAAGTAGGTTAAATTTGAACGTTTCAAAATCAAATAAAAGAAATATTAAAACCCATTCCCATTTAAGAAAAGAAGTAAAACAGAATCATACTAGCACACAAGAAAACTACTTAAAAACTTATTTTAACTTTCTTTCTTTAAAAGTCTTTCACGAAATCTGAGGGCCAGTGCTACAGTCAGCACATTTTTATTTGATTGCAGAGCCAAGTTCTCATTTTCTCAGTAATGGGACTGAACTTTGTCACTATAAAAATCTTCCTTTGGTGCTTACAGTTGTTTGACTGCTTAAAGGAATATTTCTTGTAGTAAACTTGTGCCCAAGATAATTACTAAAGAGGAAATGTTTTATAAAAATGTTGAAGCCCTCCTGCCCACCATATTTCACATTGAATTAAAAAAAATCTATTTGTTTAAAACTGATAGATGCTTTAGAATATTTTGATGCATACATTTTTTTTCTCATCTACCCATATGTAGCCCAATTATTGATAAAGCATGTACAGACAACTGCATACTTCCAGCTGTGAGACTTCTTAAAATTAAAGTTATTTCATAATGTGCACAGGAGAATGCAGATAACTGTTGCTCACAGATTATGCTATTCATAACAGGACAGTACAGTTCTTGCTGGTGTGTTTTTCTCATCTATACATAGTTTATATTTTCAAATGTACTTGCTGCTATCAATGTTGTGTTTCAGTTTTTGACTATTTAGGTGAGTCATTAGTCATTCTACCCCGCACTCCTACTTACATGCAAGGCAGAGTTCACCTTATTCTCTGTCAAGAACTTCCAGATAAAAACATATATCTACCATCAAATGATAGAATGTATGTACATAAAAAAATACAGTCAATCTCTTATTTGGCAATCCAACTTCACACAGGCATGACATTGGCATCCACATACTATTTATTAACTTATAAAGTCAACTTCATTCAGTTTTGGGCTGCTCTTTATGTCGAGCAACTTTACCACACGTAACAAGCTACCATAAATGACACAGACCAGGAAATAAAAACAAAAAATTGAGAGGATTTCCTATAGTCTTCCTCAAATCTAACAACTATGAGATATTTGCAACAGTTCAAATGCAAACTGGCAAGTGAATCATAGTTCTCTCTAAAAAAAACCCCGAAAACCAAAAAAACCCACCCCAAACCAAACACCAAAACATTGTGAAGAAACCATTGCAAACTGTGGGCCTGGGAAAATAGTTAGTTTTATAAACCTAGCCTTTCACAGTGGTGAAATAAATATGCTAGTTCATCAGTTATGCTCTGCTATTCTCATCCTAAGTATACTCTTAGCATACTTCTGCGTTTGTATCAAAAGCAAGATTGGTTACTTAATCACTGCATCCAGTAATGCCAATACCACCTTGGTCAGTCCTCACACACACACGGACACTTTGATTCCAGCAGATAACTCCCCAAGCATTAAGAATGAACAGTGAGTTTTTCATGCCCACCCAGATTTCTGTGGGTTCTCTGACATTTTTACCAGGAAAAAGCAAAACCAAAAAAAACCCCATGGGCAACAATTGTTACCACTCAAGACAAGAAAAAAAGGCAATGAAACACAACCTAAGGGTTACCTGAAATGAAAACTAATTCTGTGGATATACTGGAAACTGTAAACAGTAGTCTGTCTTGTAAAAAGGAATTTTGGGCAGCTTTCTCAGCTTATTCAAATATTCAGTATTGGCAGGCAGATATGAATACACCTGGTACAGGTACACCTGAAGCAGTACACATTGGAAGCCAGCAAATGCCCATTTTGCAGTCATTGCATCACAAAACAGCTAGGAAATATTTGCAAACAGGCACTAAAAGCAAATCAAGATTGTAGCTTTTGGACATCTTCAAAAGAGAAAATCCAGTTGGTTTTCAGAAAACAAATAATAATAAAAAAAACTCTTACCCCAAACCCGCTCCCCTGCATAAGCTACTAAAGTTTTAAATGCATTGCTGGCTCTTCAGAGGGCCTCCAGTGATAATAAGCTACAGCTGTAGAGTTAAGCCACTAGCACTCCATCTGCATCTGAAAATTTGAATTTGTTTGGGAGCAAACACGGACAGAGTTGAAAGGTTTAGTTTTGAGTTTGCCCAGTTGAGGGGAATTGTCACAGACTATCAGAGTGCTTCCTTGAAAAACAAACTGTAGGCTCCTACAGAAAAGAGAAGGTATTCAGAAGGCCTTAAGTCAATTTTCTTGCAGTTGTGTGAGAAACTGTACAAAAAGGTCATAAACTGTGAACAAAGTGAGGCTGTTAATATCCTGAATTAAATAGCCAGTTGAAAAGGTCAAGGTTAGAGTGAAAGGAGAGCCACAAATATGTAATGAAGGTTTGCCTCATAGGAAGGAAGTTATGGCTTAGAAATAGTAGCTATCCTTCCTCTGTTGCCCATTCTTATGACTCTTCAGAATTACCCAAGACATCAAACTATGTATTTTTCAAAGACACTGTGGAGAAATGAAGTCAATACTGATTCATGGCTGCTTCAGTGCATCTCAGGAGTACAAACTGAGCTGCCTGTGATTTAACTTTGCAATCCAAGCTACAGTATTTCTAAAGTAAAAAATGCAGAGCATAGACATTTGCTAAAAGAATATGCTAGAATACTATAGCAAGGAAAGAATTCTGGACAATTATGAAAGGCTTTTATTCTTGATTTCAAAGACAAGAATATACCATTAATTACTTAGCAATATCTTATTGTGCATCGTGCACTGAGTAATAGATCAGCAAGTATTTAAATGTACCTATTTAAAAGAATTTTCATGGTGCTAAATTTTCTTTTTGTAAAAGATTAAGATGTTTTCAGACACATATTAATTGAAATACTATTACTTAAGACAGTGAATTTCAAAGTAGAATGAATCTCAGATTAGCAGGTGCTGATACGTGGTCTCAGATTGCTGCTTAAACACTCATTAGAATGTGACTGCTTTCAGGAGCTGAATTTTTGCGATGAATAACAGTTATTTATAGACACTGAGCTATATTTGCCAGTTTAGGAGGCAGGAACCAGCAGGGGGTAAACACAGCAACAGTAATAGCAGTGGTAACAGAATAAATACTGGAAGAAGTGCCAGTCATTCTGTTAGAGCAATCTAAGGACTGTGTTACAATCCTCCAAAAAAGATACCCTACTCAGTGTGAATGCCTGGCTCCCTTCTCAAAGGCAACACAGGTATCCAAACCTTAATCAAATACATCTCCTGACAGAGAAATTCCATTAAGTTAAAAATCTGGCCTTGTGCTTTTTAATTTGAATAGTTTAACAAAACTACTGGGATCTGTAGTCCTCACTTTAGGTATGACCTTGCCTTTGTGTACATTGTTTTAGTGCCTATGTCTGAAGCATTATGTTCAGCCTTCCGGATACAAAAAAATTTCTACCTGTAGTTGACTCTGCAAGGCAGTGTTTCAGCAAAGCATCGTTCACTCATAACCTTTTATTCATTTCTACACTATAACTCTTTTCCTCAACAGCTTGCTCTAAACTTAGGACATATTCAGTATATCAATTGCTGAGCTCAAAACCTATTGAAAAGCACACCAACATAGATCGCACTAGGGTTCTTTGTAACTATTAGATGAAAATAAGACAGTTTGGTTTTTTTTTCTGGTTGCCTAAAATTAAATCTGAATAACTGGCAATCATCTTTCCTGAAAAAGTTGATCAGTATGTAACATACTTCGCACATGCACAAAGGCATTTGAACCATTACTTTTTCTTGTAGATATTGTAACCTGGTTTTGAGCAGGCACAAGATGATAGGTAAAATTTCTGCCTTCTCATACTTGTAGAGCTTCAGAAAGGAGCCAGCTTTCCCTACCTTCCTAATGCTATATGCTGGATATTGAAGTAAGAATACTTGTGTGAACTTAGCTGGATATCTTTACATCTCCTTTATAAGCACATTCATTGTGTTGGGTTTTTTAAAAATAAAATAATAATTTTAAAAAATTACATTTTTGTTTGGAAAAGAATTTTAAGGTAAAATAGAGAAAACCCACTCTTATGACAAAACCCAGAAAGTTCATTTGGGGAATATATCAGTAAAACCAACAGCTGTAACAGGTAAGATCTGCTTGTGTAAGAAAGTTTAAATGAGCACGTACACTGAAGTAGCTCTGTATGACAGTTGCATTTTTGTGTACACCATTAACAGTTATTTTTCTTGCAGAGTTCAAAAGAATAATTATGTCACTTAAAGGTAGTGGTAAATCCTCAAATTTGACAGCTTCTTGTCAAACCAAATCATATACTGAGATTTTATATATTGAATTATTAAAGAATTCCTGCATTATTCTCTCCTGTCTTGCCTCCTGCAAGCCTGAAATGTTCTTTCAGGTATACTTACGTTTCAAAAAGTCTACTTTCAGTTCTTCCCAGGGCTCCACACAGCTGAGGTTTTTGATCACAGCCTGCACAGATAGCTGAGGAAACAGGACCTAGATTCAAAATGGCTACAAGTAGATAGCAACATAACTATAGAAAACACATGTAAGTGATACAGTGGACTTTACTATTCAAATCCTGCTGGCAGAACTGGATCAATAGTTTTCAGCAGTGCCTTGCTCCTTGCTCCTCCTGCTGCTGCTAGGAGAATCAGGGAGCAGTGCCCATTGCTCCTGATACCACATGGCAGCTTCTGGGAGAAGCCACCTGCCAGCTCTGGGCAGTAGCTCTGGGTCTGGCTCTGTACTGCACCACCAGCAGCACTGGGACATGAGCAGGAGCTGGACACTGGCTGTTTGGGCAGGTTATACTGCTGGAAAAGTGAGGTTCGTTCCACATAGATTAAGTCAGGTGGAAAGCCATCATCCCCTCTGGCAGACTGCCACTCTCAATAGCCACTGCCTTTGTCTAACCCTTTCTTTTTTAAAATCTTATGCTAGAAGCTGAGCTAAAGGTGTACGTTTTGAGAGGTCAGAGAATTCAGTTTGCAAAGGACTGTGCATTCCACCTGCATTATTAAAGCTGAAAGGGCCATATATTTTGTGTGTTCATTGAAATCTTTAGAAGCCATCATTCCTGGTAAACGACACAAAACAAAGTGACTCTCTAGCCTCATGATAGTATGATTTAATTTAACATTATCTTGTTTTGTATTTTTTGTTAGAATTAGGCCACCATTCCTCTCCTTTTCCTTGGATGACTATGAAGCCTACGTTCTTCTTAAATTCATAACTGCTTTTGAAAGAAAGATTTTCTGTGAAAGGAGTTAAATGGTCTTTTTTTTTTTTTCCTCAATTATTTTCAGTAAATTCCTGCTGCTCCAACATTAAATAAAATTTGGTATTAATGAATTCTGTCTGGAGGTGGCCGATTACATTTGGTATCACATTTAAAAAGTCACAAGCAAACATGTCTCTCCTTTAAACTCTCATCTTTTACTCCTCTAATCAACATATAAGTGATTATTTCATTATAAAGCAACTATCTAGAGCACTAATTGTTTCTTAGGCTGCTGAAGTTACTATAGCTTTTTCATTATTCTGAGTATTCAAGAACATAGATTTCTTTTTTTCCCTTTCACCCCCCCCAGAGGATTAGAAATCTGATATTCCAATAACTCTTCTGGAAGACTGAATGCAAGATTTTTGAAGGCTCTTCCAACTATATGCAGTAACACTGAAACAGAACAGCTGAAGAGCTTGCAGTATAGCTGTCTCTTGGCAGTAATCATTTATTCCAGCTGAATGCTAACAGCAATCATTTACTCTAACTGAATGCTAACAATCCTTTCTTGAGATACAGTGCCATTATCCTTCTACCTACTGCCTGCAGCAAAGTCAATACAGTGCTTCTAAAAATAATAACAATAATAATAAACCTTTCTTTTTTAAAAATTATATGCTGCATGCTAGTTTAAAGTTGTACATTTTGAGAGGTCAGGAAATTTAGTATGTGAAGGGCTATGTACTCACATTCACATGCTTCTGCTCTGCAAGACACTAAGCCTGAGTCAATAACCCTGAAGTCAGCTCAGTGGCCTGTGTCACTGACAAAACCCATAGCTTTACTACATTAGTACTTTCTGTAAGTCTGCACCTGCACTGAGACCTGACCACGCCATTGCCTTTTGCCACGTACACTGGTTACTGTAGGAAGATCTACTCTCAGGGACAAGACTGCTATAAGTTGCACTGATCTCTACTGTCTGGTTGGTTAGGAACCAAGATCTCAAAGCTTAAATATATGCCAACTATACCAATGCACCAGAGTTTGTTTTGGTTTCTTTTACCTTTTTTTTTTTTTAAATACATCTTCAGAGATAAATTTTCCTAGGTGAATTTCCAGCTTTTAAGCAGTAAGTTCACCAGAATAAACACGTGAACTTCTCATGACTGTATCCATCTCAGAGAGCATATTCTCAGTTTAAATAATGTACTTCATTAATAATTTTTAATCTCAGATATTTCTGTCAATTCAGGAAATAAAGATATTATTGAAATATCTATTAGTCACCATCATTACCCAGGAAGATTCAAATTAGAGCTGTACTGTAGAAAGACTCAAACAGACCAACGAAGAAGCAAGGAAATCCTTTTACACAAGTAAAGTAGGATTTTATATAACTGGTGAAGAAGCAGTTTACCCAACTTCCAGTCCGAGTCACAGGTGTTGTAGTGCAGGTATAATACATACAACAAGACCACTCGTACATCCTGGTGCATTACGAGTGACCCTTAACTGACCAACTCATTTACCAGGTGGAACAGCAGTTTTCTGTTGGAAAACAAGCCATTGTGCTATGTTCTGCCCCTGCCCAAAGCATAAGCAAAGTTTAGCTTGTATTGAGTATGCCAATTAATCTATTTCTGCTATTGCCAGCTATAAATCTAATTTACATTCTGTATTACATGAGAAAGAAATACATTAGTTCTTGTGCCTTTCAAAAATACAGTATGTTCCACACTGGGGTGGTGAATAGCTCATTGCCTAGTTAACCATCCATGAACACTGATATTTGTCAGAATTCCAGGCAGTCAGGCATGCCCGGCTCAGGGCTGTTTAGAAAAGATTTGGAATAACGTTAAGGAAATAAATGCAGCACTTCATAAAACATTAATGATTGTCATAAGCAATAGAAAACATTATCACACAGAACAAAACAATAGGTTTAAAATGCCCACAGAGAGAGGTGCAATACCAGTTTCATTTGCAAACTAAATATGCTTTGGAGATTTATCTCACAATGGTCAATAAAGTAAGAGGTTTGACAGGTGGCCAAGTTGAGGCAGCCTTTCTTCAAGTTCTGTCTGACTGTGAGCCAGGTAGGGAATAGCCTGCTTCATGGATGAGCGCTTACTTGCAGGGGTTTTCCCTATAAATGTGAGTTACTGGTCAATAACAGGAATAAGATGTTCATAGTCCTGGATTAAGGTAAATAGACTTGATGCTGTATTCTGATCTGAGAAGAAATAATGGCATTTTCCCTTCCTTTTTGCTAGTTAAAGTTAGTGAAAGAAGTAACTTTTGTTAAACTATAGCTTGATTAGCAGTATCAGTTTAAATTCAGTTTCCTGGGAAGGGAAAAAAAGAGGATCAGTCAGAAAAAAATAGCTGTATCAAGTTACTGCAAACAACAGCAATATACCATTATTAGTAGTAAGCATACTTTTAGTTTTATTTGTTGATGAACAATCTTACAGATAATGACATGGAATATGCAGAAGATGTGTAATTTCTTCTCAATGGACTTTATAATCTAAATTAAACAGGCAATGGAGCTAAGATTTCTAACAGAGTAACTGAAAATCCCCAAATGACTACTACTGATACAATCAACTAAACATTAATGCCGCTCAGCATCCAATATGAATTGGTAGAGCATGCAGAAGATTCTCTCAGATGGAAGAAGCAATACAGAAGAAAAAATTCCTAGTGACTTATTTTACAAACACCCAATTCTGCCAAAACCCAGACAAGATACAGACAACATGTGACGCAAGAGATCTGCCAAGTCTAAAAAAAAATATTAGGGGGAAATAATATAAGAAATGTAGTTGGTAATATATTTTAATGTGCTCTTCCATGTAAGCAATGAAATGGTGATGGGTAAGGCTGTGGCAACAGATTAATAGAAGAAAGTGGAATGACAATGGATTTAGGCATGTGCTGAAAGTGCTAACCTGGATTTGTGTTCTAGCTCTACTGCAGAATACCTCATAACTTTAAGCCACTCCCATCTCCCTGCGCCCTAGCCTAGAAATAAAGGCAGTTCTTCCCTACCCACAAATTCCCATTGAAAAGTAGTGCTTTATTTTGTTTTCCTTCTTTTAGATTCTTGAACTCTCTGGTTACATACATCTAATAAGCCAGGAAATCTAGGGAACTATTTCAGAAGTGCAGCCAGTCTCCATTTCCCTCAGAATATTATCCTTTAGGAAAAAAAAAAAAAAAGGGGGGGGGAACCCCAAACCCCAAAACCTACAGAGCTGCCACTTTTATTTCATAACAAGTTTCTCACTGTTCCTCATTCCCTGATGGTTAATAGACATACTCAGTGATAAATAACTACAAGAAAATTAACTGCCTTTCACTGGTTACAGCATTTGCATCTGAAAGGGAGTTAGGTGTTTCTCTGTAAAGAGGGTAAGGTTTTGACAAGGACAGCTTGTTCTCCACTCAATATTTTTGGGTTGGAGAAAGGAGTCCTACACAACTTACATTTGAATCCATGAGGAGAAAAGAATCTTTGTTTCTACATTCAGGTATCATCTTGAATTGTTCTATTTCCTAGCAGAAGTTGTGCAAAGGTGCAAAACAGTCAACGGGAAAACAAGTAAATTTCAGAGAGTTTAGACTGTAGTCAAAATACAGTAAGAGAGCCACTAGAAGCAGGGCACTTTTCTCAAGAGCAGGTGGTGGTGTTCCTCTATGTCTAAGAGCATTACCATCAGGAAGTACTCCATGCCATAGAGTTGCATAATACCTTTATGAATTCAGGCACCCTCCTCTATGCTCCTTATTATAAATTGTTAAAAACCATGAGTCCTTTCCTCATCAATATTCATTTGTCAAGCACAGTGTCCTATTTACTTCATTATATCTGGTAACTAAGGATCTAAATGAATAGGTGAGAAACAGGTATGGTGAGTTGATAAACTAGGTCCTGTCTTGTTCATATGCGTATGACCAGGCCATCAGGCTACCTTTCTTTGATACATGCTTCTTTTTTTAGGTCCTTATGTTTCTTTACCATGAGGTTAATTCTGCATGCATTCAAATTAATAAGAGTGATTTCATCAAGGCCAATAGGTTTCAGACTGTGGCCTAAACACTCAACTTCTTGTCATTGTTTTCCCTATTAAAATGCGAGTTTAAATAGAAGCTCAGCATTTCAGACCTGAGTCATGACCAATTTCACTCCCCTCAAGGGTGGACCATCCATTTTTCCTGTTGGCTAGCACCGACTCATTCTGTACTTCTGTCATTCCTATTTATTTGCCCTCCTTAAAAACATTAACTGAATGTGAATATTGTTTAGGTGGAGGTTTTTAACTCCAAGAACGTCCTCGTGAAGCTACACATCCCAGAATTTGCTCCAGTGTTTCTTAGCTATCTTAGATTTGTTGCAATCACTTGCAGTACCCTGTCCTCTGCTGTGTAAACACAACTACCCAGGGTCTAAATAATTTACATCAGTGTTGGTAATTTTTTTTTTTATTAATTGTAGTCAATTCCCCCTTATTGAAATATCTGTGTTTCACATTTTAAAGTGCTTTGCAGCACAAGTATCGGTTTCTCAGTATGAGTACTAAGAGTTCAGTACAAGTAGTAAGTTCAGTACAAAGCATTTCTAGTTTGGGTTTATTGGATTTGTTACCCAGTTGATATCTAGGTGATATAAATCCTTTCAAATCAGGTATAGTATCTTGCAGTATGAATTACTTTTACAGGTAGTGCAACAGTATTCATTCTCATTTTGTTTAGCCTCTGGGATCTCAGGCAAGCATACTGTTAGCATCATTTTATTTCTGATTCTGTGAACACTGATATTAATACTAAAACATATTTCAGTGGTATAGTGTATTGTGAATCTTTTTTTTAAACAGATAACTGATTAGAATTTATCTGAGCAGGTTGGAAATAAATTTTGTGAGAAATAAAGGGATTAGGCTTTTTTTGTTTGGGGTTTGGTTTTGTTTCATTTTTTAACAGTTTGATGAAGGAAAACCAAAGGAAAACCAAACAAAAAGGGTGACAAAACATTATCCAGTGCAGTACACAATATATATGAGCAATTGGGGGGTGAGATTTTAACCACAAAAATTAAAAGAGATGGAGAACAGTGTATTCAACACTGCAGAAGAGACAAAACTCAGCAATAATCATGTCAACTTTAATGCAGAACTCCTCACGCAGTAGCTATTGTACCACAAAGAACTCTTCAGTGAAGGGCTTCTGAAGGTATTTTTTTTAATTGGAAGCAGAATTTAAAAATCATTATGTACCTCATATTACGTACAAAGTAGAATCCTGTGATTTTTTTTTTTCACATAGAAATAACGGACATATGGAAAGAAATTAAGAAACTGTCCACTGAAGAGCATAAATCTATAAAATTAGTATATGCATACTACATGCCAGACACTCAGCTAAGACAAAGCAGCGTAGATCTGTGGAAGACCACTCAACTACATTTACACTAGTGGAAAATCAGCACTAAAATATTAATTTTAAAATATTGCACCGGAAATAGAGGGAAAATTCCCAGCTAAATATTCTTTCTGCAAAATAAATCTATTTTCCCTCATTTCCCCACCTTAATACAAAAAGTTGGCTGAATACAACTCATAAGATAATGAGTAGTATCCTTCCTGAATGTGGAGTGGTATGCAGGCAAGAGGGCCCACATTCTTTGTGCAAAGCAGTACTAACTGATAAGGAATTTTCTAACCACCCCCCCCCCCAAAATCCCAGTCAAACCATGAAAAAATATCCTTTCAACTGATTGCAAGCCAAAAAAAAAAAAAAAAAAAAAAAATTACTCTAGCTTTCATGATAAACATTGCTCTCAAACTCTTTAGAGAAAATTAAAATCTACACTTTGTAAAATTTGGTCTCTATTTCATACGGAAGCAACTTCTCCCCACCATGCCATTTTCTTTCTGCTTCTACTCACAGATCCCCCTTGAATTAATAAGTGTTACCTACTAAAAGGTGCATCTTAATTTGACTCCAGCTATTCTGTATGAGAGACATGGCATTCCAAATTTTAATAAATGGTTTGTCAGATCAAATTTACATCCACAAAATTTTACAAAAGGTGATGCAAATGTCCTATCTTTGGAAAGTCTCAGTAGGTTCTGCAGCATGCCTCTAGCAATAATTTTTTCTTTTTTTCACCCACATATCTTAGTTCATGAAATGCATTTTGGATCAAAACTTTTTAAAGATATTTGTTGAATAGAATCTTTAGTTCTAGGCATCTCCCCAAACCTCTACCTTCCAGCTTATTTCAGATAAATTAGCTTAGTATTTGGCTGTGACCTCTCTGAGGTTTCCTGCAAGTTTCCTACCTGAGAGGTAGAGAGGTGTCAAAAAACAGCGCCATCTCACTGGTGATGTTTAGCCTCCCACTTTATGACTGACTGCCTCCACGTTATTTCCCATGTTCAAAACTGAAAACTTTCCTTCTTGCTCATATATTGCTTGTTGGGGCACACACATTATTCCAGTGAAGACATGCAGGGATCAGAGGGGCAATTGCCTAAATATTATTCAGGTAGTGGAAATCGAAAATGTGGAAGCCATAGCAGTGTAATGAGTTACTTCTGGAGCACAGTGAGAGGGCAGATATCTTGATGACAGGAACGCAAAGTGGAAGAGAATGTACAGTTACTTGTAAATGCAATGAAATACGCAATCCAGAAAAATAAATAAATGTCAAAGACAAAGTTACAGTGGCCTGAACTTATTATTACATGTTCTTGAAATAGGTAAAGCTAAAAGGCATATGCTAATAGTGCTGTGAGAATCACATGCTAAGGTGAGAATGTGTCACTGCTATCAAACAGTATTAACTGCTTAGGCACTGGCATAAAAATTTCTGGTTTTCAGTGATCTGTATCTTGTGACTAACTGCTTTTTCAAAACTGAATTGTTCAAATGCTGTAGTGGGAGTGCACTCTTGATTACACATCAGAGTCTACACACTGTGAAAATCCCAGTTGTGGCAGGTTTGATCACTGTTCATGTCAAGGTTTATCAGTCAGTATTTCTCATGCTTCTTTGTTTTATCTAGCAAAGGTATTTAAAAAAAAAACAACAAACAACACATTCTTTAAGACCTCTTCTCTCATACTCAGTGGAATTAGCTGGTTGCTTCACTATGTTTCTGATATGGATAATATGGATATATATGGTATAAAGTATATAGTCATTACTTGCTTCAGAAGCAAAAGCAAAAAGAATCCTAGATCATGAGCAACTGAGAAAGCTGCTAAAGACTCTCAGTGCTGCCCTCACTGTAAGTGATTTACTCCTATGAACCACTGCTAAATTTATCACTCTTTTAATGGACAACTTCCTTGCCTGTAAAATAGCTGACAAGCTTCACTTTCGATTAGGATAATACCTAAAGTTTATTTTGGATCTTATCAGTGCACATCTTATAGGTTATTTTTCTAGTTGTATAGTTGATTTTTCCCAGAATTATTTTTTATGCTAATTGTGATACATACCACCTTGAAACTCTTATTATAAATGTACTGAATAATTTTTTTCAAAAAAGCAATAATTACAAATTTATAGATCTATAAGGAATTAATTGCAATTACAATTTAGGATCAAAGACTCCCCAAGCAGAAGTCATAAAAAGTCACTGAACATACTCATTTTCATCAGATCATATTCCCACTTGCAGTATGTAAGCTTAGTGACAGCTGCTATCACTTCAATCTTGCCTACACTGATGTGAAAAGGAAGTACCAGAAATTAAGTTTTCTAACTTAAAGTTACCCCATCCTCCAAATATTCATATTTATCTCTGAAATCTGTCATTTTTCTGAAAGGTGTTATAATTGATTCTGTTCCTGCCATGTTTATCATGACACCACAGATTCCAGAGGAAGAATTTTTAATAGCTATCAAGAGATCATATTTTCATTGCTCATTTTACAGTCCACGTATACTTTCATTTATGGCTGACCAGTTGAACTGAAAAAAGACTAAGGTAAAGAACTGCTAGCTCCTCTCTTCCTGTCCAGTGTCAGAGCAATTAAGCAAGTCTAATTTACCACAGTATAATCAATTAAAGACCTTCTAATGACTCAGATCTCCTATTTACAACCTCAATGCCATCAATTAAAATAATTTTTTTTTTACTTTTAAAAAGATTAAAATTAAACTTTCTTAAAAAAAAAAAGTAGATTATTTTTCTCAGCAACTTAAAATAAACACTGGCTAAACTATGCCAAAGCCTCAAACTTTTAATTTTTGGAGGATACATTAATCTACAATAATAAAAGTTGCACATTTGTAAAGATGACAAAAAATGGTGGTACCCAAACTAGAAGCATACAAAAATGTGGACCTGCAAACAGAGATAATTGTTTAAATGTTTGGCTCAATCCTTTCAGGTTGATCAATAGCAGATTCATTAAAAACTAAAGATTTGTCTCTAATGGAGCTAGACTTCATTCTAAAGAAATTATTGTAGTACCATTTAAAACATAAAAGGCATTTAGGAGAATTGCTTTGTATTGCCTTTGGTATTTAAAATTATTCCACTTCTACATTCAAGTGACTTATAGCTTTTGTTAATGTAGGGGAATAGAGGCCACAAATCTAAGTACTAGTAAGCTTTTCCTTCTTCCTCTTTGATTGTCATTTCCTGGTTAGAGCTTCATTACTTTAGCAAACAAAAACAATTTTTGCAAAAACATTGTCAAATTATTTACATTAACAAATAGACTTTAAATTTTTTCTTGTTAATATGTCTTTATTTGCCCTATAAAAATAATGGCACTGTGCATGCAGTCTGATATATTTTACATAAATCAGACTACTGAAAGTTTCTCCTGTTAATTAAATGGAATGTAATAGCTTCCTAATTAAGCTTAACCTTCCCAGTCTCCAATAGAAATAATTTTCATGATTTAATAACCAAAAAAAAACAATTTTAGTGTAGACTATCATGAAAATTTTACATACCTAAATGTTGAAATTTTACAAAGAGAAGCTTGAATAAGCAAATATAATTTACCTGCACCATATTTTTTTTCTTTTTTCCTTGAATACAAATTTGGTCTTTATTAAAAATCTGTCATTTCTTGTTGGGACGAATGGCACTTTGCTTTTGATTTTAATTTTTGTAATATCTTCCTGAATTTTCTTTAATCCAGTATATGATTTAGTTACATCTTATTAGCAGTTAATTTTGTACTGCAGTTTGATGCACCATAAAACTCTAACTTGTATTTATTGGTTTGATTGTTTCTGAAATGGTGACACTTTCATTAAGTTCGCAAATAGTGCAATATATTATACAGGCTTGTGAGCCACTGAATTTTATTTGGTACTCTGCACTTTCTTTGACTGTTCGATTTGCTTTTCAGCCCTTATTTTTCACCCCTCACAGATAACTTTTCTGTAAGTCTCGGTGTTTTTCATGCTTTTATTCCTGCTTCCATGACCTCTACTGGTATTTGCCTTGTATTGCACCACATATTTAGTTTACTGAATCAACAGACATCGTACAGGACATGGCAAACACTCACTTATTAGCCTTCTGTTATTGAGATTCTTTGTGTTAAAGGCTCCCCACACCACACATCCCCTTTACTCGAATTTTTATTCATGAAGTGGCAAAACTGATGGCACCTCTCTATTCTTTGTGATGATCCTGTATTACATGTCCCCCACCTAATTCTTAAGGCACTTTAACCATATAAGGACTACATATTAATAAAAATTAATCCTTCCATACATATCATCCTCACTCTTTTTACACTGGTGTATTGCAAAATTCCAGTTCTGGCTTTCTAGCAGGTTTCTGAGGAACTACCAACCATGTTCCGATCTCTCACTTTGTACTGCTCAGACTTGCTAAGCAAACACTAACGCTTCATATCCAGTGAAAGCCCACAGCATTGCTATAGTAGGGAGTAGGTAATCCTTGACAGCATTTCATCAGTGGTGAAGCAAACCACTGATAAATCAGACAAAAAAAGGCTCCTTTATAAACCAGAGAAAGGATAGAATAGACAGAGACACTGCATGACCTTGAAGAAAAGCAAAAAAAAAAATTAGAGAGGTAGGTTCTAAGACCTTGCCAGAAAGTAACTTGAAATATGAAAAAGAAACTGTTGTTGGCTGTATGAGTCTTGTTTTTAAGAAGGCAATAACTGAATAATGTTCCTTTAAATTGTCTATATGCCAGATCAATCATCTGTTTATCAGTCTTAAATATTGCTACTTATGCAAGAAGTTTTTTCAACCTAACAAGAAAAGAAACTGAGGGTGTACAGGTAGATAGCTGGCAGATACAGAAGAAAAAGGAATGGCTAGGTTAGGGACAAGGGAGAAGTGTAAGACAGAAAAGTAAGGTAATGGGATAGCACCAGGGATGTGTGTACAGGCACAATATTCCCCAAATCAATTTTTGAAACTGCAGTACTAATTACATAATTCCAAGATATTGCTCTGTTTGCTTATTTAAATTCATAAAAATCTACTGGTATAAAGACACCTAGGCTATCAAAAGTCTATTGAATAAGATTTCAGGAACACTAGGTTCTGTTTTATTACTCATGTGCTTTAGATGAGCCATCTCCTTTCTTTGGTGGTGTTCTTCACCCTGTTTCAAACCTGCCCTTATGATTTCCAGTTGCCTGCTTTTCACCTAAATTGCAAGATTTGGGGGAATTCCATCTTCCATGTGGCTGCACCTCACCCTGAAACACACTAAAATTTTCCGTGAGCAAAATTTGGGGGAGCTAAAATACTGACTTTTTAAAAAAATAAAATGAAGGTTTGTTGGAAGGCTACCAATTAGCTCCATGCACAAGCTGTAATTATCCATCCACATGTAATTCTCTTTTTGCCCACAGATTTTCTATAGGATCTCTTAAAACTCACTTCATGCAGACTGTTTCTAAAATGGATGATAGCGATATTGCCTCTTATTATTTAAACTTGATCTTGGTGTCAGATCTGCCTTGCCATGAGGTGACTCCTCAGTATCTTGTGCAGTAGGATTTGGCAGTATTTGAGGTGATATGAAATAGTAATAATAATCAGTAGTTTGCGGTAGAATCAAGTACATCAAGTTTAAAGGAAGATACTAACAAACATTTACTATAGCAAGAAAAACACAATCTCATTTGAAGGAATGGTTTAGTAACGCTCTAAGAGTAGTATGTAAAGAATAAGCACTATTTTGGTTCTTTAGTGCTTCGGTTACAAAGCCAATTTTGCTTTCTTAAGTGATAGACACACCACGAAAAATTGCTGTATGGCACAACTGGCTTTGGCATGTGAGCTTTCAGTGAAAATTAAGAAAGAGATCTCAGTTATTGTGTAAGAAAATAACAGTAGAAGACACACAAATAGAATTAACCCAACAATAACCACAGGAAAAATAGAAACATTTTTAAGCATTCAGAAAGCTACTTCAAAACAAATCAAAGTTGCTATTTTGGGATCCTGGCTTAGATTAGCCTTTTTTCTTGCTTGAATTGCAACTGTAGAATTTTCTACTCTGTTCTGCCATGTACACACGCACACACACACACACACATCTGCTGTGTTTCTGCTAACATATGGTGTTTCACTAATTAATTGCTAGCTATCAGCCAGGCTCCTACTGCTCACATCAAATGTGAGTACCCTCCAGAACGTTTCACAAGAATGATCATTTCACAGATTCACTGCAGTAGCCACTGTATGGTCAGAAAGCAGTCTTCCATGAGAGAAATGCAATAAGTATGTCATCATTTAAAATCTGGGTCTGTTGGTTTAATATTGCAGGTTCACTGTTACATAACTGGAAAACACCAGAATAAGTGCACGCTAATAAATGCCTGCAAATGGAAAGGCTGTAGTAGTTCAGCAACCTGGTTCCTCTGATGAAAGCAAAAGTATGGACAACACTGGGACAAATCAAGTCCAATAAACTTTCAAGACAGCTTTTTAAAAGGAATATGGCTTAGTGCTTGGGTTCTTTTTTTTTCCCTAGTAAATAAGCTACTGAAATGCCCATCATTTATTTATCATTACACATAACAGTTATTTCTGCATAAGCTTTTAGGTATTGTAGAATGTCAAGTGGCTCTTCCAGTTCTCAATGTGAAGCAGATTTGGTGATGACAGAGGAACTCCTCCCCTCAGCTGTTGATCACCTTCTACTAGCAGGTCCATCTTACTGAGCAGCAGTTCCAGAGTTACTCGTGGTGAGTGACATGGCTGGGAACTCATGCAGCAGAGCCCAAATATCATATCCCAGTCAAATGTGACATTAGTGTACTGGAGGAAGCATGGCCCTCTTTATACCTTCTCAACCATGCATTTTTGAAATCAGGGCACACGTACAACAGTAACAGCCTGAAACACTAGTGAGAGAAAGAAGCAGTTGTGGACTCCATTTACTGGAATCAAAAGTGAAAGTTCTGTTTCCTAATGTATTTTTTGGAGAACATCACATAAGCGAGTCTTGCTTATGTGTTTAGTTGTTCATGGCACTTGAGGGCAATTTAACTTCTTCTGAATTGACCTTATAGGTGATACTCTGTCTGTACTAGTAGCCTAAGAAAGGGTCCATGCACATGTCCAGGTATCTGCATGCCCATGTACATGCCTAGGGATCTGCATGAAGTCAGCTATCTCATTATATTCAGGTTTGTTTCAACATAAGACATCAAGTAAACCTACAGCTTCATCAAGATTTAATTTAAGCTGGTATATAAGATTTTGCAGCTCCGTCTAATGTATAGAAGGATCTGTTTGAGCAGGCAGTACAGGATTAGTCTTCCTATACACAAACATTTCGGACAATTGACAAAGTAGCCACTGACAAATAGGAAAAGAAAAGCAACTTATTGCCTTGATATGGGTTATCAGAAGTAAGTCAAGAAATATATGGCACTAAAGTCTGTCAAGCCATTATTCTATCTAATACCATAGATTGGTATGAAATAAAAGAAACAATTCAGAAGTACTTCAAAGGAAAACACATACAGAGTTTTAATGAGCAAAGAAAAAAAATAACTTGATGAGAAAGAATCTTCCTGCCCACATACTGTATCATGACTTTGTATAGCTCAGTCATAGGAATTGTGGTATCCCAGTCTTGGAGGGTCATGAATAATAGGAAGTCATGACCACAGTACTGACACATTACAGAACTGTAAAACTGTGTGTTGGTATAATTCAACACAAAAAGAATGTCTGCAGATGCTGACACTGGCATTTTATGAAGTAATTATCCATGCACTTTGGAGCCCAGAAGTGCATGAAACTTGCCAGTCACAGGGTCAAAATAGAAAGACTTTCCAAAAGTGAAAATGAACTCCAAGATTAAGCCTCCAAAATTGAAGGGGTTTTGTCCCGAGGGAAATACCATACTTTTTCATGGGAAAAACTATTCAATTCTACTGTTTGCTCCTCAACATCCCACTGTCATGGTTATAGAATAAAGTTAAAACATGAAAAAGGCTTGGCACTATTTTTAATATAAAATATTTTTAATTGTGCAAAACAGTCTTTGTGTTTATATCTCATTATGACAAATTCTAGCTAAATATAAACTTTACCTACTTGCAATTGAAGGTTTTATTAATAAAAGCATTAACATGACTTTAATTGTAGCATCAAGGTTATAATTATGAATATTTTATGACTAAACAGTTTTCAGGGGGATAATAAGATAACCAAAACTATTATTTAATGAAAAGTGGCGAATCACTGACAAGTAGGAGAACTGCCTTTAGAATTGGAATACAGTTACCGAATATAATTAATAAGTCACAATAGTCTCAAAGAAGCTTTGAGATTTGTATTGTTTCCCTTTAAATGATGTAAATCCTTTGGCAGCTAAGTAACAGAATATGCAGATAAGAAATGTGACACAAAGAACTGTCACCTTAAGAAAGGACTTAAGAATTGAATGGAGGTGCTGCTTAGACTGTAGAAAAGTAAGCATGCTCTTTTCCAAAGATCACATTTACTTTGAGTCCAACTGCATCAAAGAGTTGGACAGTACATTAGGGAGGTTGAAGAAAAAGAAGAAAAAAGAGAAACAAACATCAGTTAATGAACTAAGGCCAGTTCACTGTGGTAAAACAACAAGTAATTACACAAGGAATGAACAATAATGCCCACAAACAGAAGAGCAAGTTCAGGCAAAATAGCAAGTACCAATGAATTGCAGTTCTTTCCATACCTGCTGATTAAGGCTGGGGTTTTCAAAGAAGCCTTGAGGTCCTACAGTTCAATGCTAACTCCCATTGTAAAAACCTTTTAGCTTG
This sequence comes from Haliaeetus albicilla, assembly GCF_947461875.1. Lineage (NCBI taxonomy): Eukaryota > Metazoa > Chordata > Aves > Accipitriformes > Accipitridae > Haliaeetus > Haliaeetus albicilla. The sequence continues at coordinate 8,659,409 of NC_091509.1, read as the reverse complement.
ATCCATGAACATCATTGGTCTTCAAATTTTGACACTGGTAACCTGAATAGTCTGGCTGTTTGATCTTAGTCTGAGTTTGAGGATTAACACACCCATCTGCCCAGAATCTGCAAAATATACTAGGATGCATTAAAACTACAGGACTAAATGTGAATTCAGCCACACCAGTTTTAGAAAGAAACTTCTTGAAGACTGTGTATGTATCCTGTTTCCTAGGATTCCAAGGCCACCATCTCTAAAAAAAAACCATTTGATTTTGCAAACTTAACGTTTGTTCCTGTTTTCTAGCTCCACCTATCAACATCCCATTAAAAAGTTCCACCTAAAATCCTTTCTAGCCTTTGACAAAGAAGAGTGTTACCTTTCATGGTATAGTATGGGTAGCTGATCTGAAACAGATGAGAGACCATACAAGATGAAAATAGATTGGTACTCTGTTTCTAAAACTGTCTTGTTAGCCCTTGATAATACAACCATGATAATATAGGAAAACATACATACACCATTGATAAAAAGCACTGGCTGATATACACACAAATAGTAACAAACATTCAAGTACACTACTTTGTTCTCAAAGAGGGAATTACAACAGAAAAATGGGTGTGTGTGTTAATTATTCATGTACTTAGTCTGACAGAAAACCAGGTCCATTGTTAATGGGGGAAAATTTTCTAACATTTTTAAAATTCCACTGAAAGATGGTTGGCATATTAAAGGTAAACTGTTATAAATGTGCTTGCTTTACTTTTTATTTATTTATTTATTTTTGAGTGGTATTTTAAAAAATATAGACTAACCTGTTCTGATTAGGAGACAGTCAATTTCAAGGAAAACAATGTCATCAACATCTCCTTTGCTAAATGGGCTGATTTTGGAGAAATGTGATACAAGTTGATTTTGTAGCAGCAGAAGCACATTTTCTGACTTTGTCTTTATAGAATAATAACAATCTTGCCTAAAAAGAAATATACCAAGAAAAAAAAGCTGTTTTTTTCCTCTATTTCAAGTAACTAGTTTCATTGGAGACAGTGAACAGTAAGTGAAGCCATATTACTTCCCTTGCTGAATATCAGAGGTTAAACTAAGGCAATAAATTGCAGCTGAAGTTGCCTTGGGTTAAGGGGTTATTGAACAGAGAAGTAAGTGCACAGTCAGTTCCCTATTCCCATACCAACAACATGAAGAAGTGCTAGTGAACCAAGCTCGCCCAACAACATCCCGAAGGAGGTAGTCCTGCTAACAGCACAGCAACACGCTGAACTGTGAGGTGCAAACACAGACCAGGAAATACCCTCTAATAGGTACCGCAGCCATCTGCCTATTTATGGTTCTTTTTAGCTTGACTGAGGTTTTGGCTTGGTAGTTTGGTTTATCTGAAGTCTATTTAGTTTCCAGCAGGACAGTATTAGCATCATTTTTATTCATTCTCCCTTGTCAAATGGACACCGACACATGAGAAAAACCACTTGAGTTAATAACCAAGAGAAAAAGAAAACAAAACCAAACGCACAGGGTACAGTACGACACTGCTGTACTCTCAGTAGAGTTTTACTCCATTTGTCCATTTACTTAGATTTAAATGGTGAAAAAAAAGCCTACAAATTTTCTGGGCAAGCTGCCATTTGCATTTATACTATAGTAATGCCTCCACAGGGAATGCAAAGTAACCATTCATGGAGGAACAATAATTCAGCCAGAAAGCTCCTCTTCACTCACCACTGTTGTGGAGATGTGTCTTTAATTCTCTCCAAAAAGCTTATCAAACTGATGGCTTTGACATGCTGGCAGTTACCAAATACAGTCTGTTTCAGACAAGGTAAGAAAAAGAGTTTCAGAGCCCCACTGACTTTGTAAGAACAACTATGTTCAAATCCATCTAGTCTCTAGCAAAGTGATTCAATTATAATATCTCATCTAACTGAAACGTGGCAAAAAACACAGGGTAAGAAGAAAGGCTGTCTGAAATAAACTCAACAGAACTCGTGCTGAATTCCTCAAAACCCTTAAATTTGATGAGAAATACATGTCCTCATGCTCCTTCTGAAAAACCTAACTCATATAGCTGTGCTTCCCTGTAAGAGTGCCAAATGAACAGGAGTCTAAAGCCTAACTTTATAACCTAACTCTATATATTCACACTAACAAAATTACAGGACCTGTACTGTAGTCCCACAAATTGCCCTGCTAAAACATAAACAGCATATTTTTCCAGTTCTGACTTTGAGAACCTTCCAGAGGAAGACTACATCAGATTTATTTGTCCAAGATCAGCAGTATGACAGTGCCACAAGTACGGAGGCAGACAGATCAAGCCTAATATATGTGTCCCATATTTAATGCAAAAAGGTGGTATGAATGATCTCTCCCTAAGGGCTATTGTGCTCCCAGTTTGAGCAGATGCTCACAAACTGTGGTCCAAACATGTGTCCATGCTCAAAATACAGTGCAGATGAGCATTCCTCAAAATGGAAGGATAATCTTATTCCCTACACAAACAACATGAAGAATATTACCTTAAAGCAGAAATGGATGAAGATTTATTTCACAGGAAATGAGACAAAGCTCAGTCTTGGAAGTCAGAAGACTGTCTTTGCCAGCAGTCCTTGTCTGCCCTTGGAAAAAAAACCAAAAAATGTCCTCACTCTATTTGAGTTTCCTAGTATATAAACTAGGAAAACCACAATTCCATCACACCTATGGATTATCAACTCTACAATACTAACATATGCAGGCTGCTGTGAAATCCCAAAATGGAAATTTCTCCATACGTGTAGGGTATTGAATATAATATTTTTTTCCAGTTACATATGAATTCCATATGTATTAAAGCAAGTATTTTATCATCTTTTTCTAATACTTATTTATCTAGATGGGTCTGTAGCAAAAGACTATGTTCATTACTTCCTGGAAAGGAATTATCCCTGCAAAACATTCACTCATATGCCCTCTTTGAACAATGTATATATGCTTTTTGGTACTAATTTGCCAAATAGACCTTCAAAACTGAGTGCCTTTGTTTTGACTGAAAATTAACAAGAAGATTTACATGCAGATTACTGAAAAAATATTTTAGCAACTTACAGATAGAGGGAAGTGAAAGACTAGGATAGGTCAGATTATTTTGTTATATTCTCCATTACTTTCAAACTGCATTATGTTAATTTAGAAATAATGACCACATTTAACAAGGCCTCTTTTCACTTGTTTAGACTGCTTCAACTCCCCACCAGATAATACTATTAATCTGTTACTATGTTTAAGGGTTTGTGTTTTTTATAGCAGGTCACTTCCTCCAAGGTATCAGTCATTATTTATCAGTATTCCAGAAAATAAGCTCTTACCAAATAGATACCTGTGCACAATTAGTTGTGTTCAAGATGTTACAAATCCCTATAGCAATCCTTTTGCAGTCTACTAAGAGAACAATATGGAGCGCATTAAAATAGCAATCTGTACTGTCAGTGCAACTAACTATTTAGATGAGCCAACTCGCCCACTAAGAACAAAAGCAGATAATTAGTAATGATTAAGAAGCAGCAAAAAGATCTGGTAATAGCTGTAATATTTATATGTGTATGCCACTCCTAACCCCTCGTACAACCTATTCACCCAAATGAACAAAATTAGAATTCAGACAAGTATACACACAAAATAAAAATGCTCACTAAAACAGAAGAATATCGATGTCCCTGCAACACCATGGCTCATAACACCATCGAAAGGCACAAAAGCATGTATAGGTATAGCACAGCTCTGATGAGATATCACAGTTTTCCTTCAACAAAGCAAGGTTTTTGTGTCAAAAATGACTAAGTCTTTATAAAAATTAAAATAACATTATCAAGCATTCCATCTTAGTCAATAAAACATTGAAATAGCAAGGATTTTGCTCAGACTGCAGGAATATCTGGCAGTCATTATTCTCAGCATTGCCATTTTGCGCACATCAGCTCCATTCTGAGTTTTCTTCTACTAGATTTTAGCTTAAAGCTCAGAAGCAGATGTACTTCAGCAGATCTAACACAGACCCTCATGAGGATTTCTGCAGGTCTTCAGGATCAAACACGAAGGACTTCTATCCTTCTACCCATACAAGGTGCTACCTTCCTTAGTATCACAGATTTCAGTAACTCAGCATACTTACATATGCAAATCACCAAGCATAAGGGCAGCATTTGGATATAGCTCAATCAGAATGTACTTTGGTGTTTTCCTCAGTTAGGAAACCTGATAATATCTGGCCCCTAAGACACCTGATTTTGTTCGGAAACTTACTCTTTCTTATCCTAGCAATAAACTATCTCAGTCTTCTATTTTCAGAGGTTTTCAGCTTGGGAAGGACTTCTTTCCCTGTATGATTTGGTACGTAAGTCTCTGTTGTTTCTGAAAGCCCAACTTCTACCAGTTTCTCAGGCAGCACTGAGACTGTAATGGTAGTTATGCTGGATAATTTTATGTAAAGTACACAGTTCTGAAGTTTAAGAAATAAATGTCTTACTGTCCCTTGTGACCAAATGTCTAAGACAATTCATAAATAGCAAAGAGCCACTCTTTAGTTATCTTCTAACTATAGCATTTTTCTCCATATAGGCTACCTCCCATTCATTCTCTATCAACACACTTACTTTCAGAGTACTGGCATAACATAAGCAAAAAATGGCAAGTGCAAATGTTTTAATTGCAGGTCAGCCAAGTGCTGCAATGCATTTCCCGTGGCAGAGTTTTTGTTGCAATACACTTCCAGAGCTCCACTGAAAGTCATCAAGGAGAGAGGTTCCAGATTTGAAAGCTCCGTGCCCAAAAGTTCATCAATATCTTCTGCAAGCAGCGAAGGAAGCCTCCGCTGGATTTGCTTGCAGTTGAACAGAACTTGCAGAAAACAAAAGCTGGAGTGAAATGTGATTATTAACTTCTTTGTAGGTCATTCTTTCCTGGCAGTTACCTCAACTTACTCTTACACCTTCAATTTCACCAGGAATGCACATCATCATGTCAATGATAGATAACTTCCTTTAGTTTTTATCTGACATTTTACAGCTGCTGAAGGGACACTGAATATTAGAAATTACACAGCGATAGGAAGAGAGCTCAGAACACTGAAGTTGCATGGGAGTAAGGATAAAGTGTGAACATAGCATATGACAATTCAGAAGACATGGAAGGCAGAAAGAAAAAAATTGAAAGGAATATGAAAGATGGAAAGAAAAAAATGTAAGTCTCGGTTCGTAGGAAGTTTCCTGATGCACATGTTGCTGAACACAGAAAATCCTGGGAAGTAAACAGTGCTAAAGCCGTAGTGCCTGGTTACACTACTAGGCAACTCAATTCATACTTTGACATAAGCAAAAGGAAGTTATTGTGGATATGTTTCAAACAATCTCTCAATTTTATTGTTTTTCAGGTTCCTGGCTTTCTATTGATCTCAGGGATTGGGGTCATAATCAGTTGCAGTTAAAAACAATTCCACATTAGAGAACAATAAAATTTGTTTCCAATCATAATTGCCAAGTAAGGTTCAGTAAGTGGATTTTCTCCACTTTTAAACAGAGTTGCGGCTTCTGGATTTAAGTGCATTGGGATATAGGTTCCATGTTCACATCAAAAAAATACCATTTATTTTACTAGTCTAATGTGAAGGCTGCATTTTGTACAGTTTCAGTGAGCCTGCTGGGGAAGTGCAATAGCATAGCTCACAAATAGTGCATATTTGTGAACATTGCAGAACAGAGCAGAGGCTGGAAATACCCAAAACCGGCTGAGACTGTTGGCACAAGAGAAGCTGATAAAACATACATATGGGGAGAGCTAAAAGCAAAAAGGCATTGCCAAAAGCACAAGGTGCTCTTGAAAGGTTTGTCATCTGAAAGGAACTCTGCTTCGAAATTACATTAGGCAAATCCAGACAAGTCATTAGAAGAGGGAGGGAAGAATAGAGCTCATCAGAAACATCGTCCATGATACTACTATTTTACATAGATCAAATGGTTAAAAATAGATCAATTTTCAACTTGAAGGTTAAAATGAAACATATTAATGAGGCTAAAATATTGTACTTTGACTTTTTTTTTTGCAAGAAGGTTCCATTTTCTTACTTTCAAAAGGACTCTTGTAATAACATTTGCCCAAAATTTCACTACATTTTTTCAGCCTTTCTTCATGTGTTTGAATTTTACTTCCATATCTAGAAAAATAAGGAAGGATGCACTGTATTTGTTTGAAAAATAAACAACTAACAAACATGTGATGCATTTGTCATATCAAATGGTGCAGGAATAACTCGACTTCTACTCACAGCTTGATCTGGGGTATTAAAATTTCATTAGTCCTCTCTAAGGACAGGAATTAATATCTCTTTGTAAGACAGTATTAATTTCAATCAAAATCGTAGGCCGTTACTGTGCATAGAAAAGAGCCCAATGCTTATCTCATTTTTTAATGTTACCTCAGCTCCATCACAGAATATGATTGTTGTCTCCATAGGTGGATTAAAATATCTAATGACTTGATGAAAATTGACAAATGTGGCTAGATAAGACAACAGTTCAAGATGTGAGGGACTTGGTATCATTAGTCACTTTATCAAACAGCAGCAAGATACTTTTTCCACAGTTTACTAGTACCTAACAACATTCAGTTTTAGCTAAAAGGTTATTCTTGATACTTGGATATTGGACTCTAGCTCCTACTTTTACCAGTCATTTGGGAACAATGAATGAAAGATTTAAGGCTGAATCTTGAAAAGTACTGATGCCTTCTGCAAGTCACCAAGCGGCAGAACTACATCAAAAGTTTTTATTTCTGTTTTTCTCAAGGAATGAAAAACCATTCTGAACTGGAAAACAGCACAGCAGAAGTTCAAAGTAATCATATATTGAAAAATTGTGGTGGGTTGACCCTGGCTGGGTGCCAGGTGCCCACCAAAGACGCTCTATCACTCCCCCTCCTCAGCTGGACAGCAGGGGAGAAAATATAAAAAAAGGCTTGTGGGTCAAGATAAGGACAGTTTAATAAAGTGAAAGCAAAGGTCATGCGTGAAAGCAAAGAAAAACAAATGATGCTCAGTTGGTAGAGCATAGGACTCTTAATCCCAGGGTCATGGGTTCGAGCCCCATGTTAGGGGTGGAATGTATTGGCTTTGTGTGGCAAGGTTTTGGTAGCGGGGGGGGTTACAGGGGTGGCTTCTGTAAGAAGCTGCTGGAAGCTTCCCCTGTGTTCGAGAGAGAGCCCATACCAGCCGGCTCTAAGACGGACCCGCCGCCAGCCAAGGCTGAGCCAATCAGCGATAGTGGTAACGCCCCTGTGATAACATTTTTAAGAAGGAAAAAAAGTTGGGACAGAGAGAGAAACAGCTGCCGGAGAGATGAGTGAGAACATGTAAGAGAAACAACCCTGCAGACCCCCAGGTCAGTGCAGAAGGAGGGGGAGGAGATGCTCCAGGCGCTGGAGCAGAGATTTCCCTGCAGCCCATGGGGAAGACCATGGTGAGGCAGGCTGTCCCCCTGCAGCCCATGGAGGTCCACGGTGGAGCAGATATCCACCTGCAGCCCGGGGAGGACCCCATGCTGGAGCAGGTGGGTGCCCGAAGGAGGCTGTGACCCCGTGTGAAGCCCACGCTGGAGCAGGTTCCTGGCAGGACCTGTGGATCTGTGGAGAGAGAAGCCCATGCTGGAGCAGGTTTTCTGGCAGGACTTGTGACCCTGTGGGGGACCCACGCTGGAGCAGTGTGCTCCTGAAGGACTGCACACCATGGAGGGGACCCACACTGGAGCAGTTCATGAAGAACTGCAGCCTGTGGGAAGGACCCACGTTGGAGAAGTTTGTGGAGGACTGTCTCCCATGGGAGGGACTCCATGCTGGAGCAGGGGAAAAGTGTGATGAGTCCTCCCCCTGAGGAGGATGAAGCAGCAGAAGCAATGTGTGATGAACTGACCTTAAACTCCCATTCCCCGTCCCCCTGCGCCGCTGAGGGGGTTAGGTAGAGAATTTGGGAGTGAAGCTGTGCCCGGGAAGAAGGGAGGGGTGGAGGGAAGGTGTTCTGAGATCTGGTTTTATTTCTCATTACCCTACTCTGGTTGACTGGTAATAAATTGAGTTAATTTTCCCCAAGTTGAGTCTGTTTTGCTCGTGACGGTAATTGGTGAGTGATCTCTCCTGTCCTTATCTCGACCCACAAGCTCTTTGTTATATTTTCTCTCCCCTGTCCAGCTGAGGAAGGGGGAGTGATAGAAAGGCTTTGGTGGGCACCTCCGCAAAAATTAAATAGGAGAAAGGAAGACTTGAGTTAGCAAGTGTTCTTACATTTGTCTTCTGAAACAAATTCATGTGGGAGAAAAGTGACAGAGCAATTTCATGACAAGAGCAATTTTTAAGCAGGCTACTACCTCCAGCTGTGATGACAGACTTCTACAAATTGCAGGATTGTTTTGCAGTTGTAACTAGTCTCCAATTAGATTTCAGTTGTTCCGTAAAGGAAACCCAATCAATAGATTCCTCAATAAAAACACTATACAGCTCTGTACCCACAGGTCCATATGCTTTATCTTCTAGGTTTCATATCCATCTTTCACCAGTTGCATTGAGAATTATCTTCATGATGAATGCAAGTACGTGCATACTCTTCATCTGATTGCCATAAATTCTTTCTATTACAATTTTATTAAGCATTTTGACCTAATTTGCTAGGATTTCTAATTGAAGTTTAGGTTAGAAACAGGAATTATTAGTAAGTAGTGTCTATAGCCTATGATTCTGCCTTAAAAATAAAACAAACAATATCCTATGAAAGGCCTTTTCCCTACCTAGGCTTATGTGGTGAAATCCTTGATTTCTCATCCTTCTGGAGAATCTGAGCCAAGTCTGTACCTTCACTGCAGACTTGAATTACTGTTTTTTCTACATAAAGTCCCTTCATCTCTCTAGTTCCTCTTCTCTTCAAAAGACCAAGGGTCATACTTTCCAGCAGCCAACCCCCACTTAATAATTAGGGATTCCTCTCCCTCCCTGCCCTCACTCTCTCTGAGAAAAGACAATGAAGCCTGCAAAGTAACAGGAAACACTATATCAAGTAAATTCAAGAAGAAATATGTTCGTTCTTCATTCCCACTCTGACCAGCTTTTCCATCCATCTCACCTTCACATTCTTAACTTTTTTGATACACTAGTACAGAAAACACCTGTTTTTAAAAGAACTTATTGCTATTTGTTCACTGACAGTATATAAGCAACATCTGCTGTGTGACACAAGGCTACCCTGCAGAAATCAGTGTATTTCTATTTGTATATGTGGGTTCTATTGATTAGAGCTGAATTTTACTACTTGTATTTGCTCTCCTTAGTCTCACTGTCTTGTCTTAATAAATGGAAGAAGAGTTACAAATAATCACCTGTTGTAAAAAGAATTGGACCAAGTGTCTTGGAAGTGGGGGCTGCAATATGTTTGCTATATCAAAAAACTATGTCAAAAAACTATATCAAAAAAGAGTTTCCCATCAAGAAAAAAGATGCAATATTTGTTTGTAACAAAAAATGTAGTGAACACCACCACAAGGTTGTTTTACACTAGCCTAAACTGAATTTATTCAATTCATCACCTAACCATAACACCAGAGCAGTGTAAAATGGACTTAGCATACCTGAATATGTCTGGGTTTGGGTTTTGTCATTGTTTGTTTGTTGGGTTTTTTTTTAAATGAGGAATTCTACATTTTTAGTGGCAGAGTGCTATGAATCTAGATCATAATATACATGTAGTTGTAACTTCTCTCTACAAAAACAATCTCTGCAAAACAGTTTGGGACAGAAGAGAGAATATTAGCATTGCATGCAAAATTATTACAGTCTTTCAGAACTAGGTCACTTCTAAGTGAACCATGTGTAATATTCCAAGCCAGCACATTTTTTGGAATTTAAACTGCTGTCATCTTATCTCAATAAGTATAAATTAAGGAAGACAAGCTGGCAGAGGGTGAGAACTTAATCATATTTTTTAGCTACTGTCAATTGCCAATAAAAACTCATAGCTGAAGTCAAACTTTTAAAAATTAAGCTTACAGCTGCTATGTCACTGGAGTGACCTGAATATGCCATCATGATCTTTCCACATCCCAGGAGGCCAATAAATGTTATGCCAAAACAAGGAAGGAGACTTTTTTCGCCCAGTAGTTCCCCATAATTAACTTCAGTGGACCCAATGACACCAAAGGCTTGAATTAAGCTTTCAAAAGTGCCATCACAGCAGCAGCAGGGGTCAAGAGTTCTTGGCTAGAAGCTCTGCCTGAAGACTAGAGCAGGACCAAAGGAAAACGTGGCTGTGAATGAACTTCCTAAGGTTGTTTTAAGAGATTTTTACCAATCTACAGAAAGACCTTCAATGCACAGAAAGTGCTGCTTGAATTATGAGTTTATCCACAGCCACCATCATGCTTCTGGTTCCAGTAGTTTGGTCATTCTATGTAATTCATACTGTTCTATTAATGGGGTCAAGTTTGAAGAGACCTAAACATAGCATGTCTAATGCTCGATTAGCATTTTATATGAAGTAACTCTGAAGGGGTAAAAATCAGGCAAGTTTGCAGAAAAGAGAGCAAACAGATTGGAGAAGCTGGCTCTCATAACTGTTTCTAATATGATTCTTCAACTGAAAGTAAAGACTAAACATGAAGCTCCTGTGTTTGTTTAGGAATAATGCTTTAGAAAGATTTGCCGGAGGCATGTACCACTGCTTAAGTAGCTCTTTTTCCCCAGAAGAAGAGGGTTTAATTACTATGTGTTCCTCAGTTGCATGAGAGAGAACATTACCTGGTTATCTACTCCCTTCTTTCTCACATTCACAATCTAGGGAAAGTATCCCACCAGCGTCCTAATACTTCATGTCAGAAGCTGTGATTCTACTTTCCCTGTAACTGCAGATGGTTCTTTTTCCCTCTGCCCCTTACCTGTGTCATCATTTTAACCAGTGTGAAACCTAGCTATGTTATTGCCAGACCCAGTTAGGTCAATAATTTACTCTTCACTGGATATGAGATCCTTTAATACAGTATTTTCTCTTCAGATATCATTTTCCCTCAACAACTATAAAAACTTGGACTCAAAGTTTGTATTTAAACACAGATTCATTGTCTGGCAAAAAGAGGCAAGTTCTCCATGTTTTCCCTTCTCCACCATGTCACATATTCTGTGCAACAAAAACTGGAATAAAACCCTTTTAAAACAGTGTTATTTTGGCATGGACCAGAATGCTAGGAATTTCAAGTATTTGGGAAACCTGTTACGTAAACTAATAACAAATTTGGTTTGAATTCACCTTAAGCTCCATATTGTCTGTTTTAAGTCACATACACTCAGTAAATAGCATCCCAAACCACCTGCAAACTCAAGGTCAAGCTCTGGCAGAACCAGAGCAAAGCAATAAAAATAATCATGTCTCTTCCAGGTGACAGCCTGCCAAATCTTATTTATTCATATGGTCTTGGCATCTACTAGATTTATGAGCATCAAGGTTGTCTGAGCACAAAGAGATCAGAGTAGAACCAGAAAGAAGAGTACCAGAACTGCTTTTCCAAGGTTATTACAACCAGTACTCAACTAACAGCCTTCACAAAATGAATGCTTCTGTCTGACCAGCTGATATGTAAACACCCAAACAGCCCATTGTTAAACAATAGATAACAATATTTAAACAAAAAAAATATCAGTTTAAGAAAGCTGAAAATATTTGTTTGCACAGAATAGCTAACCTGGTCATTCTCTCAAAATTTTTTTCCCCAGTAAAATAGCTAGAGATTAGTGTTCAACTAGAAGGGAGGAACTGTAAATGAATGAAGGAATAAATTCCATAATGGTGTTTACTGTGAAGTTATACCTAGAAAAGTTATTTAAATACAAAATCATTTCTTCATTGACAAAAAACTTTAGTGACCACAGAGCTCAACAATGATAGATAGAAATCATAATTCAGATTCAAGATTTACCTGGATTAAATTCTGTCCTTGCAGAATATAAAAGACCACAAGGACTGTGAATGAAAGTGAAAAGTCTTAATAATTATACATCAGTAAGACAGCAAACGTTAATTCTTTTTAAAAAAGAAAATATTTGCTTCATTTGCTTTTAAGAAACTATTGCTAATGACTGATATACAGCATCTTGGACTCAGTGTCATGTGAGTGCCATGCCTAACAGTGGACTGAGTCCAAACTTAAGTCTCAGAAAAAGCAAAAGGCTGCATTATGGAAGTACATATTTATTTTTAAGGCAGTTTAATTACTTCCCGTACCTGTTTTGGGCATATATGGCAAATTACGTGCTATTTCACAACAAGAGCTTTAAGCCTTTTTGGGACATCACAGAGAAAGTTTTGAGCAAATTTAAATCTCAAGAGCAGGGTGCAGGCTTCTCAGCAGTACAGTGTAAAGTGAAGCCTACCTGGGAGAGCCTGCTTCTCTGGAGAGCAGGATTTGATCTTTCTGCTAATATCACACAGACAGCTGATTGCTGTTTCAGGAATGGTTGCTTTCCTCTCTAGCAATTACCCTCCTGGTAACAGGTTAACTATCTTATTGTGATGAGAAACATTGATATTGTTTCTTTTCCAACTACACTCCATTATGGTGTATAGTACTTGAAGATGTCTGAAATGTTTGCTTGTTTTCCTTAAAACAGCAAATAAATTCCCTCCCTCGCTGTTCCATAGTGGCATGGGCCATTATGAGGTTTGGAAAAAGTACAGTCTCTTGTGGCATAACAGGTCCAAAGAGATCACTTGAGTCAAGTTTAAAGTAGCATTTAATATGCAGATTAGATTTACTTAGCATTATTAAAATATCTAGAGTACACAGTTTGTGCCGCAATTAACTCAGGAGGGACATTTCCCAATTACTTTGGCAGGGAACTGCTGATAAGTGTGGGACTTTTTTTTCTCAGGGGGGGAGAGGGGAGTTATTTTCTATAATCTGTGGCTAGCCTACTTTCTAAGACTGCAAATCTTACTAAGCCTATCCTTCACTGTTACCAGAACACAGGGTTATCGATCAATAGATCCACCAAGAAATGGTCATTGCCATTTAACTGTAGGCTTTCAGGTTTTCTGGCATGTGCTGAAGGATATGAAATATATCTACAGAACCTTTTAAACTAGGCCTTTGTTGAATGCTTGTCTGCATTAGCAGGATACAGTGACACAGACAGGGTCATCTACTGTTATGTCCTTAACTGTATTTCTGCAAAAATGATTCTAAAGATGAAGTTAGTCTAGTAATTTTAAAGGATCCGCCTTATCAATAATAAGTCTAGAAGTGGTGAAAGAGCTTGTTGACTATTTCATGTGGTTCAAAGATTACTTTGAATAAATTTGCCAGAATATCTGGTAATCTTTCATCCACTTCTGAATCTCTAGATATGCTGTGAAAACACAAACACTATTTACTTATAGAGGTGAGTGAATAATAATTAATAGTGATAGATAATAAGCATTAGATTATCTGTCTAAAGGATAACCAAAATAAACAAGATTCAGCAGGAAGCAGACCAATAGTGGTGTAGTGATACATGAACATAACCAAGTAGCCTAACCAGCAAAGACAGAAAACACTGAAACAGCTTGTCCTACACCATCAGAGAAAAATTATACTATCCTTGGGGCAGACACCCACCAAGATGACTGTTAAAGGCGTTGTCTCTTGGAAAGCCATGCAACCCAAGAGGGTTACCAGCTAAAGGGCTACAGGAGGTAAAAGGGAGAGATAAAGGTGTATGAGTGAGGAATAAGCATGGGAAAATACAGGGAAAGGGGAACAAAAGCAGCTGAATGTATTTTAAGCAAGCTGCTGGTTAGTACAGTAGTCTGAGCAAGCCATATTTGATCACTGCAGTCTATCCCATATTTTTATTAAATCCTCTAACGAGCTTCTGTGTGAACATGCTCTCTATTCTGAGACTGTGTGTGCAAACACTATTAACTACAAGGTTGACAAGCCAGCAAGTAGCACAAGAGGTCTGAATGCTGGTCAGTGATGAGGAACCGTGGGTCTGAAGGGCAAGTGACTAGGGACCAGCAACTAGATAGAGACCAGCTACTGCAGAGACCACACTGTATGCAGGTATGTGAACTCAAGTGAACTTCAAGTTGAAGTGGCCAGTGAGTAGGATCAGGGATACCCAGGAAAAGGGTGTTCCCCTGATTATCAACCTGTAGACCCAGGATTAAGCCACTCACGCAGTGTGTGTTTATGTAGATACCGCTTCTGTGTGGCCAGCTGTGTTTTGATGGTGTGCCTATGTGTGTGTACCTATTGCGAATACATGCTGAGCCTGGCATCTGGCTGGACACCAAAATCATAGCAGCCTCCCATTTACTGACCTGGGACCAGTCGCAGAATCTGACAAACTCAGCTCTAGCAGAGTAGGAAGGAAGAATCCCTGGATGTTAAGGGCACTGGATTTGCTTGCCTCCGGCAGCAAGGATGAATGTTAACTAGTTTAGTCAGAGAAACTGAATAGTTACATGAGGTTTTACTGATGTTAATCATCCATAACAATAGCCCTGTAATTTAAGAAACATATTACTCTGCTAATGCATCTATATTTAGTAAGATTGTTTTGCAGTTATCATTAATTGTATAGTTTTATACCAATGCATTTCTGCAAAACACCATTATCATCACAATCCATAGAAAGCTTTTCATAATCAAAACCAAGCCATTACATTTAAAAAGCAGCAACAAAAGCTGTTTCTACTTCATGCAAAAATAATTCTTGATTTTTCACTCCATGCAATCTAAATATCTAGATCCATTGTGTTTAATTCTTTTAGTAACATGGTAAGTAATTACTTCGTTTAGTGTGTTCAACACTGCAGTCTACTGTTTACATCTTTACATAACAGACTAAAGGACGGCATATTATTATACTCACAAAAACCCATGCGAAACCTGGTGGCAGTTACTACAGTCTTAGATTGTGAAGCAAAATATTTTTTTTTAATCAGAGAACATTTCATCAGCAGATGTTATACTATGTAAATTTTTGCAGAGCTTGTCAACATAGAGGACCAAGTATACTAAAATTCCACTCAGTTTGTGGACTGAATGTTAATTAATACTTTCAGGTACATTGGGTCATTTTAAATCACCAGACTCCACACAAATTCTGTAAGTGACAGAAATGTGTTGGATTCCAGACAGGGGAAAAAAAACCCACCATTTTTAGGGATGGGGAAAAAGAAGACCAATGATGGTAAGAAGTCCTCCTCAAACCTGTTCTTTTCCTTTTTAGTACTGTAAAATAGGAAAGTTTTATCCTACAGTGAGTGCTTGTGCTTTTTACTGGACAAAAACTACAGGCACATCAACCTCATGTCATCAGAGCACAGAGTAAAATCTTTCTCAGCTCATGATACTGACAGGACTTCAGTTGTAAAACTGCTCCATCTGCTAATTTCCACTGTCTTTACTGATGGCAGTTGTTGGAGCTACTGGGTCTGTCTCACACTCAACTGCATCCTCTTCAGTCCCTCTATTCTACATCCTCCACTGATCTCACTCATATTATTTCTTCTTCACACACTCAAAGGAATCATGCATACATTCTCACCCCACTTATTTTAGTGAAATATTTAGCTTGGGAAAACCCTTGAAAATTATTAAAGTGTCTATATTTAGAGGAATGTTTCTGATATTACGTGATGAATACAGTAGGAGATCATATTAGCCTGTTCATCAAAAGAATGCAAGACATTGAAACTTCTTCCAGACAGGCAATACAAAAAAATCCTTAAAGAAGTAAGACATAGTTTTCTCCCTTATTTCCCCTGCAGTCCCACAACTGGTCATAAATACCAAGAATTAAGCTCATTAAAGACTTTCAAGGTTAGACTTTTTTTTTTTTTAGAAGCAGCATAGCTATTGCCATTCCAGCACAATTGTCTTGAGGGCTAAACCAAAATATATTGGGGAATGGTAAGCTTGTTTTAAATGAAACCTTAACATTTATAAGAAAAAGAAAAACCAGTAAAAGTTAAAATGGAAGAGGAAAAAGGAAGGCTATGTCATGAAACGAATCGGAATTTATTTCCTTCATACCCTAGAAACATTTAAAAAACTCATGTTACATTACAGGTTAAAATTTAACAGATTCAGGTTACCCAATAATTGGATTGGATTACTGATATTAACTAACCCTAAATTGGGCTCTTCAGAAAAGCCACGATACATATTAATACAGAGAGCAGTAAAACCACTGGGATGACCTCATAAGGTATGCATCATACAGAAATAACACCTTGCGTAAGCAGGCTAAAAGCACTGTCTACTTTCAAAGCCAAGGCATAAATAGATTTCATTTCAGAAATGCAAGAATAAATATGTCTATATATTTTGGTATGAACACTCAAATGTGAGCAAGTGTAGTACATACATTAGCAAACATTAGTTCCTACACATTATGCAGGCTCCTCAGTATATACTGACTGCTATTTGCTTTTTCAGCAAGCACCTGTGTACTTAAGAGCCCTTACAAAGGGTCTTCCATTTCATTAAATTAGTTTTAATTACCAAATCATATTGCCTTAAAGCCTTCACCTACCCAAAACATTATCCATATAATTCCCTCTTCAGTATCCTCTCCTAACTAAGCTATCTCCAGTAATTTGGTCATACTGGACTAGCCCCCACACTCTTATATTTATAATTTATGACAAATGGAATAAGCCACTGAGCCCAGGCTGTAGCCAACATCATTTCATGCTTGGTGTCTAGTGAGTATGAAAGATAATCAAACTTCTCTATAGCAATCTGACATTATTACTATTGGTTTCAGAGTTTAGTTTTTTGATGAGCTATTGCCTTTCTCAGAATTGATGTTCTGTACTGGTACCTCTGACAGCATGTTATATTGCTCAACAATGTGTACATTTTTGAATGTTTATCTTCACTTGATTAAATATCTAATTTTTGAGCTTCAGCAGTGGGATAGTTTTTTCAGTGGCTATATTCTGTTGAATAAAGTTTTTAATCTCAAAAAAATATTCCAGAACCATGACTGACATTTATTCAAATAAGCTACAGTAATTTCATCTTGAACTAATCACTTTTATCCCAGTCTTGAAAAGGAAATAACTTTTTGCAAGGGCCCCAATTCTTTAACGTGAGAGCTTTGTTTGGCTGGGCAGATTCCTGAATATCCTAGGTAGGTCTCTGTCTTATTGATTCACCTAAACCAAATTTAAGTTTATACAGACAAGGAGCTTCAGAAATTACAGTTGAAAATTCTCTGAAAACAGTAAAACACTTAAGGTGTCAGATCCTGATTCTATCAGCTTGCACAAGAAACAACTCAACCCACAATAATGTACTCCTGCCATGTTTAAATTGGTTTAACAAGCAGAATTTTACCCAAGAATAGCAGTAGATTTGCTTTTCTTAATTATCTCTCATGAACATCAGAGATTATAAATCAAAGACCCCTCATTTAGGTAATGGAAATATTAAATGACTTGAAAATATATGAAGTGTAACACTGCAATGAACAAGCACTCACTTGTAAAGGTCAATAGATGTATACATCAAAACACCCTGGTATTAGCCTAGTAACTTCTAGAGATCTTTGCATCTGAATGCTAAATGGGCTATAGTCATCTACAGCCATACCGTAACAAGGGTTACCTTTCCAGACAAAATCTGAAGGAACATTAGTCTAGATACAGCATTAGCTCTCCTTTGACCACATGGCTGAGCAAATGCCAGAAATTTTCTCAGTTACTGCTTGGGTGAATGCCACTGTGAAACAGCAGGCATAAGGAAGACCAAGTCAGCTTAACTGTCCTCACTAAATGAAGAGAAACTGAATAAGCGTCTCTGCTGTCCAAACCATTATATTTGTTCATCAATCCTTTAAGATTTTAAGTTAGCTATGTAAGGTACAGTAAAACAGGAAGTTATATAGTACATGCAATTAACCTTCACTAAAGATCTTTACACGGCCTGCTTTACAATTCTATCTTCATTCTGCCAAAGGTTAAATATGTAATTAGATATTAATCCAGCTCTTTGTTAGTACAGATCTAGGAAGAAAAGTCAGATTGACACAACTGAACAGAATATTCTGTGTTCAGTCTATGCTGAATAGACTGTGCTTTGCTGGTAAAATTGGCTGATCATTGCTATAGGACAAGAACACAAGTAAAAATAATTCCTTTTAGCACTGATGCTGGTTGAATCCCTCAGAAGTCATCAAATCCAAAATATTACTTGCTCAGTATTCCTGTGAAACCATTTGGACATCCTGTCACAACTGTACATTTTAGTTCAAAATACTTTGGATTCCCTTCCTCTCACAAAACAAAACACTCCAGACTGCCATCCCCATGCTTTGATGCACAAATGAAATTTAGTACATGATTGCCTAGAGCCACAGAAATAATATCTACATGGACTTTTCCTGTATACACAAGCATGGAGCTAGAGGTTGAAAGAGAAGAATCTTTTCTATTACATTGTGGTTATTTGTTTCCCTATTCTGAATTTTAACCACCCTGAAGACCTTTCCTTCCTCCTTCTTCACATCAAATATAACACTTTAAATAAAAGTCTAGCAAACAAAAACTAAATGAAATGTCAGAGGTCTGATAACACTGAAATATTGCATTAGTGTTTTGTATTACAGCTATCGCACAATGAAGCTTCTCTGAATAGAAAAGGCACCTGGAGTCTGCAAGCAAACTTAGCCTTAGACAGTTTACAGAAAGATCACTTCTAACTTAGGAGAAGGTGCCTTACATATATTTAAATGAGATATTTCTGCTGAAAAATTAACAAAAGCTAAGACCTATCAGTACAGGTCCTTTCTAAGAAAAACCTATTTGTGATTATTGCAATAGCTCTGCCAATTTGACTTCAGCATTTGGCAAAAGGTTTTGGACAACACAGTGGGGTTGTAGAGTGGAGGAAGAGGGAGACAGAAAATGTCACATCCTTTTTCAAAAGGAGCATTGTGATTTTCCATTCAGAAGACAGATGTGTCTGTCCTTTCATAAGACATATGTCTTACATCAGATGTGTCTTAATTTAATATACTAGGAAAAAAAATTTAAAAAAGAAAAAAAAAAGAAAATTCAATCCTTCCTGAAACAAAGATACATCAATTCAGGGTAGGCCTGGCCACAGTAGAAAGATAAGATCATTTTAGAAAAAGAAAAAGCAAGCACAGGAAATCTTTTTAATTGGCTTTCAAGTGGTTGCTTTGCTTCAGAAGTCTTTATCCTTTGGTAACCAAAAGCCAGCACATTGTCTTGGCCAACTTGCTGGAGAACTGACATCGCATCCTTAGTTCAGTAAGGCCAACAGTGGGGAAACATAGGCCACCTGTGCTACTTCCCATAATGTAATAGAGTACAGCCCAAAGTCTTCAAGTTCATTCAATTTATCAATATCAAACCAATTTTCATTTAAAGGCAGGGAAGAGATTATGGTTATGCAATTTTAATAGCTGAAGTTTCACCCTACTTAGTGAGGACTCAATTTCAGTTTTAGTGGAGATCCAGCTAGCCACTAGCTGAAATATAATTAAAATCCCACCATAATCAATTCTGTACCCTATATGGGGAGTCATGTCATCTTCCCACACACCATGGGCTATTCAACTGCTTTTTGGGAGTACTTTTAAAACAAAAAATATAAGCATAACACTTCCAAGGTAAAGTATAAGAATATAAACAGTATTTGAAACAGTTTAGAAAGCACATTAAGTATTAACTGATGATGTTTATCATGGGTAGGATATTTTAGAGGGGGCTTGGCCTGCAGGAAAGGAGTAGGGGGTGAAAAGTTTGGCTAGAGAAAAGGAAAAGGAAGGTGAACATTTTGGATTTTGCTAAAGAAGTTCAGAAGTCAATCAAGATTTTTTAGTTGCAAGCTAAAGCCAGTGCAGGTAGGCAGAGCTTTGTTGATTCACAGTCCCAGAGCTACACAAGAAAAAGTTTCAGCTAGTGCTGTTCAAGGGCTGCCCAAAGGCTATTACCTATGTCAGTAGGGTGGCCTCTATCTCGCCTTGTCAAGTATAAAACGTCTCCTCCTGAAACTAGCTGCACTCCTATCTGATGTCTTCAATTTGTTTATATTTAACTTGGTGTACACTACAACTGTGATCTAACATGACACGGTTATAAAATTATATATAACATTATATTACCCATTTTTAAGACATGATTTTCCTCTAAATTTTTTCTTGAGTCATAAAACAAAACCAGAGTTGTTCTTATTTATTTGTTAGAGTACGTAGGAAGTGTTTCCCTTAAAAAAAGTACTTTTTTTCTCTTTAAAGAAGTTAAAGCCAAAAACTGGAGAAGAGAGAAGTGCAAAGATGTTGATTAACTTTTCTGAAAAGGTGATTTGATGTTACCAGGTAGACTGGAGAAACACATAAATGAAAAAAATAACTCAGTAGGAGTGTTTGCTTTTTGATTTTGTTTAAATTTTCAATGACTATCTTTTCTCAGCATATGCCAGTTTTTGCCTTTATGTTATTTACATGAAAGAGTTAGTTCTGATGAATTTCACAATTAAAACACATGGAAAAAGTCTCACAAGTGTCAGAATATTCTTTTTGGCATTTAAATAAAGCAGTTGATTTGATCTACGTGTTTTCTATTAAGGTCCTGAAGACAAACCTTTCGAAGGCAAGAGATATCTATGTGAAAGATTTAAATAAAGCTTTTAAATGCCTGTAATAATAATCATGCTTTTAATAAATAGTGCACCATGCCATAAAGAGTACTCCAAGAAAATGTACAAAAATTTAGCCTATGTTTCAGCAACACTTGAACACAGGCTAAAATTTGAGGGAAGCAACTAACTTGAGAAAGTTTGTATGAAAATTCAGCATGTTTTAGAATTAAGCAGTCACTTCAGTGTTCTGCTAAACAAAAGTCTTGATCTACACATATACATAAAAACACACACACTATATATCTATTAACTATCTTGTTTCTTGTCCTTAAGGTATTATGAACTTGAATTTTATACTTCTTTCAAGCACTAAAATTAAGCAGTTTCTAGTTTGTTAACTGTGATGTTATTCTAATGAAAGGAATGCCTATGGTCCTGTCATCTGTGACCTTTAGCAGCTATCAGATGATAATGACTTCTGCCTGCTTGCCTTGGCTAAATTCACTTTCAGCCCTGTAATAGGAAGTCAGAACTACAATGATGCTTCATTATGCCACATAGCATGTGCAATTTTTTTTGTGCTGTGCAAAACAGAAACTGAATTTGAAATGGAATTTGCCAAGAGAAATAACAAGAACTTAAAAGTGAACAGACAGCAGAAAAGGGCACTTGGTTTTTGGCAGTGGGACAGAATATGACCTTTGAATTTATTCACGTTTGAAAGCTCTCTTCCCTTTTTTATTTTAATGGCATAAATGTAAGAATATTCTAAGAAAAACAACAGTGGTACTTTCTCAAAGTTTCATTGCAGTTAGCATAATTCCAGAGTCTAGTAGGTTTTATGTTCCCATTCTCTAATAAGGCTGTATGTGAGTCTGAGGTTGCCAAATCCCTCTAAGAAATAGAGGGGCAAACCCCACAGTTCCAACGACAGCAACCATCTCATTTTGATTACTTATTGCATATTACAAGATTTACCAGATGAATTCATGTTTCTACATATCAAAGATAAATCTAGACCTTACAAGGGATAGAGATCTTTCCTGAAAACTTCCAGAATTAGTATGAGTATTTTGAAAACCATCTGAGAAATTTTTTGTTAGATCCTTTCTAGTATTCTAGAAAGTTTAGAAACTTTCTCAAACAGGTGCATAAAGAGTTCAGTTCTTCCCTGTTTTAGTGATAAAAGTATAACCATAAGAGTACACATGATAAGTAATTCCCTACCTATTATAGTGTTACTTTGTTCCCTACTTTTTTGTAGTGTCAAGTGCTGTATAAGGCAAAAAGGAAAGCAAGAAGCAGGACACCCTCGGAGAGTATCCAACTGAGCTGCAATTTTACCTTGTAAACAGCTTTAAGAAACAGTACTAATAAGATGTAGGTTCCTTTTTCCTGCCCCTCCTCCTTTCAGTAAAAAAGATGGAATTTAAAGTAATTGAAAAATCTCCACATAGTCATTGTAGACCTCAGATCCTTGCTCCAGAAGAAATAACTGTTAATCAATTCTAATAAATTATTTCATTTATGTTTTGCTTAAAATATATCCCCCAATGACTAGATTAACAATATCTAAGAATGACATGATATTTTCTCCTAGTTTGTTTGAGTCAAATTACTTGGCGGGGGGGGGGAGATTTTTTAAAGTTTTGCTCATGATTTTGGTCTAATTTATAGATTTCTACAGTTATCTACTTGAGTAGCAAATATCATTTGATATATAGCAGAACAAACAAAACCTCTGTGCAGTACATGATCCTAGGAAAACTCAGATATAATTGGATCTATCATATGTGTCCAAAAATCTCCACTATGTTAATTAAAATTAGCCTTGTCTGAATTTTTTCTATCTGCTGGGCACCTGTTTTGAAAAGGACTTGGGGGTATTGGTGGATGAAAAGCTGGACATGAGCCAGCAATGTGCACTCACAGGCCAGAAAGTCAACCGTATCCTGGGCTGCATCACAAGAAGCATGGCCAACAGGTCAAGGGAGGTGATTCTGCCCCTCTATTCTGCTCTTGTGAGACTCCACCTGCAGTACTGCATTCAGCTCTGGAGCCCTCAGCACAGAGAAGATGGGGACCTGTTGGACCAGGTGCAGAGGAGGGCCACAAAAATGATCAGAGGAATGGAAAACCTCTCCTATGAAGAAAGGCTGAGAGAGTTGGGGTTGTTCAGCCTGGAGAAGAGAAAGCTCCAGGGAGACCTTATTGTGGCCCTTCAGTACTTAAAGGGGACTTATAAGAAAGACGGGGACAAACATTTTAGCAGGACCTGTTGCGATAGGACAAGGGGTAATGGTTTTAAACTAAGAGAAGGTAGATTTAGACTAGCTATAAGGAAGAAATTCTTCACTGTGAGGGTGGTGAGGCACTGGAACAGGTTGCCCAGAGAGGTGGTGGATGCCCCATCCCTGGAATTGTTCAAGGTCAGGCTGGACGGGGCTCTGAGCAACCTGATCTAGTTGAAGGTATCCCTGCTCATTGCAGGGGGGTTGGACTAGATGACCTTTAAAGGTCCCTTCCAACCCAAACTATTCTATGATTCTATGATCTGAAGTTTGCTATACTGGAATGTTCAGTTTCTTCTATCAGAGCAATTTTATTCTTTATAGCTAGTAGTATTAGAGTTGCCAGAAAGCTAACAATGACAGATGACATCCTTTAAAGATAAATTACTTTATGTTACAACAATAGATGTTATACCTTCTAAATGGAAATTGACTTTCAGATGAATAAAAGAATTTAACCTTAATAACCTCCTAGCTAGCACCACGATTTGTAGAAAAGAAATGGGACTGGTTAGAGGTAATGGGCACTTATAAGCAGGGTATGAGTAAGACCATATTAGAGGTAATGAAAGAGGTTAATATTTAGCAATGGGTTTATAACCTAGGTAATGACTCCTGGTGTAATAAATGCAGGAAAATAAAGCGGTATATCAGCACAGTCTTTTTTGAGACCATACAGCTGGATTCTCTTCTGCTTTCAAAATATCTATTTATATAATATGCACAAAGAAAGGGGAAATTTACATCAATTGGCTGATGTTGTATTCTTTCTAACTCTGAAATACTTGGAGTTTAAATAATAAATCTGCAATAGTGATTCTTACCAAAATAATAGATCTTTAACTATCTTGGGAACTCTCTGGATGAAAGCACAAAGAAAGAGTAATATTGTCCTGTTATCAAAACTGGAACAAAAGTAATACAATGATAGTAATTTTTGTAATTGTTTGTGTTCAAACTGTGATCAGTTTGTTCCATTTAGCCACACTGGATCATCCATCTTTTTTTCACCAAATCTTACTATGCCTCATTTGCCAGTCAAACATACAGTTTTCCAAGCTCCAAAAACAGTAGTGCAAAGCAGAAGACAGAATCTATTAGTATTCAGTGTGGACAACTTTCTGGTCCAAAAGATATGCAAGCTTAGTCCTTTAACATTTTAGCTGTTAATAAAATGTTCTATCATATGACACTGGATTTCTTAAAAATAACAGGCTTCCCAATGAAAGGAAGGTATTGAAGATATGTCTCAGATTTAACATATTTTCCTTCCTTAGTCAATGCAGCCAAATTGGCCAGTTGTTTCAAAACCATTACCATCTTCTGTGTTATTTTAATTGTTGTTAATATTGGAATGCAGCATATGTTCATTTTGCTCTTTTTGCAACTTCCAATCACACATATCCCCATGTTTACAAACATTAATTATTCTTTACAACAACGATGTGAAAAAGAGCCATTTTTTCATTACTCATTTCACATATAATGAAAGAGCACCAACTCTTTCTCTTTAGTGAGAAAACTACCAAAATGATGCAACAGTAACTCCTTACCACTGCCATAGCCCTAGTACCATCAAGCAATATAACTAATACTCTAGCATCCTCAAATTAGCTAGTCTGTTAATATGACTAGAACCTGTGAATATCTTAAAATGATCTGCATGCATCATGCCCAATCATATCTTGTTATAATAAAACAGTTTTAAAGTCAAAGTTTTCTAAATTGCATATGTATGTAAACCGCCATACAACCTGATGCGATACAAATGGTATCCAAGTCAACATTTCCAAGTAAAGACATATTCTCATTGTGTAAGTAGTTTTGTTTATACATTAATCAGATATTAAACCAAGTCCTCTTGCCTTGGAGAGGAATTCCAATGGGATCTATATGTGACAGGAAGGAAGCTGTACCAGGCAGAACTCAAACTTAACAAGCAGGAGATAAATTCAGGGTGCTATTGAATTAGTTGCAATCAGCAGGGACATAAGAGTGAGTTTGTACTAAACAGAAACATAGCTAAGAAAAAGGAATGTAAAAAGGACTATTTCATCTCAAGTTTATATTTATTTTGGAGATAACAAGCCTAAGAATGGGGCTTTAGAAATAAATGGATCCCAGCCCAGAAGAGCTGTGTGAAATACCTTTATAGTTAGCTTAATTTGACAATCAGGTAATGGAAGGGAACTGAGGAAACATCTTAAAGTAAAAGCTACAAGCTGCCATAAAGCTGTAAGTATTTGTTTATTCCTCTGTATCACAGTCTCTAAACATAACTGCTTTAGGAAGTTTTTCACTGGAGTAAAATAAATTCATTTTTGCTTTTACTTTAAAGGCTGCCTTGACTTAAATGTTATTCACAGCAGTTAACTGTAGTCATTCTGTCCTCTAGAGAACAATCCTAAACAGAGGTATCAGCTCATCTTCATGGGCTACCAAACATCAGCTACAAAACTGAGGATCTTGTGAGACTGGAGAGTCCCACATGAAATTACTTTGACTCTTTTAGGAATTGCTAACATGGAAGATGGGTTTGGAATACACATCACTCCATGGGCAGATTATTTTTGGTCTGTAGCAAGACATTAGCAAGTTGTTCCTGAATCTCTGGAGATCCCTCAAAGTTTTCCCAATTTCTCAGAATTATTCCATTGTGAGATCATTCCTCTGTCTCATTCTACACTATTACTGGCATTACACTAAAATACCAACTGTGCTTGATGTGGCACAAATGCACAGCTTTCTAGACTGTTTTACCAGCAGCCTGTAACAGAGGAAAGACAGGAGAAAGGCCTCATTCACACTGCAGATAGAGGCAAAACTAAGAATGCATTCCCACATCCATCCCATTGGCCAGATGAGTTCTGTATCTGTTAGATTATGCTTCCTCTCCAACATCTGGATTATAATTTTCTTCCATGAATCTTTCTGGGGCTTGTTAATACATCATTAATATCTTAGTCTGAATGATGTTTTTAGTTTAGTTTGCTCCCAAGGATTTCAGTTCATTTCATAATTCTATCCCGTTAGGCTATTTTCCAAGCAAGGAGTATTCTCTATTGCATATTAAAATCCCCAGTGAATCTGAAGGGTGGCTTTTCATGCAGATGCTCTAAATCCTTTAACTTAACTGGTTGGTTTGAAACACCCTTTGCCTAACTTTCACACCCCACTAGTCACATTTTCATTTCTCATTGTAGTAAATTTCAATACAGAAGAGCAAAACACAAATGAGAATTATTTGTATTCAATTGGCTTCAGTAAAAATTCTGTGCATTTTCCGTGTGAGTTGTTCCCTAATCTCTATCAAACTGTACACAGAATAAATAGCAGATAGTAATGTGCCTTTTGCATATAATAAAATACATAGAGACTGAAATGTCTTTGGGAAATCAAGAATCAAAGTTATAAAAAGCCACTCTAGAAGAAAAGTATTCAATGGGAATAACAGACATTCATAGAGTTACAAAGGATATTACAATCATTTAGTCTAACCTCATTATAAAATAGGCCGTAAGAGTTTCCTGAAGTAATCTTTATGTAAACCTAGATGAAAACTAAGTCCTCATTTGAAAATATCCAACAATGAAGAATCCACTACAACAACTCACAAATTCTTCCTTTGGCAAGCTTCATTTACTGTTAAAAATATACCTCTGAGTTTCATAGGATCAGGTTGAAGAGACCTCAGGAGGTCTCTAGTCCAACTGCCTGCTCAAAGCAGAGGCAGCTCTGAGGTCAGACCAGGTTGCTCAGGGCTTTATCCAGTCTGGTCTTACAAGGATGGAGAGTGCAAAACCTTGCATCATGCAAGGATGGAGAGTGCAAAACCTCTCCACACAACCTGCTCTGTAACTTGACTGCCCTCATGAGGAAGAAGTTTCTCCTCATATCCAGTCAGAACTTAATGTCACACACATCACTAGATGGGGAAATTCCACTACTGAAATTCAGATTCATTGAAAGACACCACCTCCACCCCACCTGCCCCCAAATTATCATTGCTTTAAAACTGTTTTTTGAACTTCCATCAGACTAAATATCCTGCTCTGTGGATAAGACACTCTGAGTGTTTTGGCTTCAGAAAAGCTTTGGTGGACAGAAAATCAAACTACTAGTGTGGAAGAACTACTAGTCTAGAACCTAGATATCTTGAAATCTTAGCACCTTCCTATAAAGAAGTACAAGTGGATGCTATGATCTATACAATACTTACACTGTATTTTATGCCCTTTCAGTCTGCATATTAATTTCACAAGTCTTCAATGTCTCTTCTACAGTTGACCCAGCCTCTCAGATCAAAACAGGCATTTTTTTCACTCTGCATTCTCTATGCACCCCAGATAAACAAAAACCTTGTTTCGATCTTCTCCTTTTCTCATGTTAATTTTCCTTATCTATGAGTAAGCTAATTTCTGTTTGGGAACCAGACTGTCAACCCTCCCCTACCTGTTTCTCAGGAGTATCACAAGTTCCTTCTTTGATGATCATTTACCACCCAATAAGAAGCTACTTCTGGTTCTTTCCTAGATGTGGGTTACAAAATCATAAGTCAAGAAGCTCTGATCACTGTCAAGGGCCTATATAACAACTTGTAAAAACCTGTAGTTTCCCCTGTACAACAGCAATGCAGTCAACACCAACCCATTTTGCCTGTAGCCAGGAACTGACCCAGTTGAGGAAAAAGAATTTCTGTTTACTGTAGAATATCTCTCACTTTTCTCACATGAAAGCTCACTAGCCAGACAGGCCTAACAGTGAATTATGTGGAGCGAATCATTTAATTCACATGGATTCTGACCATGATTTCCACCAGTTTATTCATTATATGAATTTTCTAGCAGATATTACATGCATTTTTTTAAGATACTTTCTAAAGTTTTTCAGGCACCAAATAATTACACTTATTCTATTACTTATTCTATCCTTATCTTACATTACCATTAAGTACAGAATCATTTTTCAGACTAATTTCAGACTACTATCAAGCAGTCTTGATATAAAAATTGCTGAAAGCACTTAAGTTATATAAGGACAAGCCTTCCTCAGGAGGACCTAAAGACTTTAAAGCCTAGTTCCTTTTTATATGATTTTCTTAAAACATATTTTCTTCTTTACTTGTTATTTTCTTAGATATTTAGCACATGAATCAGTGGATCACATTGTTTTGCTTTCCATCAAGATTGGTATGTACTTACAAACAAGAAACTTACCTTCTGTGTTCTGTTCCTTTAACTACCACCCAGTCAACAGGATCTAAAATAAAAACTGGCTCTTCTCGGATCTTTTTCTACTTTAACTGAAGAAAGGTTTTCTTTGGTACGTAAGACACAGTTCCCTGTTTGCTATCTCAGCAAGTTTCTTACACAATTACCTGGATGTACCAGTTTATGTTCCCAGACTAAATACTGAAGTTAATATCAAACATAAATCCCAAAACTGTGAGAGTATTTCCTTGACAAAAATATCAATTTTGCTTCACTTCCCAAAATGGCTAAGACTTCCCAATTATCCAGTCTGGTTTAGTGCCATAATTTTCCCTTTCATAGTATGAATATATAGGGTCTTAAACAGTCCACTGATCAGTAAACATATTGTCAGAAATGTTATTCAAATCTTCCTAATGCCTTCCAGATTCTCACACAAATAATCATGATGGCACTTGCTGCTGTAACATTATCTTCAATGCTACATTTACATATAGAATAAAAGAATAAAAGCATTCTTTTTTATTTATTTGTATCGCTTAGGCGCTTCAGCTATGGATCAGGATCTGAGTGTTCTAGGGACTAAATGAATACATACAAGCAGCAATTTGCAAATACACAGTAGTAAATTTTTAGTCAGCAGATTTTTTCATGTGAAACAAACTGTTAATGAAAAGTTTCATAACCAATAGGGAGTTACCATGGGAAAAGCCTAGGAGAGATCTTTCCATAGAAGATCTGTGTACATATATTGAAACCACCGTTGGGAATTGGTGAGGTACAAAAGCTATCCACAAATGCATAAACATGTTTACATGAGATAAGTCAGACTCCAGAACTGTTTATCTGCACCCTTTACATTTCAAAGTCCAGAAATAATATTCAAATACCAGAACCTAATCCTGCCAATCCATCTATGTTCCAAAGCGCTTGCTTTTTTTGTAAACCTAAAATCCATTTAGGTTTTGATGTTGCCTTCTTGAAGACCACATACTGTTCTGAGATTTTTGTTTGTTGCCTAACCAACAATTTAAATTTTCCTAGAATTCCAGAAGCACTCTAATTGCTTACAAGTGCACACTAAGCAACATAAAGAAGTGTTTGCATTTAGCCAAGGGTACTTACTAATGACTTTCCTTTGATAGGCTGAATTGTTGAAGGAAGGAGGTGGTTGCAGAGGAATAAACTAAACTTTCTGGCTACTAATTGTAAGTCATCAAGGACGAAATTAACAGATGTTTCAGGTACAAAGCCCACATATTCTGAATTTAAGCACTTATGTTTCTAAGTCTTTGTGTTCCTTTATCATTCAGAACCAATAGTTTTATTCACACCATAACCTCGCAACTTACCCATTAATTTTTCTATGAAATATCCGAGGTGAACAACATTCTTTTACCTTTTGTAAAATTCTTCATTTTTTAGAACTACAGAAAAAATCTTGAAAGACAATACTGTCTAAACTGCAATTTTCTATTATTAAAACTGTACCTAATATACTTTTCAGATAATATTTTACATAACTCCCAGGAGTCTATCCCTGTATTCACTATAAGTTGTTTTGGGTTTTTTTTGTTGTTGGTTGGTTGGTTTGTTTTCAAATCAAGGTAAATATGAATCTAAGAGGGATTTAAGATTTCTGGAGTAGACATATTAAAAATTATTTCCAAAAGTATCTGAAACACGGGGCGGGGGGGGAGGGTGCACATTCTTAAAGTTGTATCAGCTATATTTTTCTACCTTGTCAAAGTCATTTCCATAATTAATGAATGATTTTCCATTCCTTTTCCCGGACTAGTTAGCTTCACACATCAGGATCAACTATATATCATTTTTCAGTTTATTTTAGGGCAGAGCAAAACAGAATTTCACACCTTACAGAATACAGCTATGGAACTTATTGGAATGCTAATTAGCTATATTTTTTTCCATAGCTTTAAAGTTCCATATTAGAACTTTTTTTAAACTCACACAGTAAAATTTACCAGTTGCTTCTTTCATCAAAAAGTCTTGTGAATATTTTAAGAGGCAATCTAAACTAAAAATATTCAAAGCTTCAAAATTGTGTTTCCAAACATTTTTAAATGGCTCTGATCACTACTGTGCAAGATTTGACATTTCAAATTAATGGTGGTTTATTTGCAAACTTAAAAAAAAAAAAAAATTAAGTTGCAGATGTTCATGTACCCTGATTTCCAGCTGAAATTTTGGATTAAATTATAATCAGGTATTCAAATTGAAGTGTGGAGAAAAGAGCTAATTTTTTCTAAAGCTTCATCACAAACATAACTTTTCCACAAAAAGATCAATTCCATAAACCATGCAGTTATTCAACCCCTACTGAGTTTGACAGCAGCTTGGGGGATGTTTTTTTGGCTTTTACTTTAACTGCATTATTGCAATTGAATTATTCCAACACTTAGGCTAGAAACAATATAGTGAATGAAGACCAGCTTTATTTTAAAAATCCTTTCAATACAAAAGCAGATGATAGAGAATCATCTTGGTATCTATGTGAAATTTCACCTGTTTCACAGTAAGCTGTCATATAACTGCCAATTATGCCACAGTGCGATTTATAAAAATAAAAACACAGATGTATTTTTAATAGATCTCATCTCTCTTTCATGGTGCTTCATAGCACTAAAAAAAAAATCTCCCAATGTATTAGTCAGGTGGATTGTAGTTTTCAAATTACTTTAGGGGATTTATTTATGTACTAAATGTACCGCAGCAGCTCACAGCAGGCTCTTTCTCTAGCTTTGAGTTAGAATTGTTTGTCTAGAACATACAATGCGGCAAAACCATCTGTGGAAGTGCTGGAAGAAAAGAAAGAGAGTGGGACTGAAGGTGTGTTTAGTATGCAAGTATTGAGACTGCCATGTGAAAGGAAGGAGGAAGAAAGGCTGATGGAGGAAGATTAATCAAGAGGGAACCACAGGTCAACACCTTTGCTGCAAAGGGACAAAGACCAGGTCTACTCTTAGCAAAAGAAAAGCTGTTTCAGAACACCTCTGAAGAGTACTTAGGTCATAGTAGTGCAAAATTCCTTATTTTTTTGTTTATTTCAATATCTCCCCACAACTGAAAATAAATTCTCAATATTTTGTGTAATGCTTACTCTTTTCAAAGTGCATGACAAAAATCTATGTGTTTGCTCTATCTTTATTTGCTGATCATCACAAACAAGCACACCACTGGATGAAAACATGCTGTACCTTATTTCTATTGTTAAAGCCCTCATATTCAGTCGCAAAGCAGATGAAACTTAAGTAGTCAGTACTTTATTTGCTCAATAGGAAGACGGATATCTTCTCATTTAAGCTTCTTTTATGGACCTGTGATGGATACACTCAAACCCCTTAACCAAACTAGCAGTAGTGTGGTACAGACTCCAAAGGAGGTAAAGGCCTGAGCCACAGCTGGGCCAAGAACTCTTCTAGTTTCAATCTGTTCTCTGAAAACCCACAAAGATCAGAATGACAGTGAGCATCGATGAATATGACCTTGGAAGACCAATCATGCAATTACATATGACTAGTGGGTGGCTTTTCCAAGACTCATTTATCAAGGAACAAAGAAATTTGTGGGTACAACGAGTCTCATGCATACCTTTCCTATCACATGTAATTTGACTACAAGCCAACCACTTTATTCCGTAAATATGACAGCCTAAGCGAGCCTTCTGTGAGCCCTCCGTGCTAGGCAGCGTGGCTGCATGGCAGTGGTTTCCCCTTGAGCTGGGATACCTCTCAAGGTTGCTCCGCAAGGCAGAGACACCTCTTACCAAGAGCGGAGCTTTGGTAAGCGACTGACTTAACTGTTAAGTTGCACTTCTACAACATCATATTAAAGTTTTGCTAGACCTTTGACAGGGGTTCTTTAAGTGATCTAAATGACCTGTTCACAACAAATTGGCCTAATCAGCATGATACTAAAATCACACATTCTCGACAGGAACTTGCTTTCTTGTAAAGTCTTGTTTGCAAAAGAATCCAGGTGGGCTAACAATGCCTGCTTTTCTTTTCTACTCTACACTGCTAAATGGGAAAAGAAAAAATGTTTTTATATTGCATAGCAATATGAAATATATTTTTCAAACCATCTGTGGAGATAAGTGATTCATTCATTATCCAGAATACCTCTGACAAATTCTACCATCACGTTTTCTGGATCAAAGATAACTTGACAGAGTGGAGCTTGGATGGAATGAGGTGCTAAAGTATTGCACCAGAGAATGATCTATGATTATGAGACACTCAGCAGCTAAGTACAGATTAACTCTAGACTGACATGTAGTTTCAATTTTAGTATTTATTCATACAAAATACCAAATGCTGAAAGAATATCAGAAAAAGATTCAAACTGCATTAGTTTTATTAATCAAAGACAAACCATCACCCGTTACCTAATCCTATGCGGCTATAGAGTATATACTGTACAAATTTGTTATTTTTATTTAATAGCTTCACAAATTACAGAAGCAATCAGCTGTATCTAATCAAATAAGAACTGTTCACATATTTATTTTTCAATCTCAATACAAGAAATGCTGAATCTTGAGTAACATTTCAAATAATTTTTTCCCAACCCAGAAGATAAGCTGGGTCAAGTAGAACCTCCATGTTTCATAGTTATTATAAGATGGTGCTCATCTAAATGAAGAAGTCTACTCTTGGTGACATTATTCCCTCTAGCAGGCAACTACTACTGTATAAATAATTTGTAAATTAAGAATTTGTTTGAATAAATCCTTTTTGATAAGTGTTCTCATCACACCCCCCCCCCCAACATTTTAGCACATGAAAGAAAACACAAAAGGGAAAACAAAAGGTAATAAAAAGGAACATAGTCAGAACTTTCCAGTACATGAATCTAGTTTTTGTGGACTCAGCATTTCCAGTTCATCTGACAATCTGATTACTGTATATAGCAGTGCAGATGGAATTATGCCACATGCACAAACTAACTACTCATGACCCAAGAAAGCTGTGTGTTTTGCTTTGACAAATCTTACAATTAGAAACCTGTTAATGAAAAAGTCAAAGAATTCTACTAAATTAGATGGACACCATCAGCAGAAAATTTTAAGACTGACCCCAGAGTGAGCCTCGCAGATCAGTTAACATCAATGACATTCTATCAAGTTTTGACAAGTATATAAAGCTCAAGACTCACTATGCCTTTTTTCCTCTGAGGTCTGCCCTCCTTCAGGAAGTCTTTACCTCTTCATCAATAAACCCAATTTATTTATTTTGTGGTCAGAAATGTGAATCAGATTTCATTAATGAAACATGAGACAAACTATGTATCTATGCCTAACAAATAAACTTTGGAGCTTAACTGCCATACAGCTAGAAATAGCTTTACCCAAAGCTTCCTTTGCCTATTGTCTACAACACAATTTCTAAATATTCATTGTTTGTAATCTGTTCATGTGCATCCACCAGCATCTCCTCACAGTTACTCTGAACAGAGTGACTTACAATGTAACTACCTGCAAGTACTGCCTGGCTTAGCTTTGGGGTTACTGAGAATTATCAAACCAGCTACAGGACTAACTGTAGCCTAGTTTCCCTTTCAGCTTTCACAGTGTAGCTTTATGATCAGGTTTGCCAAAATCTAAACAACCTATATATACACAGATTTAGGGACACTATGAGTACCATGAAGAAACCGGAAATTCTTAAACTAACAAAAAAACAGCATTAAAGGATCAAGTAATAGAAATACAATGATATTCAGCAGTATAATAGAGAAGCCTGTTAACTCAAAAACTATGGTCTGAAATTTCTTCTACCAGTTAGAAACAGAGAAAGGGCCAAACTGATTACTAGGAACTATAGGTTGGCAGTTCAGTACAGCTTTTAAATGGAACTGTGATAAGGAAAATGAAGAGCATGCATAAAGGACTGAAGATCTTGCACGATAAAAAAGAAATTAATACACACTGGTTATGAGAAGACTGGAAGTTTTCTAAGCAAATCAAGAGACTGACATTTTGGAATACCCTCCACAGAAAAAATAAGGAGAAAACTCAATTTACACTAGCTTATATAAAGTATTAAGGAAGTGATATGAATCACCTAGGAAATCCTTCCTGTGTTCTGCTCTGAAATGGCTGAAATACATGGAGTAAAAACAGAAGCTTCTGCCTACCACAGATTCAGTACAAGTGAAAAAACTGCTGGCAAACTGCAATTGGCTATAACGAGTAATTCCTTCTGGTTGTGATTAAGTGAACTAGTTTAAGTGAAATAGCTCTAACAATAATTGCTTTTAAATCTTAGGCCCCTGCATTTCTAACAAGCTTTTTAAACAAATGTAAACTCTAACTCAAGTGTCTTTTCACACTTTTTTGGTTGCTAGTAAGTGAATTTGTGTTTAAAAGTATGGCTGAGTTCCACAAATTCTTTTTACCTATGCAAAGTCCGGTATGCTGCTACTGTTTTTCTTGTTAAACAAACAGGATCCAAGAAATTTTAGTCTTCAAAGTGTTTACTATAGCCTTGAACTTTACAAGCATCTTGTAAAGCTTTGCCGTTCTTTAGGCACTCAGTTCATGCCAGTCCACAAAATAGTTTTTGTTCACTTTCTGGGGGTGAGGAACACAGCAATAATGTCTTTTTGGCCATCTTAATTTACACTTGCTTTGATTTTTCCAGGTATCTCTGTGTATCATGCTACTGTTAGTCATTAATTTGGTCAAAAACCTTTTAACAAATTTGATTACAGAGAAAAACATTGAAGAAGAGAAATATTACACTAACAGAAAGCAAAAGTATCCATAATAAGATATAATACTTCAGATAAAATATACCTGGAACAACCTTCACTCTGTTCTACTGCACAGTGTTAAAAAAAAAAAAAGAGACAGGTGGGGCAGTTCAGATGAAATGAAAACTACAGTTCAGCTCAAAAAAGAACTAGACCAAAACTTCTGAATTGAATTGTTTTCAAACTTTTAGTTAAGTTTATATGAACTCTGAAAGGTCCAAATCCCAGATTTACATACTTTATCAGTGCCTAATTAAAAAAACCTCTTATATACACTTAAAATTTTTACTACTTCCAGACAAAGGTCATAATGGAATGGAAGAACTATGTTAGGATACAGTTTCTTTGCCATTATTCAATATAGGGTCGATATTCTTGTCCTGGTATAACTAATCAATCCTCTCATTTGAGTATGATCTGCATGAATGATCCTGAAGTAAAAGCCAGTGCAGGTTTTACCACAATCTGGTTATTGCAGAATAATTGTTTATTGGTGTTCCCGATTGTAGCCCTGATTACAGCTCTTTTAAATCTGTGCGTTTTTAAAATTTATTTAACATACTGACATGAATATATGACTGTTTAATACTACAGACTACTGCTATCTGAAAGAAATGACAAAAAATAAGACTCTGATTATTTTTCCAGGCTACAGCTCTTATCAACAATTTGTGACGAGAAGCTCTTGCAAGGCACCCGTAAGTTGAGGAAGCTCTTCACAAGGATATTAAAATAACCTCTTTTCTTGCTCTGTCTCTTTCTCTTGCCCCATCAAGAGAGATAGTTTCAGACTTGTAAGAAAAAAACTGTTCATTTAGGAACGGCTGACCTTACCAGCCTTACTAAAATTTTATGCTGGAGATTAAGCAGTCAATGTCAACCAGAATACTGAGATACAATAGCACAACTATTGCTGAGTCATGGGATAATAATACGATTAAGCAGGGTGGATTTCTTTGCCAATGGCAGAGGAAAAAACGTCTGTTCTCTAATATGCATGGATGAGAAAATCCGCAAAAGAGAAAATCCTTTCTACAATCTTAGTGTGAAAGTCTACTTTGACCCCTAGTTTATACTCTTGAGGGCTTCACATTTGCTTGGTAAACTGAAGAGTTTTGATATGTTCTCAACCAAAAAAAAAAAAAAAAGGAAAAAAAGGCAGAAAGCAAGCTGGTATCTCAATTTGTCTTTAAGGATATTTCTCCGCTGCTCTGCGTACCTCTCCTATGCACTGCAGCAAGGCCCCAGCAGGACTGGATTGTGGTGCTGATGTGCATGTTAATAAAACAGCATTGTTCAACAGCAATTATCTTGGTCAAGCAGCCTGCATTTTATAGGGTTTGATGGGACAAGGGTAGTATCAGGGGAATAACAAAATAACGCGGTGGCTACACTTGATATGCTCATGTGTGTCAGAAACTTAATGTTCGCAGTTGTAAATTGGTGGTTCATCATGTTACATTAAAGCAGGAGCTCAGGAGAGTCAAATCTTGAGTACTCAATACTCATTTTTAACGGTGGTGAAGAAGTCAGGCATTACAATTTGGCAACAACGCCAGTTAATTTGCCTGGAGCACGTTATGAATATTAATCCTGACACATATAGAGGCACTGCACAATTAAAAAACAATGCATGTTGTTAGGACAAAGGATAGATAAATCACGTGTTTAAAACCAAACCCAGAGACAAAAGGACTGGGCCATTGAAGTGGAACTTCATTTGTGTTATAAACATTGAGTGGTTGGAATGTGAGCATCTGTGTGTCCCACTGCAAGAATTTCGTGGTAAAGCATCATTGTTTGGCTTCAATTCATGACTGAAGTAATCAGACTCCTTACTGTATGGGTAGCTAAAGTTACAAAAATTTGTAACAGGCCCCATAGCACATGTCATAAGAGAACCGATAGTTTCACTTTCCTTGCCTCTACTTTTTTTTTTTTTTTTTTTTAAATGCACTGTGGATCTTCACTTAAACTACAGTATTTGTCAAGCAAGACTGATGGATGACACCCCCACACACACCCTCACCAGATTCTCAGCCATGGGAGGGCTTTTCCACTAGCCACAACACCACATAGAAGCTATAAAAGTTAAATTTTGCAATCGCCTTTTTAATCCAAATCTTTATAGGGTAACAAAGGCTTGGAAGCTCACTAAGGGCATGTCTCTTCTGCTGACACTGGGCACTGAGCAGGCCTACTTATACAAGGCTGACCTAATCAAGCCACAGCACAACGAGGCGTATTACTTTTGGTATGTCCTACTGCCACCTACTTGTCATTCCAGTGCAGTGTGGCCAGGTGTCTGCTGTAAATTGTCTTTTTTGGCCTAGTTCAATTTGAAAATTATGAGTGACAGTCAGCCCATGCATTACTTTACTTGACTTTTATGTACTCCTTCCAAGTCAGCTGCTAGTCCTGGAAATATTTGCAAAACAACACCCTTATGTGCAACACTTTGAAAGTGCTGTTTCTATCTGTGGCCCTCTTTATATCTGGCATTTCAGCTCCTTAACCTCCTCTGCTGTGGCTGTTAAGGAGCCTGTCTTTTAGTGAGAAGCAGTAATCACGGCAGTGCTGCTGCAGCTCCATCTGGACACAATACCAGCCAGCATTAAAAGCTGTAAGAACTGGCTTTCACTGTAGCGATACTATATGAATCTGGAGTCTTGCTCTGTATCTCTAGGGCTGGCCCCTGGCCTGGCAGCACACTGCCAGCCTCCTGCCTGCACCGCACATCCACTGCTGTCCTGCCAGGGCCTGCTCCTGGAGCAGGCCCTGGCACACTGGGCTGACAGGGCAGGCCACACGTCCCTTCCCTCTCCACTCTGCACCTCGGGTACGTCTCTGCTTAGCAAGCGCAGAGCACATCTGACATACGCTGAACACGTTTGGGGCCGCAGTTGTCAGGGCCTTGAGTCACCAACGTGCTCTGCAGCCCTGCCCCCCAACACACCTCTGTGGCCCCCCCTGCTCAGGTCAGCTGTGATAGGGCTCAGCCTGCAGCCTCACATCAGGCTGCTGGGAGAAGAACTACCAGGCCTCTTCAGCGGCCTCTGCCCCTTCACTGGGGAGCTACCGTTCCCCCCCGCCCCTGAGCCGACTGCCATAGGCAGGCGGTGGGCCCGCCGAGCAGGGCGAGGTGGCCGCCTGGCAGCAGCGCCCCCCTCCGCCCCGACCGGCAGAGCAGAGCCGGCGGGGGCCGGCAAGGCGCGGGGCGGGGGCGGGCGGGGGCAGGCGGAGGCCGACAGGCCTGCGGGCACGCAGGGGCAGCCCCGAGGGCAGGCTGGGACCTCCTCTCACCCAGGGACCGGGCCGGCCCTGGCTGCAGGACCCCTGGATCCCTACTGTCTGGATGCAACATGGGTATTTTCTAAGAAACACTCCAGTTTCAATCTTTAAAAAAACCTCCATCAGCTATGCGACTGCCAGCTCTCCCCTCCGCCGCCTTGTATCTTGTGGAAAAAAAAATAAATAGATGAAAATTAAATGTCAACACCTCTCCAGGGCAAGAGCATAAATAAAGAGTTCATTAGTGGTGTCTCACAGAGGGAGGGTGAGATAGGAAGGTATCTGAAGACCCAACTCAGACCTTAATTATGCCTACATTGCTGTAGGAACACATCTTCACTGCCTGAGGCAAAAAAAAAAAATAATAATAAAAAAAATTACCTCTTCCCTGCTCTTCTAGAAAGCTCATTTGCTATTTATAAAGAAACAAAAATGGAGATTAGAGTCGAAGCAGATACAGCAAAAATGCCTGTTACTTGTTCAGCATTAGGACATAGAAGAATAATATGCACCAACTCCTCAGGCTGAACGGAAAGACAGATTAAGAGATGGTGTTTAGGAAGCTGCAAGGCTGGACACAGTGATCAAAAGCTCTTCAGAAGTGGCAGGTTTATCTCCTCCCTGTAAGCACAATGCAGCCCTGCAGGAACATCTCCCTGAAAGCCTTGTGCAGGTTTCACAATATTAATAGCCAGCCAGTGCTGCCAGGGATGCCTTATTCTGCAGTTTAATTTGAGACATATTTGTCAATGGTCCTAAACTCCAGAAAGATAAGGTTAATATTTAGTGTTTGATAACAGCTAGAAGAAAAGGAAGCGTATAGAAAGCAGGCCTACCCTGTTAAAAGCAGAAAACACTAATAACGTGGAGTGCATTTCTTGAATTGCCATTGCATCTCCCTCCCACTTCTATCCTAACACCAATCAACACCTCTGTATAGTGATTCACTATTCACAGCATTTTACAATAAATAGCATAACCACTCTGAGTCTTTCAGTGAATGATAAATGCACCCACACATTCTCTTGAAATGAATGTGCTGTTTAGGAAGCACATGTGTGCAGGTTTACTGTTGCGGCAATCATTGCAGAATACCGTTATCAGCAACATTAACCAGTGTGAATGTTCACTTATTACAGCAGCATCTTTTCCTTCTGGCAAGGAAGTTCACCTGTACCACTTAGCATAGATGATCTTAGTTTGGAACATAGAGAGATTGATTTGTTTGTTAAAAGCCAAACAAAAGTTGAAAGGAGAAATTCTCCAATCCTGAAGAGTTGCTGCTTTGTCAGATTTACAAACTTGCCAGGATTTTAGTTGTAATAATGCATCAGATTAGACTGTGCAAGATGAGCTCTTCTTGTGTCTGAGATCAGAAGCAAATACAGATATTTATATGTCAACTTTGGGGGAAATGCCTATATGCATAAAGTGCCACAGGCAGAAATAAATATTTTCTTTCCTGTGTAAATTAAACTTGCTGGTTTTCAGTCTTCAGTTCAGCAGGTCCAAAACATTTTCCATCTTAAATACATCTCTGCCTGTAGATGGCTACAAGTATTAGATCAAAGACAGAATAAGGAAAGTTTACTAAAAATGGCTAGGAGAACCAATTTAAGGAAAGTTTACTAATTTCCTCATCAGGTTTAGTTCTTTGTGGTGGCTGTGGTGGTACACAACTCAAAAAGTTTCTTTCATCCTTACTAACAATTTACCAGATCATACTGAAGAATATAGCTGGGTTCTAAAAAGCATCAGTCATTTCTAAATTATGGTAGCCAATTCTCTGTAGTTCAGATGATCTGTAATCCCTCCAAGTCATTCAAAACCTGTTTTATACTTCCTGCAACCTAATTTTATAAATCTCAAATACCACCCCTCATTTTCTGCAACAGCAATGTTTGAGTATTAAAAAGTCAGCATATCATATTGGAGACATTTTGTCACCCAGTAAAAGAATGCATGTTGAAAGAAAAAAAGGAATTACAGCAGTATAATCCAACAGATAGGTGTTGGAGCTGAACTGGAATTAAATAAGTACCAAGTTAGGTTGGCTGGCTCTAAAGCTTGAGGAAAGCAGCCTCTGAAGGTAAAATAATCAGTTCAGCTGAAAGTTACATTAAAAGGGGCTGTATTCTCTCTCTATAAAAACATGTTACCTGAAACTGTATATATAATTTATTAATAGCTTTTATATAGGAGTAGTGGCAGAGGAAGAAAGGATTTGGATTTATTCAAAAGTTTAGGTTTCATGGGGGAAATACAAGGTAGTTCAGAGTCCTTTACAAATGCATTGGACAACCCCCTCATCCTTAACTGCAACAGTGTGGTCTCCATAAGGAGAACCTCCCTTTTAAAAGCAGTCATTCAAAGTGAACCCCTTGTGTACTGGTAGGTTTTTCCAAAAGAATATATTTGATATACTAAGTAAAGGGTAAAAACCACATGGAACGTATTAGACTTCAACAATAGTTTCTGCATAAAATTACTAAAGCAAAATTTAGCTGATAATCCTATCCATGTCATGATTTAGATAAAGCTCATTCTGTACTAAAGCAATCGCATATTTTACATCCCAATTTTTAAAAGTTGCGCAGCACAAACATTATTAAAATAATCTTCTATATCCTCTTTGATTTTATGATACAAGTTACATTAACTTAGCTGTGCAAAAGTTAAACTGAAAAGATGATACAAAACGCTTTGGAGTTTGTTCTAAATTTTTTACCTGCAAAGCACTGCAGAAAGCTGTATAAAAATGTCATTTCTGCAAAAAAAGCCATGCTGGGTCAAACAGGCACTCATATAAAAGCTATTGTCCCAAGTAGCTTGCAAAATTGAATACTTTATAAATAAAGAAGCAGAAGGCACATGCTTACAGATAAAACTTGGAGAATAGATGAGGAAAGGAGAGATAACAGGAAGTTATACCATTATAGCAAAGTTAGCTCAGGCATAAAGTTCACATGGAAGAAATCAGAAAACACCAGATAGCAGGTTTATAAAATGTATTTGTTAAATTTGGAGATGCTTTGTCATATTTACATATAAGTTTGTTCCTCCTTTGTAAGAGCAGATATATTTCAGACAACAGCATTTAGCCCAGAATTCAGCTGAGGGCCATGAAAAGATGCTGAATTGAAAAGCAAAAGACCTGAGCAAGTACAGGGTGATGCTTTGCCTAACATACCATCCCAACTCCTGTAAACAAGTGGTTTAAGGACATCTGAAGACAGAAGTTGCATTTTCCTTGCCATATTTAACAGCTTTTGAGAAATATATTCTTTATGAACTTGCTATAGGCCTTTTCTAGCACATCTCAGAACCCCCACTATCCGCTAGCAAGGAATTTTACAGTGGTATTATACTTTATGTGAAATCATATGTCCTTGTTAATGCAAGTCTAATGCTTGTTATTTTTACTGAGTGTCCTTTAGCTTTAATCATAAGAAACAGTGATAATCATTCTGTTCTCTACATGTTTCATATTTTTTCAGAACTTCAACATTTCTCTTTCAGTTCTCTTGAGAGAAAAAAATCCTGATATAATAAGTCTTATTTTATAAGCTATTAAATGGATCCAGGTACACTTTGTCAACTTTTTCTGTACGTTTTCCAGTTCTAGTAGATCATTTTTAAATGAGGGGAAGTACAGAGAAGGCAAGGAGAACTGGATGAACTATTCAGGAAGTTCAGTATGGGTTTACCAGTGGCATAAATAATCTTCTTTAAGTAAGTACTTAGCTGGTAATTTCTAACAGTTTTGTATTTTCATTACTGGTCTAGCATACCATACACTGCATCATGAGGACCTTTGTTCTGATTGGTAACCAGGAATTTACAGCCCATCTTGATGCATACTTAAGGATTTCTCCAAGTTTATCACCCAACTACTGTTGACTAAAGCTGATTGCTTAGTGTCTCAAAGTCTCTCTGAAACCTCTTGCAGTATGTTTTCATTTCAACTATGCTGAATAATTTATGTAGAGTAAAATAGTAACTTCATTGTTCACTCTGTCCAAATGATTCAGGGATCTGGTAAAACAGCACAGACTTTGCAGGGCTTCAAATGTTTTTTCTCCCTAAATATAAGTAGGAATGGTCAATTTTTGATTACTTTTAACTAGCTATGAATCCCTCTTTCCCTCATGTAGATTTTCTTTCTGCTAAAAAATACCAGCTGGCACATGTAGCAGTAACAGGTCTCCAGCAGCTGGAGACAGAAAATTGATAAAATTCCTTCTCAGAAAGGCAATATGAACTGTCTTACAATCATAAGAAGCAAAGACTGATGCAATGTTGAAAAAAGGAACACGTAATTTTAGGCTAACAGCCAGGGGAAAAGAATGCACTGCAAACCTTGTGCAAATAGAAAGATTGGAATGAACAATAGATTATGATGACTTGTTTCACACATACTATAGCTCTCCTCTTGTCTTGCTCTTAGAAGGAGCTTTATTTTTGGAGTAGAGATAATGGAAGTAAAGCAGTTTGGTCTGCAATACAAGAAAGCTGAGCATAGTCCCCCCGCATATTCTTGTGTGACACTAGTCAAATCAATTACTTTTTTTGTCACAGGTCTCTATATATAAAATAAGATTCCAAGAGCCTCCCTGATTTAAAAGGGACAGAAAAAGTAAAGGATATGAGACACTCAGACACAAGACAAAGAAATCTATTGTTACGTACCACTTCTAGACAGTAGTCTATCCCCACCACACCTGCAAATACTCTGCACCTATAGCATACAGTATAATGGCATCAACAAGAACTCAGAATATTACTAGAAAAATAATTTGTATGGTACTCTACTAGTGTATATTAAGTTAGTGGAAGAAATAAGAAAGGGGTCATTTCAGATTCCTAATTGTCAGGCACTTGTTCACCTTACCCCAACAGCAGTAATTATGGGTATAGAATGATGTATGCAAAGAAAAGCAGTATGGAGAACGAGACAGCAATCTTCAATATATACAGTTGTTAAATATTACAACTATACTAAGATTAGCCGCAAAAATAAACCAGTGGGCAAGGTAGACATTTCTTTATTCCTAATGAGACAGTGCAATCCTTTACAGTGCTTTTGCTTCAAAGAAAATCTCTCGTTTGTTTTTAATTAGTCTCAAAAGCAGGTTTTCATTGAGTAGGAAATTCTCAAATGACAACAGAAAATAAAGGACTCAGCATAAGTGAAGTGAACTAGAACCAGAGAAAGACAAGCTGAGTGTCTACTGTACAGGTTTGCCAATATCCCAGCAATTCAATGTCACTTAAAGCAGAGTCATGCAGCAAGTGTCTCATTATATTAAGGCACCTGCCACCTCTGAAAAAGTTGCTGACATTGGGTTTGTGCGTGAAGCAGCAAAGTTTTAGCAATTGCTGAAGGGTTTTTTGTTTGCTTGTTTGGGGGCAGGGGGTGTGGGGTTTGTTTTTTTTGTTTGTTTGGGTTTTTTAAGAACACAAATTCGGATTCACACCACATTGGGTAAAGTTAAAAAATATTGCAAACCATTAAGGAAAGAATGGGACCCAGCAGCAGCAGCTCCTTGGGTGTTTGGCGTTTTGAGGAAAGGAGTAGGTGAAAGGTAATTGTAAACGGAAATTATTTTCCTACTCTTTAATTAACTAGAGTGATTCTGCCCCTTGCAGATAAAATTTGTGGCTCACTCTAAAACAAATACACAGTCAACTAAGGGCTTTTACTGAGAGGAAAAAGTAAAAGCAAAG
Organism: Haliaeetus albicilla; assembly: GCF_947461875.1. Lineage (NCBI taxonomy): Eukaryota > Metazoa > Chordata > Aves > Accipitriformes > Accipitridae > Haliaeetus > Haliaeetus albicilla. The sequence continues at coordinate 8,615,456 of NC_091509.1, read as the reverse complement.
TCTTCATTTTAGAGGTCCTTCTATAGCTTTGCTGTTTGTGGTAACATGTTCCTCATGTTGGATGAGACTTTCTAACAATTTACACAGTCATAATTTGAGGTGGACACAACACTGTAGCCCATGATGATACATCACCTGAAGGAAACAATGAGTTTTAGTGTTATTCATGTTCTCTTGTCATAGGATCCCATTGATAATTTGGGAGTTAATCCAAGAGAAGACATTGAAGAATTAAAAGCTGACTATACACTGTTAGCCTCGCATAATTAAAAGGTAATGTAGCTGTAGTTAATGAGTCCCATATATGTAGACACACACAGATTCTTAATACCATATTACTTAAGTTTTACTGATCTTACTCAGACAAGATTCCTACTATCTTAATGTAGATTTCTCAACAGAATAGAAATCATGTGGAATGACAAAGTATCTATCTTGTATTTCAGCTAAAATTAAAAAAAACACAATTGTAATCATTAACATGCTCTATTGTATACAGTGCTACTTGAAAAAAATGTCATATCTAGTTACAGCTCTGAGATATTTTGGGGGGAAAAAACCAACCAAACCTCTTCCGCAAGTTAACTGTAAAACTGTAAGATATATTATTTTAAGCAAACAATCCCTATTTGCAAAAAGAAATAGAAATACAAGATGATAGCAATAAGATTCACTAGCTATCCAGCCTTAATGAACAGTTTTAAACCTGTTTTAAACTCATTTTTTAAAGGGTCCAAGTAATCTCTGACTCAGCACAAGTATTTGACTTCAGTTGTTTATATCCTGATGCATGAAGTTTGGCAAAACATTTTTGCAGTTTCAACTGAATACATCACATCTAATACAGACATGCTGGGAGAATTGATATGAGAAACTCTGTGAACAGCTTTTCCATTTTGGAATTCCCTTCCCCTCTTGTGTCCAAACAGAGCTCAACACTGTTAGCATTCTAATTACACTTCAAATCTTAATTGTCTTTCTTTCCTGCTTTTTAGAACAATTGGGATGTATAATTAAGGCTCATTTGTGTATATATGCATTTTTTGGATAACCACTAACCATACCTTAGTTAGATGGCATTTAGCAAGCTATAGGAATAAATGGATTAGCTAAATAAGCTTTAAAGGTGTTGAAAAGCATACCCTAAAATTTGCTTTAATCGGGAGAAGTGTTTTATATTGACTGTGAATGCTAAAACAGAAATTGGTAGTAATGCTGACTAAAATAATAACTGGTAAAATCAAACTTGTTTAAACATTAGGCTATTTTGTCAAATTTTGAATGAACTAAGGAACTTGTGTATAAAACAGGTTAGAGAGTAGGAAAAATAAGTTCCATTAAAAACTTAAAGTAGAGCAAGAGATGCACAAGGACAGGATAGAAGATAATTGCATATGGTTATGGATTTTTCAGAGCCTTTTGCCCTGCTAATAAGAACAGCTGAGCTGTCAAGTTTACCTCCACAGAGAAAAGAAATGAATGACTCCAGATCAAACAACTAGCTATCACAGAAGTATTGTTTGACACTGCAGGGCTCTTTGTAGCAATCAGTGAAGCTTATCTTTTCAATCTTAATTTTCAGAAAATTCAACCCTTTTTCTGGAAAACTCAAGGTGTTAATGCCACTAATGATAACATAGCTCTCATTTTGCTTTACAACAAGCATAATTTACTTTTCTTAAAAATCTTCTGCTCTGCTTTTCCTTCTGTAATACCATGAAGGAGGTTTTGTGCAGTTAAAAAAATTCAGAAAGCATCTAAAGAAACAATACACAGTATGCAAATGCAGGATGCCAGGAATCAGTATCTGGTCCTCAAAGAAGAATGATAAATACTCTCCTGAGTCAAACAGTTGTCACTAATAATACTCAAGACCAAAAATTTAACATCCTTTATATGTATGCTTAGACTTCTTGCTATACACCACTAAAAGACAGTTCCATTTATGAACTCAGTATTTAATAAAAACATTGGTTTCGGTCATTAACTACTGGAAAAGCAAGCACCAGTTCTTTTCACTTTTTTGTTCCTTAGATCAGAGCCATCTGCATTACTCACAATTTGCATAATATATTAGAAAGATTAATACTTTCTAAATAACAGCACGTTTTCAGAAGAAAACACCCAGAACAGAATAAGGTGACATAGGGATTTGAAAGGAGAGATCAACTGGTTTTAACAGCCTTTGTTTCCAACATCAAAGAAAGAGGGAACACCCTATAATCCAACAACAACAATGCTTGCAGACAGATACCCATCACTAGCAAGCTGCGTATGTCTTTTCACCCATTTCCTTTTACTTTCTGGAAGCACAAAGGTCATTGTGGTCTATTCCATTAAGTGATCCTGGACAGTTTGCTGCACTTAGTTGATATCCGTTATACTATATGAATTAGGTTTGGGTTTTGACACAGAGAGAACTTTTGTGCCCATTACAACAGAGAAAGTTAATATTAGTTTCTTGTTTCAGTCAAGAAACTACTTACCACCTAGAAACACTCTTAGCATTTGGACACTGCAAGGCACACTGTAGCGGGCAAAGATTTGTGACATATGTGATTTTTCATAACCAGTGTAAGTCTTAACACATGCAAATCCATATTTGCTTTGCCAATATTCACACCTGTTAGTTTAGAATGCTAGTATTCTTATAAACACATAAATTACAGAAATATCTCAGTTGATCTAGTGGATGCTCAGTCTCTTCAGATTAACTTACTGTGAATATATAGGCCAGTTCAAAACCAGATGTACCTTTTTACCACCTAAAGCATTAGAAGTCTTTTTTTTTTTGTAAGTAACTTTTATTCTGGCTTTAGAAATCCATATTAGATTTCTTTTTTTTTATTCATTGTACAATTTGGTAGTTAAACTGATGTTTTGCTATGGTATGTAGGTCACTTGCATTTACTTTGAAGTGCTTTATAAACACAGTAGCTAGCTGAAGCTTTTATAAATGTTCTCATTCATCTTTGTGGTATTATAGCCCATTTGACAGGCTTTACAGTCAATGCATTCATAAAATTTAAATTAAAAAAGAACAAAGTTTGATTTAGACTGATAAAATATTCATATTGGGTCATACCTTCTACACCTCCAGAAGCTAAAGACAGTATGGTTGCCGAGATAGGATAACATCTGTATCCACCTATGAAATATTAAAAATAAAAGATAGAAGTCATACTATTTGAAATTACTTTATCAATCAGACCTACTGTTATATTTGCCCTACTGGTGGAAAAAAACAGACTCTATACAGACTAGTTCAAAAGTAAACATTTAACTCACAAGTACAATAGAATCATAGAACAGCCTAGGTTGGAATGGTCATCGAAAGATCTCTGGTCCAGCCTTTTTTAGGAAAAGGAGCCTCATTGAGATTATCTAGCACCCTGTCCAACTGCTTCATTAAAACCACCAGTGACAGGGATGCTACCATGTCCCTGGGGACACTGTTCATTTGTCTATTGATTCTATGATTGTCATTCCAAAAGCCATTGATTATTTTGACACTAGAAATAACACCTCCCTTCAGTTATCTCACATGAAATGGTGCAACTTTCAGCAAAACTGGAATATTTTCCTCCCATATAACCTTAGTTAGTCTAAGGGACCCTAGAAGTTTTTATACAAAAAGTCAGAGACATTAATACATTTTTCATTTCTAAACAGTAGCAGTATTCAGAATGCAAAAGCCATTAGATGCTTTCCCCACATATTTCTTGTTAACAGTAGCCTCTGAATCTTAAAAGTCAGGAGTCCATAGATCTTGGTTGTAGCAAGAACAGACTCCAGTGTGAAGGGGCTCTGTTAATAAAAAGGCATTATTTTTCTTCTCAATCATCAGAGTAAAGCTGAAAAGAGTCTACTGCTAGACCACAAAGCATTTGGCACATTAGCCTTGATAACATATGCTGAACCAAAGGAAAAAAAAAAAAAAATCACAATTAAACTAGATGAAATAGAAACCACTAGTTCCATTCTGATTTGCTAAATAAACCAGATTAAAACTCTCCTATAAGGTGCACGCTATTAGCAAATTTAGCTTATTTTTCTTTCTCTGTTTTCAAACTTGGCATTTCAAAACCTATCCATTCAGCAATGCATTTGGCTTTTCAGAAAACAGTTTCTAACTTTTTTTTTCTCCTTACTAATGAATTTATAAGGTAGAAAAACATTTTTTTGCCCCAAACCAGATTAAACAGCTAGAAAAAAAAAAAGCTAGGATAGCAATGACTAACTAGATAGTCTTCATTTTCTTTCCTACTCTGGTATAAAGAAAAAGCCCCTACCTACTAAATTCCTGTCCTCCTGTAAACAAACCCTTACTCTACAAAGTGTCTTCCACAAAACAAATGCTTTGCCACTCATTTCTTTTTGTATAAATTAAAACAATTGCTGGCCCAATTACAGTTTGAACATAATTAGTTTTCATTCATTATCTATCACACTTTCAGCTGTGCCACTTATCAAACCCAGAACCTTCTACTTCGCTAAATTGCCATGTTCTGATTGGCCCTGACTCTTACAGAGAGAGGAATCAGCCTGTATCCTAGAAACAGGATTTAAGACAGGACTTAAGCAAAATACGGGCACTAAGTCTACCACTGGAATCCAAAAGGGCCCCACATAGCTGCTCCCCAACACTGGAGCTGTCACACTTCCCTTTATGACAGTAAAGCTTAGTCCTGCTCCTTGAGCAAAGTATGGTCAGTGTTTATTGCAGCTGTTTGACATATAGCTCGCATGCCAGAGACTTAAGCAGAAAAGGAGAGACTCAATTTTAGCAGTTCTCCTCTACCTCAGGTGCTTGCAGTTGCACTCAGTAGACTGTCCTAGCCTAAATGCTGCATTTCCATGCTAAATAATGGCCCAAATTTAATCAAAACTTTTCCCATGATTTAGGAACTTCATAGAGGTTGAGTCTAACCTTCAAACCAGGCCTGTGAGCCTAACGTTTCCTGCCATGCTTCTGACTTACCATAGCATTAGAGAAAGAACATGGCACAAAAGACTGGGAATTAACAGTCTCTGAAATGTCTTGTTTCCATTTGATAAGAAACAGCAACTAACAGCTGAAGATGACTTTAATTGCAATATCATGTAGCAGCCAAGATGATAATCTTTCCTATTCACAATTTAACACTGTAGTGCTGGTTTGACACAGAGGTCCACAGCGAAGTTCATTTAATATAAATGACTGAACTTCTTAGGGTCAGGAAGACAAAAAAGGAAAGAGATTTTTTAAAAGTATCCAGCTTGAATTAATTCTTTAATGAGAAACTAGTGAAGGTTTTTCTTTACCCTTTAGACACAATGAAATTCCTGCAATGCTCATAAAAAGAGTTTACAATGTGAATCCTAATATAAAGGTACGCATTGGACTTCAAAACCACGCTCGTGCTTTACTTTGTACTTGTCACATAGTTATGAAAATTAGACAGACTTAATAAATAGCATAGGATATCAATGGGTTACCAGAGACTTTAGTTCCACTCTCCTTCTGATACAGGCAACATTGTCATATAACGATTTTTCAACTTCGTAACAGAATTCCTGTCAGTATGTATCGGGTGTCACGTCCAGGTGTTGGCAGTGGGGAGCCGCAGGCACCTGTGTGAGGAGAGGACGGGGCTGCCCGGTGCCGGACACAGGCGGTTCCGGCCAGATCCAGCTGGTTCCAGCCAGCTCCGCTACAGCCCCAGCGCAGGGCACGGCTGAGCCAATCGGCAACGCCGGCAGCACCTCTGTGGAAACCTCATCGGAAAGGGCAAAATGGCACACGGCAGAGCGGAGTGAGGAAAAAAGTGTGAGAAACAGCCCTGAGAGTACCAAGGTGAGAGGAGGAGAAGGGGCAGGAGGTCCTGCAGGCGCCGTGGCAGACATTCCCCTGAAGCGTGTGGAGAGACACGCTGGAGTGGGAGGGTGTGCCCTGAAGGAACTGCAGCCGGTGGAGGGCCCTCCCAGGAGCAGGGAAAAGTGTGAGGAGGAGGAGGAGGGAGCAGCAGAGAGGAGCTGTCGTGGACTGACCACAGCCTCTCCCTATTCCCTGTCCCCCTGCCCTGCTCTTGGAGGGGGATGTGGGAGTTGGGAATGGAGTGAAGATGAACCTGGGAAAAAGGTTGGGGAAAGCTCTTATTTTAATTTTGTCTTCATTTCTTGCCATCCAACTCTATTACAGATTAATTTTCCCGAAATCATGCCCATTTTCCTGTGATGGTAATTGGTAAGTGATCTCCCTGTCTTTGCCTCAACCCACAAGCTTTTTCATTTTACTTTCTCCCCCCATCACGTTGAGAAGGGAGAGCGAGAGAGTGGCTGAGTGAGCATCTGGTGGCTGGCCAAGATCACCCCACCGCAGTCATTTGTTTGTCACCCAATACCAGGCCCAACCCACAACCCTGAAATTAATACGAGTTTTATGCTCTACAACTGAACTAGCTGGCCATTCTCAGGGTAGTATGGCTATAGGCCAAGCTTAAGCCACCACACAGTAAAAACACAAGCTGTACTGAATCTGTTGTTGTACCAGTAGGGGAAAAGACATACCTTTTTAAATGAGGGTCCATTTGACTGACTTCTGGCCATTGATAAAGTGCTTTACTGGAAATGTGCAATATTGTATAACTATCTAGACCTGAACACTGAGATGAAAAGGACAAACGAGGAACTTCAGTATTTGCATGTCTTAAATGTAGAGGACAACACCTTATTTATCAAGGATGTTTAATATATATGGCATCACATACAAAAAAGCATTCAGTCACCACTGTACATAGTGGTGTTAATCTAAGCTGATACATATATGCAACATAGATTTTACACAAATTTGAGCAGAAGATTTGGCAAAATGTTAACATTTTTTGGCAAAGTTGTAGGAGTAATATTGTAAAAGAAAAATCAGTCATTTCTGGCACAGTGATCACACTTATATAGTACATTGCAGGTAAGATAGGCTTGCTTCTCTTGTGCTTGGCCTAGATACAAATCTAAGTAAAAATAAAAGTTTCAGTTAGGTGTGCACAAATAAAAATGCATCATGTGCTCTTCTCCCATTCAGCGCTGCTCTGCTTTGCAAAGCTGTATGGTTCCCAGCATTCAGGTGGAGACTACATTCTGCTAAGTTGCTCACATGTTAAGATTTTTGTACGTGCACAGACACCTGCTGCTTGTAGAGTTGGTTGAGGCTGCAAAAATTTTCCTGTGGGAAACAGTTTAGAGGACAGGGCCAAGAAAATCACTGCATTTGCTTTGTAAGCTCTGAAATCTTCACAATTTTTTTCCGATCAAACATATCTTCAGTTCTTATCTCAGTCCCATCATCTTCTCAGACTTTTGGCACTGAAAAATCTTTTTGAGTGATGAAGAGTACTGCAACCAAGATATCACTTATACATATGCTGCATCTGCAAAATGCAAAAAATAAAATAATCGTTTGCCTGGTTTTCCTCCCAGATGTTAGTATTGTGGGGGTAAAATGTTCTGGAGTTGTTATTGATCTTTGTGTTTAGCTTACATTGCATCTTTTGTAAAATTTGTACCTCAGCTGTAACTGGGGTATATTAAAGGCAAAGACACTTCCTTAGCAGTCAACTGTAGCCATGACAGTGAATACAGAATACTTGTAGGGTTTTTTTTTTCTTTTACTTGGAAATGGCAGCATTTAAATGTGGTTACTCAATAATCATTTTGTTGTATATGTCGTTACATTAAGGGTAATGGTCTAGAAAAGCAGTGTTCACAACTGGGTTTTCCTGACAAGAAGCTTTTGCTGCAAAATAGGCAATTAATCTTCAAACAGACCATGTAAAAAACAGGTGTTCAAGACAGGCATATTGGTGGCATCGGTATTGAAACATCTTGTTTCATAGCATCTTGGTACCAGTATGGAGAAAAGAGAACGCATTTGCAGTTTTCCATCCAAAGCAGACCGACATCTTTATAAATAAATTTTGCTTCTCAAGACGACTCTTCACGTAACATGAAGATTCTAACATTAGAATCTGTTAATCTGAATGGAAAATGCAGCCTAAAATTAGTTACAAACCATCTGCGTCTGTGAGCTAAGTCATACATAACTTTGAAATCTGTATTCCTACTTTTTGTGTCTGAAATAGAATAAAGGAACAACGTCTTTATATATGAAATCTGTGTTAAATGATTCAAGAAGTTAACTTGCTGCTTAAGCTATGTTCTGCTGTCTAAAGACTATTATCTCTGGGAAGTTCTGTTCTCCACTGAATCATGTATTTTCACATATTTGGATGAAAAGCAAACATAGCATGCAAATATGAAAAAAAAAAAAGTTTCAGCCTGAAGAATTAGACTGTCACATTGGTAAATGCATAACTACTGCTCTCAGACAGAGACGGTTGGTATGTAAATCAAAATAATTTTGTTAGACAGAAGCTTTGAAGTGGTCTTAGTCTAATGGCTTAACAATTTAACATATTAAATTATAAGAAAACTGCAAAATACGATAGTCAATTTTGACATCATTTAGCCTTACTCAGCATTCTCCTTAGTCCAATTTGGCTATTTCATGGATACAGACAAAGCCTATTACAGCTAATAAGAAAAATAATCTAGTTGCCCAAGAAGGGAGTAAGATCATCAAGCCCTGAATGTGAATCTAAATACAAACTACTACTTAGGTGTGTATACTGAAGGAAGTCTCTGTGTATTTAGGCATTTTAAGGAATGCCCCTGTGTTGATGGGAGAGCCTTGAATTGATGATTCATTGTATTCCATTGCCAAGCCAGCTTCTCAGATGGTAAAAAACTGGCATTGCACTATCTAAGTTGGTAATGCTGCCAGTACACAGGAACAAGGAGGCTAGTTACCTTCTAGTAAGAAAATTATCTTAATCTTCCTTTACTATTACTTTCAGTTATGGTAAAAGATTTGCTGCTTTGGTTTCTTTTAGGGAGAAAGTGCAGAAGTTGGCTCTTTTTAGAATGGTAAACTTGCCCACTTAAATTACTTAATGCTCTACAGTCCTTTTTGTAACCTAAGTGCATTTTCCTCTGTCAGAAGGGGTCAGCAAAGGTCAACACAGCAGGTGCAGGGTCTTATGGCCTTTTGCAAATTTCAGAATGTTATTAAAATTTATTTTTAAAAGGTTAAGATTTTTCTTCCGCTTTCCCTGTCTAAATAATGGAATAAGATGAAATGCCAGTCTCTGCTAGAAATGTTGCCAAGTTCACAGTGTTAGAGAACAAACTGTCCAAGCTTTGACATCTAATCAACATCACTAATATACTTAAATACAAAGAAGAAACAACTGATTTTAAGAATTCAACTCTCCTCTAGGTGTATGTACAGATTACACTGAGTCAAATAAGGAATATCAATCTTGGAAGTCATCCTTGTGATAAAAAGGACTAGCTGTAGTTCTTAATATGTTTTACACTGGCTGGAGGCCTTAAAAATGCATATTCATCAGCAGTCCTGCTTTCTATAATCACTTTATGAACTGGTCACTATTTAACAAAAGAGCAGCTTGATAGAAATTAAATTTTTGCCAACCCTTTAAATGATGGATGTTGAAATGGATTTGCACAGTACAGTAACTGTGATCACATAAAACTCCCTATCAGCTCAAGACTTTAGTCTGAGTGATTTCCAATGCAGTCTGTTCCAGGCCAAGGATTTTAAGGACAGAAGCAAAAGTCTCTTAAATTTCAGCTGATTAATGTTGTTTTCCAAAGTATTTGTCACCTGTACAGATATCCACATGCTCAACTTGTAGGCAAAACCTTTTCTGCAGTGCATTTGGAATGGAGTTAGGCAAATAAAACCTTTTTCAGTACATGCTGTTAGACATTAATAAGCCTGCTATGTAGTTAAGAGTTCCTCTGAATTTCAATATCAAAATTCAGAACAAGGCTTATGGTCCAAACTAAGCTTCAAAACACCAGGCCATATATATTAGGTAAGCTTTCCTAGCCAAAAGTTACATTTTTCATTCTAATGAGATATCAACAAGTTTTGCTTCCAAGAATGTTCACTATTTTTTTCACAATCACTTTACAGAGCTTAGAAATTAATAAAAATTCTGCCCTTAATATTTATGGGTTAACATTCAAAGACTAGCACAGAAATTTTTATAATAACCAAAAGCACACTCAGCTATCTATGGTTTGATTTCCCAAAAAACTGTGATAAAGACAGCTTATGTCACCAAAAGTATTTAATATTACAGAATAAAGTAACAATACTCCTCAATACCGCACACCCCCTCCCCCCCTTCGTTCCAACAGGCATTGGCAAGAACAGTTAATTTAGAAATAACAACAAAACCTACTAATGCCCAAAAAATCAGGAAACAGTAAGAGAAAGAAAGAGGGAATATTTGTGTATTACGTAGATACTATATACATAACTGCATTGACCTACATAAAAATCGCTATGGAAACTACCCACTATTTTTCTTGGTAATAAATACTGTTCAGTTATTGTCTTGGATTCTGGACGATACCACGCACTTTAAAATTCCTTATATAGGTATTTCTCTAACATTGCCTCACCTTAAAAATTGGAGAATACTTGTATGCATCAGAGACATCCCATAAGGAAAAATAATTTTTAAATTCACCCATACCACTATCCCCTCAAGAGGTCAGACATTGTCCAGAGAATATCCTGGAAAACATAGTTCTCAACAGAATGATAAGCAATAGAGCAATCTGCCATAAGCATCCACAGATTCAGGGCTAGGACTAAGAATTTGCCTTTACAAAGTAAATTCTAGGTCTCTGAAGCCTGACCATGCCCCTTTAAGAAACCAGACCTGCTACAATGGCAAAAATTTCAAGTAACTTAAATGGAAAGAGGATCAGGCTCTAAATATTCATAGACTTATGATTCTTTCAAGTGATTAGCATTGCAGACTTCCATCTGGAAGGTGCACAGGTGATTTACGCAATGTGACTATAGTGAGATAGAGTAGCTGGCATCATCCTCTAGAGGAAAAGTATGGGATGGTGGCCTCAGAGTCCCGAGCTCTGATTGCTAGAGGGTATTCCAGGCAGGACTTTCAGAAAAGAAAAATCACTTTTCACTGCTCACATAAATTGATCATACCTATTGCCCTCTGGAATTGGAGGTTGGGTTTTTTTCACTTTATTTTTTAGCTCAAGAGCTGTTGATCATTGTAGGGGTCAGATTTTCTTGTGCCTGTTACCCAGTATAACCTGCATCAATTGCACAGTCTAGCAATGGGGACTGCATGGCTGACCTTGTTGAAAATGAGCAAAACTCAGAGGATATACTTACACTGCAGAAATCCCCTTGTAGTTGTTGGTGTCTGGAGAAAATCAGTACATCTGCCATGTTTTTATAATATGTCAGAGTGTTTAGGGTTTAATTATTGGAATCTGTTTCAGTACATGCCAAATCCAAGGGAATATTTTACATCAAAGCCTGGACTTCAGGCCCAGAAGAAGTTCTAGGATAAGTTTTATGTCACTGCCAACTACACCTCCTTCTTTATTCCTCTCTAGAGCCAGTAAAATATTCAGCCTGACTCCAGCATGTGGCCCAGAGGGTCTACTTGAACTGAAACAGTTGGCCCTGAACCACTTAGGTTATAAGGGACCTCTGGAGGTCTCTAGTCCAATCTCCTGCCTGAGGCAGGTCCAGTTAGTTCAGGTTCCTCAGGGCCACGTCCAGTCGAGCTATGAATATATCCCAGGATGGACATGCCACAATTTCTGTCAGCTCCTGTTCAAATATTTGACCACCATTATGGTAAAAAAGTCTTTTCTTACATTTGTTCACAATTTACACCTTTCCAGCATGTGTCCATTACCCTTGTCCTATCCCTGTATGCCCTTTAAGAAAAGTCTTGCTCCATCTTTTGTCTACCCTCCCATTAGGTAGTTGTGTATCTCGATTGTCAAGAAACATCATGATCCAAAGAAGGTTTCACAGTAAATCTTTGGAGTTTGAAAAGAACTGTAAATAAAAAGGAACAGCATTGGTATCCCTTCCCATATAATCATGGATTTAGAGTGGGTGTCCTTTTGCCACCCGCTTATCATTCTGCCAAGGTCCAATGGGCTACTTGTTTCAAAAATACACAGAATTCTGTCTTGAGTGCCAGCCCCATCCCTACTTCTGGAAAACGAAAATACAATCTCTCAGTCTGCCTTTGCAAATGTCTTTTTGCTACTCACTACAACTTAAAGAATTTAGGAACAGCTATCTTTCCATTTGCTCCAAAGATAAAATGAAGCATAAGAAACAAGAATTAACCTGGATATTAAGATGTGAAAAAAAGAGAGATGCACTTGACTTTTTTAGGGCTAGAAAATGTTTTACCCTATAAGGTTACCCAGATATTTAGAGTCAGTCAAAGGGCATGCAATGGTGGACTTGCTCTAGTACAAATAAAATCACTCCATTAGTTCTACCATTTTATGTAACCACTTGATCCACTTCAGTGGTTGTAATGGTCTGATGGGACAAGGCTCTGAAGTAGCTTAGCAATACCTTTATTTTGTCAAGTCACTGCAGCTAGCTGCTTGTATCACTTCACTCAAACATGCTCTATGGTATCGAGTGAGAGAGTCAGAAGAATTCAAGATCATTAAAGAAATGTCCTATTTCTTGAAAATGAGTATCTAGGTCTGGAGTAAAATCTTTCCTCTTTGCCTTTAATACTGAATTCAGTAAAATCTGTGTCCACATCTACACAATCATGTGCTGATTCCAGGGAACACCATGGTCAAACCTTGTCATCTTTTGTTACTACAGCAACTGTTGAGGATTTCTTGGCTGGGCAAAGGAATGTGAGCAATCCAGCCGTTAGGTGGGAACGAAGCATAAGTTTACAAAACGCTGGAACAGACAAGGACGCTGTGTCCTTGTATGCTGGGAAAAAGGAAGATAAAGAAGAGCCTGACAAACAACACCTGGATGCTGAAGAATGAGATAAGTGATTGCTGGACACCTCGTGAAGAAGCTTGCTCAGCCAATAGAGAATAAGATAGTGTCGCGTGAAACGGGGTATTGTACCAATTAGAGTATTGTATACGGCGCGTGGACAAGCGCATAGGGTATATAACTGTATCAAATGTTATAGTAAAGGACTTCACTGGATCACATTGGTCTGTGTGTGACGTCGCTCCGCAACAAGCAACCTCTTATCTTTTAAATAATCAAACTAATTTCTATTTGAAGACACACAGGTTAAAAGGATAAACTACAGGGAAGAGACAGTAGAAGTAATTGGGCTGGCTCTTCCTTTTCTTTTTTTGCAGAAAGAGCAGAGATTTTCTCCTAGAGATTTGCTAAGATCCCTAAAGTTACACATTAAAGGATAAATTTTTAAAAGCATTAGGCATTTAAAGATGCAGAGAAATGCTACATAAGCACATCTGAAAAACACACTGAAAGTCTATCGGCAAATTCAGGTGCTTAAGTTCTTTCAATGTAATGAAAGATGCCATTATCATCATATTTAAGCACATAAATAAAAGTACATGATTTTCAGATATGTTGATTAATTATGTTTCCCACTGATCCTAGTCAAGTATTTAAAATAATATATTGATACTACAAATGCTGCTCTTTATTGGTCTGTATTGATCCCTTTTATATCTCTGCAGACCTGAGTCGAATTACACTTTTGGACTTTGTACTGAAAGTGTATAATACTCGTACAAGTCATGGAGTTTCATTACATGATAGTTCCAGTCCTCCAGTACAACAAACTCATCTACTGACACTTCTTTTATGTATCTATGGAAAACAGACTGAAAGGAGGTACAGTGACTTGCAAAAATTAATTGGTTTATTTTCTGTTTTCTGTTGTGTTCTTAACCTGGAAGTGGAATTCTCAATAGTATTCTCAGTATCTTACCAGGATCTCATGGTGCTAGGATATATACAAGGAGAAGACTATTGTTTTTTTCTAATGAAACATGAACATACCAGGTTCTCAACAAGATGAGGTTTTCATGAACAGTGCTCACCCTCTGGAAACCCTGCTTTGTCAAGACAAAAAAGTCAAGGACCCAATTCTGGGTAAATTCCATTCTGAAATGCCTAATATTTTTTAACTGATAGCCAACAATTTTCAATTCAGCATTTCCATTATGGAAGTCAGTTATGCTGTCAGTAAAACTGCAGTGAGACAGCTCTATGTGCCTATTCTCTTCTGAGGAGAGAGTTGTGAGTTTAGAAGCCATAAGGAGGTGCTCTGCTTGCAAGGAGGTTAAATTGCATAGATATCCTGGTACACTTGACATTTAACTACAAAAATATCTGTCAGTTTGCAATAAAATGAATGATGGTAAAACAACAATTAAGCTTAAAATATCTTAAAATAACTGGATAAAAGGACTAGAATACTTGTGTTTTTCTTGAGTCCTGTTTTTTTCTTTAAATAAAAGGTAATTTTAGTGTTGTCAACAATACTTTTGATGGGGGAGAATCAACAGGAAAGAAGCAATTTCTCATGAAAACAAAAGCTGTATTATTTTAGTGCTCTCCCTCTCTGTTTTAAACTAATATTTTGTAATTAACAGCATATACTATAGGAATGTATGCATGTGTACATACAAGGCTTCTGTTAGTTTTTGTATAGTCATTTTAAAGAACAACAAACTCCAGTGTTTGATAATGAGAGCGCTGTCTCAAAAGAGACGCTCTCCCCAGAAAGCACTGCCCAGATCTTGCTCAGTGCCGCATGAAGCAAACCTGATACAGTGAGAAGAAAGAGAACAATTTCAGTTGTTTTAATCTTGCAGAGTCCCATGCCTTTTGATCTAATCTTTGTTCCCTCTTTGTGAAGCATAACTTACACTGGCTGCAATTTATTTAGTTCACAGTTTGCTTATCTACGCTGAGCAATAACATAGCATAGTGTAAAATTCCCCTGCAACTATTGAACTATGATTTGTCTTGTTTCTAAAGATGGCATCTGCGTTTCTTTCTATTGTACAGTCTGAATGTCAAATCACATGTTTGGTGTCTTTTTAAAGTCAACATCTGAACCTCTAATTGCAGAGTTTGTTTAGTGAACACTAGCTAGAAAACACTTTTCAGCTAACCTCTGATTCATTTCCCCTCAGACTTTGTTTAGAGGCTGCAAAAGACAGTTCCACAGCATATGCTATGGCTTTTAATATGGATTATCATACATTTTTCATATCAGTTAATTAAGAAGTAGGCAATTCTCATAGAAACTGTTCATTACCAAAACTCCCAGTGGCATTTATTTTCTAATAAAAGCAGACAAGTATTGTTGCATTGAGCAATTTTCTTATCTTTATAATTTAGTTTTCTGTTAAAAAGCTGAATATCTAAGAGAAAGAACAACACTGTGCTTGGTATCCAGCTACTGGCGAAGCAGACTCTTGTCTGTGAAGACAGTTGTTCATTATAGTGTATTTGACTCCTGCCAGAGCCACACTGGAATGAGAAAAATGATTGTGATGCATTACAAACCTAGTATTTTCCACAGCTTTGAGAAATACAAAATAAGATGGAGTAATTAATACCATTATACTCTCAGAAAAAGAGCAGAAACAGACAGAGGCACCACTGCAAGCAATAAGCAAAGAATTGGCAGGACCAGAGTGTTTGAAAAGTAACTGAGACAGAGGCTTCTTTCTCTGGAGGGCAGACAAGGCAGTAGAAAACATTAGTGGCACTTGGAGTGGACCTGATGAGCTGAGCTGTTTTTCACAGAAAGGTAACAGAAAATATTTGGCCAGCAGCCTAACATCTTCGAAATCTGTTTCAGGATGGAGAAGGTCAGTAACTAAAAAAGCCTATTTGGTCAGGTATGGTATGGAGAAAGAGGTGGACATAGCCAGCATCCCCTTATAACACAGGGAGACAGGTAATAATGCTTTTGCTTTTCTATGTCTGCAGCCAGTCCTCTACGAAGCTTGCCTAAAGGCTTCAAAAAGCTCATATGTAGTTCTTGAAACCGGCCATTTTCTGAGGAAATTGAGTACCTTTCAGTAACCTATCAAATCATGTGTTGGCTAGTTTGAGCTCACAAAAATGCAGTCAGATGGGGCTAGCTGACAACTCTGTGGGTGGTCAAAATGCCCACTCAATACAGAATTGACCATAACAGGCTTCCACCAGCCTTGGCTCAGTATAGAAGTTGTTATAAAAAAAAAAGTTTCAGAGATGTTATTTCAGAACTGACTACAGAGAACACACTACAAAATATTGCGACTGAGACAACAGGTTACTCTAACCTGCACTAGAGACAACACAGATGAGATCACAGCATTCAGCTGCTCCAAACTACCTCAAACCCCCAGTTTCTGTGCCAAGCAAATCTCATCAGAAGCACAATACTGAACTGGATTCTGTATATAACTTTAAATACATCTATTACTATTTTATAGCTTTAATTAAACTTACTTAATCACAACTAAGTCTCTGAGATCGTAATAATTAAGTCAAAATCCAAACATTTGAACGGTAACTAATAGCTTTAAATGTAAAATGCAAATAAAAAGCTTGTTGGATGTATTCAAATGCATCCTTGCAGGTCCTATCTCCTAGAAATCGGCTGTCTGAAAAATATACTCCATACACATTGCTTGCATGGTAAGTTTTTCAAAGTCGTTGTAGAGGAGCCTCACAGAGATCAATACATCCAGGCTTATGGTATAAACCTTGAGACTATCCAATACATTTATCTTCAGTTATGCATATACATGTTTAGAATTTTTGCTTTGAATTTTCTTGTTAAAATTCTAGTTGTACTTTTGAGCTGAGAACACCTTTGCTATCTGACTAGATCCATTTTTGATCGTGTCACCAATTTGATGCTGGGAAAAGGTAGAATTATGCAGGGGACACATGGAGGTTAAACAAAAAGAGAATCAGAACAACAGCGTTAGCCTCTCACAGTTCAGAGAATTCTCCATCTGGATTCTGGTAAGTACCAAAAGCATTTGGAAATTCAACAGCAGTGATGGGGAAGGATACCAGTGAAATCAAAATACATTCCTGCTAGTTCATAAAGTCTTCTAGTCATGTATCAAGGGTGAAAAGACTAATCCATTATGTTAGTCATTCATTTAGAGGTAGGTAATAGGAAAAGATCCTCAGGGACTACCAGAGATTTTCTAATAAGTGACTTGCTGCTCTTT